>NW_020173124.1:5856193-5867300 GCF_003031525.2 Neophocaena asiaeorientalis asiaeorientalis | reverse complement strand
CGCCTATTTGTTTATTTTTGTGTTTATTTCCACTTCCCTAGGAGGTGGGTCAAAAAGGATCTTGCTGTGATTTATGTCATAGAATGTTCTGCCTATGTTTTCCTCTAAGAGTTTGATAGTGTCTGGCCTTACATTTATGTCTTTAATCCATTTTGAGTTTATCTTTGTGTATGGTATTAGAGAGTGTTCTATTTTCATTCTTTTATATGTAGCTGTCCAGTTTTCCCAGCACAACTTATTGAAGAGGGTGTCTTTTCTCCATTGTATAGTCTTGCCTTCTTACCAAAGATAAGATGACCATATGTGCATGGGTTAATCTCTGGGCTTTCTGTCATGTCCCATTGATCTATATGTTTATTTTTGTGCCAGTACCGTACTGTCTTGATTACTGTAGCCTTGTAATATACTCTGAAGTCAGAGAGTCTGATTTCTCCAGCTCTGTTTTTCTTAAGATTGCTTTGGATATTCAGGGTCTTTTGTGTTTCCATACAAACTGAAAAATTTTTTTCTAGTTCTGTGAAGATGCCATTGGTAGTTTGATATGGATTGCATTGAATCTGTAGATTGCTTTGGGTAGTAGAGTTATTTTCACGTTGTTGATTCTTCCAATCCAAGAACATGGTATATCTCTCCATCTGTATGTATCATCTTTAATTTCTTTCATCAGTGTCTTTTGGTTTTCTGCACACAGGTCTTTTGTCTCCTTAGGTAGTTTTATTCCTAGGTATTTTATTCTTTTTGTTGCAATGTTAAATGGAAGTGTTTCCTTAATTTCTCTTTCAGATTTTTCATCATTAGTGTATAGGAATGCAAGAGATTTCTGTGCATTAATTTTGTATCCTTCTACTTTACCAAATTGATTGATTAGCTCTAGTAGTTTTCTGGTAGCGTCTTTAGGATTCTCTATGTATAGTATCATGTCATCTGCAAACAGTGACCGTTTTACTTCTTTTCCGTTTTGGATTCCTTTTATTTCTTTTTCTTCTCTGATTGCTGTGGCTAAAACTTCCAAAAGTCTGTTGAGTAACAGTGGTGAGAGTGGGCAACCTTGTCTTGTTCCTGATCTTAGTGGAAATGGTTTCAGTTTTTCAACATTGAGAATGATGTTGGCTGTGGGTTTGTCATATATGGCCTTTATTATGTTGAGGTAAGTTCCATATATGCCTGCTTTCTGGCGAGTTTTTATCATAAATGGGTGTTGAATTTTGTTGAAAGCTTTTCTGCATCTATTGAGATTATCATATGGTTTTTATCTTTCAGTTGGTTAATATGGTATATCACATGATTGGTTTGTGTATATTGAAGAATCCTTACATTCCTAGGATAAACCCCACTTGATTATGATCCTTGTAATGTGCTGTTGGATTCTGTTTGCTAGTATTTTGTTGAGGAATTTTGCATCTATGTTCATCAGTGGTCTTGGCTTATAGTTTTCTTTCTTTGTGACATCTTTGGTCTTGGTATCAGGGTGATGGTGGCCTCGTGGAATGAGTTTGGGAGTGTTCCTCCCTCTGCTATATTTTGGAAGGTTTGAGAAGGATAGGTGTTAGCTCTTCTCTAAATGTTTGATAGAATTCACCTGTGAAACCATCTGGTCCTGGGCTTTGTTTGTTGGAAGATTTTTAATCACACTCTCAATTTCAGTACTTGTGATTTGTCTGTTTATATTTTCTATTTCTTCATGCTTCAGTCTCAGAAGGTTGTGCTTTTCTGATTATTTGTCCATTTCTTCCAGGTTGTCCATTTTATTGGCATATACTTGCTTGTAGTAATCTCTCATGATTCTTTGTATTTCTGCAGTGTCAGTTGTTACTTCTCCTTTTTCATTGGTAATTCT
Organism: Neophocaena asiaeorientalis asiaeorientalis; assembly: GCF_003031525.2. Taxonomy (NCBI): domain Eukaryota; kingdom Metazoa; phylum Chordata; class Mammalia; order Artiodactyla; family Phocoenidae; genus Neophocaena; species Neophocaena asiaeorientalis. Next base: position 5,865,463 of record NW_020173124.1, on the reverse strand, counting down.
GTTGATTTTAATCTTTTCCCTGTTTTTCTTGATGGGTCTCGCTAGTGGTTTATCAATTTTGTTTATCTTCTGAAAGAACCAGCTTTTAGCTTTACTGATCTTCGCTATCGTTTCCTTCATTTCTTTTACATTTATTTCTGATCTGATTTCTATGATTTCTTTCCTTCTGCTAACTTTGGGGGTTTTTTTTCTTCTTTCTCTAAATGCTTTAGTTGTAAGGTAAGATTGTTTATTTGAGATTTCTTGTTTCTTGATGTAGGATTGTATTACTATAAACTTCCCTCTAAGAACTGGTTTTGCTGCATCCTATAGGTGTTGGGTCGTCGTATTTTCATTGTCATTTGTTTCTAAGTATTTTTTGATTTCCTCTTTGGGTTCTTCAGTGATCTCTTGGTTATTTAGTAGTGTATTGTTTAGCCTCCATGTGTTTGTATTTTTTACTTTTTTTCCCCTGTAATTGATATCTAGTCTCATAGCATTGTGGTTGGAAGAGATACTTGATCTGATTTCAATTTTCTTAAATTTACCAGGGCTTGATTTGTGACCCATGATATGATCTATCCTAAAGAATGTTCCATGAGCACTTGAGAAGAAAGTGTATTTGGTTGTTTTTGGATGGAATGTCCTATAAATATCAATTAAGTCCATCTTGTTTAATGTGTCATTTAAAGTTTCCGTTTCCTTATCTATTCTCATTTTGGTTGATCTGTGCATTGGTGAAAGTGGGGTGCTAAACTCTCCTATTATTATGTTACTATTGATTTCCCCTTTTATGGCTGTTAGCATTTGCCTTATGTATTGAGGTGCTCCTATGTTGGGTGCATAAATATTTACAATTGTTATATCTTCTTCTTGGATTGATCCCTTGATCATTTTGTAGTGTCCTTCTTTGTCTCATATAATAGTCTTTATTTTAAAGTCTATTTTGTCTGATATGAGAATTGCTACTCCAGCTTTCTTTTGATTTCCATTTGCATGGAATACCTTTTTCCATCCCCTCACTTTCAGTCTGTATGTGTCCCTAGGTCTGAAGTGGGTCTCTTGTAGACAGCATATATACAGGTCTTGTTGTTGTATCCATTCAGCCACTCTATGTCTTTTGGTTGGAGCATTTCATCTATTTACATTTAAGGTAATTATTGATATGTATGTTCCTATTACCATTTTCTTAATTGTTTGGGGTTTGTTATTGTAAGTGTTTTCCTTCTCTTGTGTTTCCTGCCTAAAGAAGTTCCTTTAGCAGTTGTTGTAAAGCTGGTTTGGTGGTGCTGAATTCTCTTAGCTTTTGCTTGTCTGTAAAGGTTTTAATTTCTCTATAGAATTTGAATGAAATCCTTGCTGGGTAAAGTAATCTTGGTTGTAGGTTTTCCCCTTTCATCACTTTAAGTATCTCCTTGCCACTCCCTTCTGGCTTGCAGAGTTTCTACTGAAAGATCAGCTGTTAACCTTATGGGAATTCCCTTGTGTATTATTTGTTGCTTTTCCCTTGCGACTTTTCATATTTTTTTCTTTGTATTTAATTTTTGATAGTTTGATTAATATGTGCCTTGGCATGTTTCTCCCTGGATTTATCCTGCATGGGACTCTCCACTTCCTGGACTTGATTGACTGTTTCCTTTCCCATATTAGGGACGTTTTGAACTATAATCTCTTCAGTTATTTTATCAGTCCCTTTTTTTTTTTTCTTCTTCTTCTGGGACCCCCACAATTCGAATGTTGGTACATTTAATGTTGTCCCAAAAGTCTCTGAGACTGTCCTCAGTTCTTTTCATTCTTTTTTCTTTTTTGTGCTCTGTGGTAGTTATTTCCACTATTTTACCTTCCAGGTCACTTATCTGTGCTTGTGCCTCAGTTATTCTGCTGTTGATTCCTTCTAGATAATTTTTCATTTCATTAATTGTGTTGTTCATCATTGTTTGCTCTTTAGTTCTTCTAGGTCCTTGTTAAACATTTCTTGTTTTTTCTCTATTCTATTTCCAAGATTTTGTATCATCTTCACTATTATTACTCTGAATTCTTTTTCAGGTAGACTGCCTATTTCCTCTTCTTTTGTCTGGTCTCTTGGTTTTGACCTTGATCCTTCATCTGCTGCATATTTCTCTGTCATTTCATTGTGCTTAACTTACTGTGTTTGGGGTCTCCTTTTTGCAGGTTACAAGTTCGTAGTTTCCGTTGTTTTTGGTATCTGCCCCCATTGGGTAAGGTTGGTTCAGTGGGTTGTGTAGGCTTCCTGGTGGAGGGGACTTGTGCCTGTGTTCTGGTGGATGAGCCTGGATCTTGTCTTTCTGGGGGGCAGGACCACGTCTGATGTTGTGTTTTGATGTGTCTGTGAACTTATTATGACTTTAGGCAGCCTCTCTGGTAATGGGTGGTGTTGTGTTCCTGTCTTGCTAGCTGCTTGGCATGGGGTGTCCAGCACTGGAGCTTGCTGTTTGTTGAATGGAGCTGGGTCTTAACATTGAGGTGGAGATCTCTGGGAGAGCTCTCACCCATTGATATTACATGGGACCAGGAGGTCTCTGCTGGTCCAATGTCCTGAACTCGGCTCTCCCTCCTCAGAGGCTCAGGCCTGACACCCAGCCAGAGCACCAAGACCCTGTCAGCCACATAGCCAGGTACATGGGGAGTTTCTTGCCTTTTGGGAATTCTGAGCTCTTCTGGCAGCATTCAGTAGGTGTTCTGTAGGTGTTGTCCCACATCTTGATGTATTTTTGATGTATCTGTGAGGAGGAAGGTGATCTCCATGTCTTACTCCTCCACTATATTGAAGGTCCTCCCAGGAAATAGATCTTTGATAAATGAATTCTTGAACAAGGGACTTATTACTGGATGCAGAAAACAGATAAAAGTTTTCCAGAATATTTAGTAGAAATGGTGATTGATGAAAGTTATTCCTGGCATGATTCAAGTATCTCTAGGCCTTATTAGGTACCCCAAAGGCTGCTCTTAGGCTATGTTTAAAAGTAGTGCTACAAAGTAGTTCTGGTTCGTCTAGGACTTCCCTGCTTTTAGTAGTGAAGTTCTGTGTTCCAGGAATGCCCTCATTCCCAGACAACTAAGGATGATTGGTCACTCTCAGCGAGGTAGAATGTAGCTCTATTCTGGGGAAGGGGGAAGTAGGGCTTTTAGAAATTTTGGAATACCTGAAGTTGATCTTTGCTTGAAAAGCCTAGCAGCAATATCAGGGTCATCACGTGTCAGTGAAAAAACCACTTTGTCCTATTCTGTCCCATCTATTAGAAGGGGTGTGTGGGGGGAGGAGTGTTTATTTATGTGTAGGGGGAATTCGTTCCATTTTTCAAGGTCCTTTGTCTAGGCAAGCTAAATAGGCAACCTTTCTTTTTGGTTAGCAGCAAAATTAATATTTACAAAATCAGTGTACCAGCCTCCCTCAAGGAGTATCATGACTGAATTTGGTTTGGAGTACAGTAATTTAAGATGAGCGTCTGATACATGTTAATATACTAATACATGTATTAGGGCTACTGTTTTTATTAGAGGTGCAGGAATCATTATTCATCATGCTCATTATTTTGTAAGTATTGAATTAGATTTTTGGGTTTGATTATGATCACACTCTTCCATTTTGTGTAATTAAAATTGTTTTTCAATATAAAAGAAGAATCCTGTTAACCACCTCATATTTGACTTTACTTGTTTATATTTGGTAAGTTTCTCACCAGTATCCTGGCTTTGAAAGTTCATCAGAAATTTAAGTGATAAATCCAATTAGCAAAGAAAATCTCTACCAAATGTTGTTTGATAGAAGACAATAAATAATACTGCTTGAATTAGAGTATAAGGAATGAAAACACAAAGCCAAAATTCACTTTAAGTCTTTAGGAAGAGGCACAGTAGCCATTTTGTTTTTCAAAATAGTTGAAGCAAATAATTTGGGAAATGAAATTCTCTAGTGTTTGGCATTTTGAGTTTAATTGTTATCAATGAATCCATATATTACCTGAAAGCTGCTGAAAAATTGACAGTTATGCACTAAATAAAAATAGATCAAGAATGTGGGGAGCTACATGTGGCATCATCAGTTTACTTTGGGATATCCCAAGTACTTTCAGTGATCAGTTCTCAGATTCTTTGAAATTATTTTAGTTTTGGTTAGTTAGTATATTTAAGTGAGCAGAAAAAGAGTTATATTTTAGTGTGGATGTATGCACTTATGTTTGGCTGTGCCTTTCCTTATTTACTTAGTAGCGGTGGGCAGATGTAGCCATGGACAAGATTAAAAATATGTATTTTGGTGTGAATATTATGTGCTGAGTTTATTGACGTGATGTCTTAGGCCAAAACCACATACTGGGTCAAATGCTAATATGTATCCTAGTGACTTTAAATTGTATACTGAAAACCCAAATTTCTCTATAAGTACCTCAGCGATCAAAAAGTTATGCGGGAGGTGAAGGATCAGAGGTGGAGAGAAAAGACCATGTATGGATCTGTCATATTTCCCTATTTCTATCAGAGAAACACTAGTTTTTATGATGGTAATTACTAACATTTTATTTAGCACAAAGTTGTGTGGTTAAAAAAGAAAAAATAAAGATTTCTACTGTAGAATAATGGGCCTTCAGACACAAGGTATTAGTTTAATCTTGACTTCCTAGCATTGTAGTACTTAAGACATATTTCTCTAATCTTCTAGGAGATAAATAAAAGTAATAATACATGTCATATTTGAAAATTAATTATTTGCAAAATTTACTGAAAACAGTTTAAACTCTTCTTGCAGTTTACATACATCACCTTACCTGTATTTCCGAACCTCTTATCTAATTGTTTCTAACCACTCTTCAGCCAACGAGACACCCTGCCATTGCCAACATTTTTCATATTCCCCCGTCTTTGAAATCTTCTCAGATGTGTGTCCTGAGAGGGGACTGGCATTTTGTTTTCCCTCCTTCCTATCCACCTTTCAAAATCCTGCACATCTTTTCAATTTGACCTTAAATATCATCCCTTTTCTGAAGCTTCTCTGATCACTCTACACGTGATATTTTCCTCCTCTGATAATCGTGCAGAGTTTGTGGTATGTTCTTCTCTTTGCTCTGTTATTTGCATTTGTATAGTTTACTTTTCTAACCTACAATTGTAAGCAAGTTAAGGACCTTAAGGTAGGGACTTTAAGTAAGGACAAATTTGCATTAAAATGTTTTAGTCTGTCTCCTCTTGAAATTGTCAACAACTGTGAAAGATTTGAGGTTTTTACCTTACTTGCAAATTAGTTATTTAGGCTGTAACTTTCTGGCCAACGACATGAGGTGCCTGATTCAGAGACAAGAGAGAGTTTACTCTAAAAATAGAACTACCATACAATCCAGCAATCCCACTACTAGACATATACCCTGAGAAAACCATAATTCAAAAAGAGTCATGTACCACAATGTTCATTGCAGCTCTACTTACAATAGCCAGGACATGGAAGCAACCTAAGTGTCCATTGACAGAAAAATGCATAAAGAAGATGTGGCACATATATACAATGGAATATTACTCATCCATAAAAAGAAACGAAATTGAGTTATTTGTAATGAGGTAGATAGACCTAGAGTCTGTCATACAGAGTGAAGTAAGTCAGAAAGAGAAAAACAAATACTGTATGCTAACACAAATATATGGAATCTAAAAAAAAAATGGTTCTGAAGAACCTAAGGACAGGACAGGAATAAAGATGCAGATGTGGAGAATGGACTTGAGGACATGGGGAGGGGGAAGGGTAAGCTGGGATGAAGTGAGAGAGTGGCAGGACATATATACACTACCAAATGTAAAATAGCTAGTGGGAAGCAGCCGCATAGCACAGGGAGATCAGCTTGGTGCTTTGTGACCACCTAGAGGGGTGGGATAGGGAGGGTGGGAGGGAGACGCAAGAGAGAGGAGATATGGGGATATATGTATATGTACAGCTGATTCACTTTGTTCTAAAGCAGAAGCTAACACACCATTGTGAAGCAATTATACTCCAATAAAAATGTTAAGAAAAAAAAAAAGAGTTTACTACTCAAAGTAATAGCAGTAGCAAGACCATCAGGATTTTCTTGTACAGGTTCCCTAATTCCAAATTTCCCCAGGAAAAGGTAAAGAGGCTCAGATGTATGGTGAACAGTCAGTTGTAATACAGAAGAGGAACCTTGAGCTTAGGGAACTTTATCTTTTATGTTGAATAGTAAGCATGCCATCCCATCACTCCTAAGGGAGCCACTATCTGTACTAATAGTTTGAAGCAAAGATACTCAGTGCCTCTGCTCATAAGACAAGACAAAGTATGAGAAGCCCAAGGAGGATTGTCTCACAAAAGAAATATTCATTCAGTGAAGTATCTTGTGAGCACCTCATATATGCCATAGTTCTAGGGACCAAGAAAGGTTACAAGGCAACCAGTAAGCCTTTGTTCCCAGAAATCTAACTGGAAAAAATATGAAATGGATGGGAGCTTTGGGATATCACATTAACAGTTCAGTGCATCTTTCCGAATGTAGGAATGATTTTTTCTGTTTAATTTTAGCCTTGTATTATATTTTCCTCTGTGATGGTAACAACCCTCTTGTCTTATTAACTCCTACAGTTACATATTAAGAACACATTATTAGAAAGTGGTATGCAATTTTTAACTACAGCGGTCATGTTTAGCAAGTAGTTAGTACAAATATTACTATACATTTCACTTTAAGTATTTAGATTTTGATCTAGGATATTTGATAAATTTATTTCACTTTATATGTGAAAAAATGATTCTCATTATTGAATAAACTAATTAGTGACAAAAATCTGAGGAGCCAACTCTCTCCCCATTTTAGTAGGAAGTTGAACCTGCTTACTACTGCCATAACTGCTACCATTACTACTACTACTAATTTTAAAATTAAAATGTAAAAAAAATTCATTAAAAAGTATTATATATAATATGGGCTTCCCTGGTGGCGCTGTGGTTGAGAGTCCGCCTGCTGATGCAGGGGACACAGGTTCATGCCCCAGTCTGGGAAGATCCCACATGTTTATATTATATATAATATAATATATTATATATAATAACTAATCGTTATTGCATACTGTCACAAAATAAAAGATTTAATTTTTTTAATCTAAATTATGAACTTAGTATTCCATGTCAGAAACAAAGCATCACAATTCATATTATCAGCAGAAACATTGAAAATATCTTATTTCCCCATCAGTATCTCTCCTTTGTAATGGTGAGACATGGAGCATAACTAATTTGACTGCTTCTGTGATCTCACTTTATTTCATAGATTCCTTTATTACGGCTGATTGTTAAGGAAGGTGTGATTGCATTTCAGGAAAACAATGCTGCTTCCCCAACAGAAGTATGACATAGTCAGAGGGTTCAAAAGGTAAAAATCAGTTATTTTGTTTAGCCTGTACTGGGCTGTTCTCTGCTCTTTGAAAGTTTTGCAGGAAGCGAATTAATGTAATAGTTTTTACAGTCTGTATAGTATAAAATAGACTCAGATTAAGCTAGCAGACTTGTTATTTGACAGTTTATAAAATATTTTAGTATCTTTTTGGCAGTAGCAGTTTGAATGTTGGCAAATGTACACATTGCTTGCAGTTTCAAAACCTTGTAATGACTATTTTCCACTGTAAGAGCAGAGAGCTAAAATTTGGATAAACCACTTAGACTTGTGAACTCTGACATGAATGGCAACAATGTCTTTGTAAAAGAATTTTGTCAAGTATTGGAGCTCCTACTAATAGCACATCCATCTTTCTGCACACCATAAATCTTAAGAAAATTTCTATTACTCTGCAATTTGTCTGGCTTATGCTATTTATTAGCCATTTTATTCTGCTGCTTTAAGAAGTAATGTGATGTTCATTTTATTGCTGGTTCAATAAATTGTTAATTATAATGCAGTGATTGCAGCTGACGTGATTTAAAAGCCACATTAGCACTATAGCATTAAGTTTTAACTATTTTACCCTTCAATTCCCTGTTTATACAACAGTAAAAGGAAAATAGCCTTAGACTAATTTAAAAAATGAAGGTACTTCTATCTATTGATCACATGACACATTAGAAACTTTCTTTTTTTTAATAAAGGTTACACTTTAGTCTTGAAAAAGAGGGGGGAAATGAATGAAGAATACACAGTTGAACACTTAAGAGAAGCGTATGATTCTAAGATAGGTAGAACATGAAGAAGTTAGCTATAGTATATTTGTGTCCTCGTAAGACATTTGGTCCTCCCCAAAACATCCATAAGATATTTGGTCCACTCCAAGAGGTCCTTGACATTTGGTCCTGTCAAAAACATCCATGAGTATATTTTGTCCATTCCAAGTGGTCTTTGACAGGACCAAATGTCAAGGACATTGTGACCTGAGCCAGATGTCTGCTATCTACTCCAAATGGTCAAACATAAAGCATCATGAGCAGCCCTGTTGCATTTCTCTTCAGGCTCAAACTAACCTAGAATTTTACTGCTTGCCTAAAATAATGAATCACAGCCTCACATTCTACATCTTCAATGATTTGTTAAATCACATTCTCCTAAACATGGAAATTGTGGTATTTGCTATACCACACACATTATGTTCTTCTCAGTGTAATTTCAGAGTGTAAATTCTGTCTTTTCACCTAAAGTATGGCTTTTACTCACTAGCTTCAGTTCACTGAAGTCAAGGATTTTGCTCCATGCTTGTTGGCCTCCCCTCTTCCCCACCACCTCACTCAGAATCCTACAAAATCCCAGGTATAATATCAACTCTTCAAATAAATATATTGGTTCCAGAGCCTTTCTCTAAGGCTTTATTTGTGCATTTTGAATCTTGGATGATCTATGATGTATTGACCATATTGAACATGCCATTAATGCCAGTTTGACTTCCTTTGAATTTTGGGGATTCAGTTTGCAAAACAGGGAAAGGAACAAGGAGTTGGATGATTTGAGTGTCTTTGTGCTTCCTCCCTATCCCCCCTCCGTTGACACTGTATGCACCTGGGCAAATCGATTAACTCTTCTATGATTTGTGTTCAACATTGTGATGTTTTATTCAATAGCCACATACAAAGGAAGTACCATGTGCCAGGCACTCTTCTAGGTGTGAATTGTGGATACCCTTGGAAAGATTACCTTCTAGTTGGGGTGGTAGGCAAGTAGATACCTAGATTCCTTTGATTTTTCTCCCTGCAATAAAACATTGATCCAGACAATTTATAAATCATTATTCTGTGCTTTCTGTAGCATTGGGCTCTCTTTCTTTTTAGTGCCTTGTCATATTATATGTATATATATA
>NW_020173124.1:5848993-5856154 GCF_003031525.2 Neophocaena asiaeorientalis asiaeorientalis | reverse complement strand
TATATATATATATATAGATATGTATATTATAACGTGGATGCAATCTATGTGTTCTTGCTTAAATAGAGAATTAAATAATTATTTATAGGGCTGTAAAGTATTGGAGATAAAAAAAGGACATTTAAGGCCATTTAGTTTGTAACTCTACTACATTAGGATATTTTGAGATTGCAAATCATACAGCTCTTTTGGCCCTCCCTTCCAAAATTCTGATTCAATATCTTGGGGTGAGACCTTGGAGTCTGTATTATCTGAACTCTCCCTAGGTAAAAGCCATTGACCTAGCTCACCTCTTCCATTTTACTTCATAGAAAAACTGAGGCCCAGGTTAGGGTTTTCTTGTTCAGCATGTGGCAAGCCTTCCCCCTCTGGATCTTAGCGCTTGCTGTCCTCCCTGCGTGGAAAGCTCTTCCCCTAGCTTGCCCGTGGACTGGCTTTTCCTTCTCCCTCAGATCTCACCTCCTCAGAGAGGCTTCCCACAAAGTGCTCCCTTCCATTCACTGCCTTGTAAAAATTTGTCCGAATTGGTAATTACTTTGTTTAATTGTTGGTTAATATCTCTCCCCTACTGCAGTGTACACACTGCTAGGGCATAGCAGGCGACCGCACGACTGCACATACCTGTGGAAAGAATGAATGCATGCATGCATGCATGCTTGTGTGTTTTGCTCAAAGTGGGATAAATTGTTAACAGTGGTAGAGGTAAGACTATAGGCTTAGTGTCCTCACCAACAAGGCCATGATGCCTCCCTTTCGCAGTCTCCTGTTGTCTTTTACAGTTGGATGAGATTTTTTAAGTTGCTTGGTCCTAAGTGTTTATTTTTTAGTTGAGAAAATTGTGCCCCAGGCCACAGGGTTTGAATGTCTTGTATGTATCATTAGTGGCTTAATTAGGAACAAGAACTTAGGTACTTTATCTGTTGATCCAGTGGTCTCTTTTATGTAATTTAGCCTGTGTTTTATATAAATATGTTGTTTTGGCAGAATTATTCAGATTTTCCCAATCACTTTTTTGAATATAAGGATATAGCTTTTGTCCATAGAGAAGATATGTCTAGTAACACTCTGTTTAATCATTTCTGTGCGTATGTGACTGTTGAAAAAAAGTCATCTGTCAACTATTTTTTTAGCTTTCAGCACATCTGTGGTTATGATCATGCACTTGTGACCTGCAGATATAAAGCAATGGGTGCTTATTCCTCTCTTTCTTTAAAAGAAGAAACTTCCCTGCAGCTCTGGATTGACAAAGTGAAATGGCGTTTCTCTCTCAATAGTGCATTACTCTTTGTAAAATAATCAGTCTCTCTGAAGATTCTGCTAACTCTATATTACTTAACTGTAGATTCAATCTTAAAATTTCTTTTTCAGTAATCCATTTTGAGAAGTCAACCACCCATCTGATAATTTGAATTTTTTTTTTTTTTTTTTTTTTGCGGTATGCGGGCCTCTCACTGTTGTGGCCTCTCCCGTTGCGGAGCACAGGCTCGGGACGCACAGGCTCAGCGGCCATGGCTCACGGGCCCAGCCGCTCCGCGGCATGTGGGATCTTCCTGGACCGGGGCACGACCCCATGCCCCCCACATCGGTAGGCGGCCTCTCAACCACTGCGCCACCAGGGAAGCCCAATAATTTGAATTTTTACGTTGATTTAGGAAGCCCCCCTTTTTACACAGTCTTTTAACAGTATCTTCAGTATAAAAGCAATATTTCTTTGTGTTTTTGCACCTCTGCTTAGGTTTTTCTGTTCCTCTTGGTCAAGTTATAGTTCCAACTTCTTGTCTATGTAGCATTGGGAAAAGGAGGCAAGAAGAGTACGAAGAAGAAAAGAATTTCCTTTCCTTCATCCCTTGCTCACCACCCAAATCTGGGTTTTAGAATCTGTTTATTCATTTATGGTCCCACTTAACCTGGCTAGTATACTCCAGATCATGCAGCTGGCACATTAAAACAAACCTCCAGGGTTAATATGTGTTAAGATTGTAGACATTTAATTCTAAAATTGGAGATAGTACACAGTGCAGGCAAGAAAGAACACTTCAAAATTCTTTCTTATGCAACCATTTTTTATAAGGTGTTTGAATTATATTAGGACAAAATGTCTTAAATGACCAGAAATCTGCATAGACTCTTTTATTTCATTAATCCATTTAAGGAGTTTTTAGCCATAGTGGTATGTCTCAGGGTGATTTACTCAGATTCCGTATAGGTGGAACCCAATACCCATGTTTTTTAAAAGATTCCCAGTTGACACTAGTCTCATTATTTTAGGGCATCATCCTGCAGCTTTACCAGATTAGAACCTTTGTTTCTCTCTTACATGTAATTTTAAAGAATCTTTAACTCCACAAACCATAGTCCTGTGTGCTACATAAACCCAGATCAAAATACATCCCTTTGGTTTTGTTTTTTAAAAAAAATAGCATTTATTTATTTATTTTTGGTTTGTTTGTTTGTTTATGCCACACCGCCTGGCATGTGGGATCTTAGTTGCCGACCAGGTATTGAACCCGTGCCCCTTGGCAGTTGAAGCGCAGAGTCTTAACCACTGGACTGCCGGGGAAGCCCCAAAATACATCCGTTTGAAATGAGCTTGAGGAAGGGTATGGGCATTATTCAGTTAATGGATGTTCCCAAATTACTATGAACAGGCTTTATTTTTTCTAGCTTCCTGTAGCCACACAAATGGCCATGACTGCTGGGGCGGAAGGCAGGCGTGTGTCAAAGCTATAATAGCCAGTGTCCTGCTGCTGTTCATGTAATCTGTACAGGGTATTCACTATGATTTCTTCTTCTTTCTGGATTCTAATTTTATTTTTTCTGCTTGTGATTTCATCTCCTCTCCTAAGTGTGATATGTGTTATTATTTAACTGATTCTGATATCCAAGTTCCCTCAAGTGTAATACTTCACCCCTCCTTCAAAATTGCTTACATTATTTTCAGTTACTTAAGATAAATAACTCATTTGTTCTTATATAGGCCTCAGAATCCTAAACCTTGGTGGAAACCTCTTGTTATTATCAGCATTATCATGTTCTAATAGGAGCTATGACCGTATCTGGGGTAGATCAGGAAATACACTGGATACATTATTGGCCTTACATGTTATCTAACTGAAGCCTTATATATATATATTTCTTAGAATGATCATTTCGTTTTGCCTTATAGTTGACTGTGTCAGTTTCACTTGCTAGATTTTTACCTTAAAACCATTCACCATGCATTAGTTTTCTTTGTTTAATTGTAAGGGTTTTTTTCTAAGAAATGCAATTTGAGTTTCAAATTTTGGTTGTTAATAATTGCTATATATCATCTTGATAATTACCCCCAAGCTCTGCATGTCACCTCTGCATATGCTCAGAACCTAACCAGAACATTTCTTAGTTCTTCTGTTTACCTGGTAATAGGATTGTACCAGGATGCTATGGAAATCAGAGGGAAAGTTATTCACTCTTCACTTTTATGACATTTCAACTGAATGTCTCATAGTATCTCTACTTTAATGTGTTTGGCCCTGGAGCTTTGATCTGTAATGTTCCCACTCTGAAATCTTTCTCTGCTTCCATAATTGGCACTAATATTCTCCCAGTTGCTCAAGCCAGAACTATAGTAGTCATTCTCAGTTGTTCCCTAACACCTCATATTCAGTCCACCACACAACTCTGTTTATTCTCCAAAGTATATCTAAATTCCAGGCATTTTTCCTTTTTTCAACATCCATAACCTTTTCTTTGATATCATCATCTCTTACCTGCTAACTAATTCCACTTAATTTCTTGCCCTTTCCTCATTCATAATCCATTTTCTTCCTGGTAACAAGAGTGATGTCTTAAGGTAATAAATAAGATTATGATACTACAATGCTCTGTACAAACTGGCCCCTCATTTCATTGCTCACTTCACGTTGAGTCATTTTCCCCACTTCTCAGTGCACATCAACAACATTTTCCCTTCTTCTGTTCTGAAAACACATTGACACTTTTGCCAGTTTAGATCCTAACACATGCTGTCTCTTCTGCTTGAAATGTTTTCCTTTTTACTCTTTCTACAGGTAGCTGTTTTCAATTGTTTAGGAAGATTTTGACTAATGTGCATAGAATGGATTGTGTTGGCTGGCGGGGGAGGAGAAATGGTGGTGTTCTAGTTAAGGGTGGTATTAGCAGATAAGAAAATCACTGAACAAATTCAGAATAAATTCTAAAGCTAAAGTTGATAGGATTTGATAAGAATTAGTTACGTAAGAGAGAAAGAAAAGTTTAAGGGTGTTTCCTAATGTTTTGGCTAACGTTGGTGATAACATTCACTGAGCAAGGAGAACTTGAAGGAAAAGATTTAGGTGATGCTAGTGGTAAAACAAAAGGAGCAAACTCATTGTGAGGAAAATCAACATTGAATTTTGACCTGTTGAATGGGGGAGGTGCGGGTGATGGAGAATTCAAGAGTGAATCCCATGTCTGGCTGCAATAAGATACTGTGTCATGGAGGAAATATTGAGCCAAGGGACACTGGAAGAGGAGCCGTTCTGGGAGAAAGTGATCAATCAAGCAGCAGTGGAAACTTGGCACTGAAGAAAAAGGTTAAGGTTAGGACTATAGGTTGGAGAATGGTCAGCTTATTGATAATAACTGGAGCCAAGGAAATAGGCAATCTTACCTAGAATGCAATGAAGCTTAGGATAAAACCAGAAGGGTTGAGTAGAGAAGAGCCTAGCAAACAAGACCTAAAATTAGGATCCAAGAATTACTAGGATAGTATGCTCATGTTGTGGAATAACGATTAAAACAAAAAGAGTTTTGAGAACATAGACTATAAATGGAATGAAGTCTTTCTTAAAGCAATTCCACTGTAGTTAGGTTTGGATAAATCACAATATAAGAGATGTGATGAAAGGGCTTTCTTTCCTATGATACATGGCAGATAACGGTGCTATTTATGGGCCACAGTGTTGATAAAATTTGTTTCCTTTAGTGGAAATGCCCTACAGATTCTGAATGGCATCCATATGGAAGCAAGGTATTGTGACTCTTAATAGGTCACAAAAATGTTCATTAAAAAATATTGGCTGTTTAAATGAAGTACCTTAAATAAAAAGACAGATTTGGGGGCCAGCTCTGTGTTAGATACTGGGTTTAGATAATAAATAACTCAAACTTCCTTTTCTTCAAGAGTTCAGTATAATGGGAAAAGCTAGCAGATAGCAACTCCATGAACCAACTAAAAATAAATTGTAATAACTTTTATAATAAAGTTATGAACAAATAGCTATCTAAATATATAGGAAAATAATTCTGTCTATGGTAGGGAAAAGCAATTTTGATAGTGGAAGTAATATTCTAGCTGGCATTCTACACACTGGCATATCTTGTTTTGTTTTAAAGTTTTGTTTAATTTACACAGATGTTCCTAGATTGTTTGGGGTAACAATTTCCTTGAGAATCTGTCAAAACATATACCCTCTCTCCATAGGAAATGGACGTTTGCAGACATTCACAAAAGTTCCAATATATAAGGACTTCCTGGGCCAATTATGATATTACAAAAATAAATGGAGACCTTCAATGTGTGGTTTTAATTTTTCATTAATTCTAGACTTTAAAGTCTAGAACATTGTGTAACGATAAAGTATGGTAGTTGGTCATATTCCTTTATCTACTTATAGAATCTCATCCCTATTGTTGTAACTTATACATCACTTCAGACTAATATTCCAAAAGGTTCACTTTGATTATATCATGACATTCGTCTATTTTATTGCTATTAATACATGAAGTTTGAAATTCTACATCTTGCTTTTATAGCTCACCATAATTTTCCCCTTCCCTATAATTCAAAGGTTATTAAATTTTGCTTGTCCTTATTCATTATCACCTTCATTATAATTCATCAAACTGTTATTGAGCTTGGCATTCCATGCCAGGCATTGTGCTGCTATTGGAAATTAAGTAGGAAATAAGACAGAAATTGTACCTGGGCTCAGAGAATATATTTTCCAGTTAATGATACACACACAGTATGTTCTTGAGATAATTATGACAACTTGTTATTCTTCAAATCCCCTTGATTCTACTGTGTGACTCCTGAAATGATTCCTAACATGGACCTTCTCCATGCCCTTCCTTACATGATTTCAAATTCAGAGCCTATTCAAGTTTCCTTTCACAATGTTTTAGGAAGTCTTCTTTAATTATCCTAGGTGGATCTAGGGCTTCTCTTCTTTACATCTTAGAGCTTTTTATACTATCAGATATTAATACCAATAACCACAGGACAAGTCAATATTTTATAATTTTCCCAAAGTTTATAATATTATAATGTGTAATTATAATATTTTGAGAGGTAAGAATGGCATTTTGTACTCCATTACAATAACAATTCTTGGGCATTAAACCAAAATATAAATTAATGAATTTGTGAACATGAGATAGTCATAGCTGTCATTTTCAAAATCTTGGTCCATAAAAATTTCCACTAGAGGGCTTCCCTGGTGGCGCAGTGGTTGAGAATCTGCCTGCTAATACAGGGGACACGGGTTCGAGCCCTGGTCTGGGAGGATCCCACATGCCGCGGAGCAACTGGGCCCGTGAGCCACAACTACTGAGCCTGCGCGTCTGGAGCCTGTGCTCCGCAACAAGAGAGGCCGCGATAGTGAGAGGCCCGTGCACCATGATGAAGAGTGGCCCCCGCTCACCGCAACTGGCAAAAGCTCTCGCACAGAAGCGAAGACCCAACACAGCCAAAAATAATAAATAAATAAATTTATTTTAAAAGACAGAAATTTCCACTAGAAAATGAGTTGTTTGAGTAGAGACAGCATGGCATCCACTTCCATACTATCCACATTACCTTGTACAGGTGCTAAGTAAATATTGACTGAATGGTTGAATGAATGAATGAACACTTTACTCTTTAAAAGATTGTAGACTGTTAATTTCTGCTTAACTAGATTCCACCCGATGCTTCTATGAGAAAAAATATTCTCCTTTTTCGAACTTCTTGTTCCATTCATCATAACTTTTTGATGTTTTTAAAGTAATCCTTCCAAATATGTTTCTTCCTTCTTCCCTTCTTAGTTTATGAAGACCAGAGGAGTGGAATGGTGGAAGCTGTTTCCCTCCCGGTTTTAATTTAAGCCTGAGGCAAAAAAAAAAAAAAAAAAAAAAAAA
>NW_020173124.1:5625608-5848883 GCF_003031525.2 Neophocaena asiaeorientalis asiaeorientalis | reverse complement strand
TTAATTTAATCAGGAGAAAAAAAAAAAAAAAAAAAAAAAAAAAAACACAAAATAACAAAAAACCTCTTGGTCCAGCTGCAATCCAATCTGGTATCTAATATTTGTAATAAAACACTTACCACAAAGTAGTCTATTTTATGGGAAAAGTGAGTTGTGTGTCTACTCCCCTGGATCTTTTTATGCTCCCTCATGCTGCCCTGTTCTGTTCTTGACATTGCATAGGATGAGACATGGAGTGCAAAGGAAGAATCCAGCTATTTCTTTAGAGTGCTAATATGCTTTCTGTAGAAACGTATATCATTATTATAATTCACTTTTTTAATATGTTTGTAAAGGAACGAATTGCTCTATTGTCTTGATGTGGCCTTTTTTGACAAGAAGATTGTGTATTTTTCTTTTCCCTATTTCCCCTGTCAGTGAATTGCCCAGCTTGGCATATTTTCAATAGGAAATTTGTTTGGAGAAATATCTGGAAATTTGATGGTTATTGGAATTTCTTCAGTATACAAAATGTGGAAAGGAAGTTTCCAAGAATGGACTGCTATAAGATTCCTGATCCTCCCCTTCTCTATGCTAAAAGGAAAAAGCACAGTCTTGAAGAGGTGCAGCCCTGCCAGGCATGCCATTGTTCTGTTGGGAGAAACTAACTCCTTCAAAAGTAGAAAATAAAATCAGTATTAATTCTGAAAAACCTGTAAAGTTGCCCTTCAGCCCTTGGCTAAGAAACCTATTCCTGAGATAATTAAGTAACATTGTTATTTTTTCTGTGTTTTCTTCTGCCTAAAGTTAGAAACTAGACACACGTGGAGAGTTGAGGGGCAAATGAAACAAGCATGAGATTGGTTAAATGTAGGTAAGGATAATGTATGCCTAAGGATGGTAAAAGTGAAATGCATCTGTTTATTCATAACAATATATGAGGGAAGCAGTATTAGGTAGAAGCTAAGAGTTCTAGAATCAGACTACCAGGGTTCACATTTTGGTTCTACTTGTTATTGAATTATCATGGACACTTACTTAACCTGTTTGTGCCTCAGTTTCTTCTCCAGTGAAAGGCAATACTACTATCTAACTCATAAGTTTATATTAAGGATTAAATGAGAAGCTCTATGAACAAGAGCTCTATGAAGCTCTTGATGAACAACGTTCATCAAGACCAATGTGTTGAATGACTCCAAGGGTCACCATGAATATTTTATTTAGGTAGATGACATAATACATAGAATAAAATGTAAATAAGTGTTTCCTGGAACTGTGAAACATGGCAGTCCTAAAAGCACTTAGCAAAATGCCTCACATACAGTTTTGAGAAATTAGGACATAGTTTAAAAGCTAGTAATAGCAATAAGTATTATTCTTACCTACATACTGTGAACCAGAAAATGTACTAGATGTCAGGGATACAGTGATTAATAAGACAAATGCAGTTCCTGTTCTCAGAGGGCTTATAGTTTAGCAGGGAAGACCCATAATTTCAAAAGCAACTGCATAAAATGTAAGCTCTCCAGTAGGAGCTTTGAGAGCAAGTAAGATAAGTCGGGCGTGATATACCTGCTGATAAAATAACTTCTAATTCTGTATTGCTGTATTCTTTAGATATAAATAAGGCTATAATGAACAACATTCATGACAAGTTTAGAGCCATAAAAATATTTTAGTTAAACATATTTATTTTACAAAACGAAGGAGAAAAGGACCAGAAGTGACCTATCCAGTAGTGCACAGTTGACAGAGGCATAACACTGTTCTTTCTGTAGTACCATATAGTAGAAGTAAAATGATTACTTATTGTTTATAATCAATATTTGTAAGCATTTATGATTGGAAATTTCATACTCCTTATACTTCATTGCATTAAAGGCAAAACGTTAAAAAGATTTCCCAATTTTCTAGAAACTAATGCTCTTCTTAGGTAAACAAAGATGACAGAGGGAGAGCTATTCAGAACTATAAGAGTTAAATAGGTCATGGAATAGACACATGCATAATTTGATTACTATGAATTAAAAGTTATGCCCTAAAATATTATATTCTTTTAAAATTACCTTGAGGAAAAGGTAGATAGAATTGGCATATTACTCATAATAGTAAGTCAAACATTAACAGGAACAATAATTAACATCTTATCCTACTTCACTGTAAGAAAGGAAGAGAGCAAGAGTGAGAGAGAGAAAGAAGAAATGTTACCCAGTCCAAGCTCACACTGCTCACTGCATGATAGGCCAATAAATTAAGAGTTGTTGGGGTAAGGAATAGCGACTTTACTCGGAAAGCCAGCAGACCAAGAAGAAGGTGGACTAGTGTCCCAAAGAAACATTTGCCCAGGGTTTGGATGCTAGTTTTTTTTTTTTATGGAACAAAGAGGGGGAAGTGAGGAGGAGGTAAAGTAAAAGAGGAGAGAAGTTGTCACAAATGTTCCTGATTCTGGCCAGACTCCAGAGGAGATGTGTTAATTTCTTTTTCCTGCAGCCATTCACAGGTGGGCCTGGTCAGGATGTTTCCTGTGAGCTAAACAAAGGTATTTTAGCTGAATGCTCAGGCATGGGAGGCAAGATTCCTAGAAATGGGCCGTTTTGTATGCTTTAAGCTATAGGCAACATACCTTTAGTGATTAACTTGTAGCAAAAGCAGCAGAATACAAATATTAAAGTAAAAGAAATAGATCCAATATGGAGTCAAATTTGTTCTTCCTTATTATAGAAGAAGGAGAAAAAAGAATGAGAAGGAGGAGGAGAGAGTGGAGGGGGAGGTTACATATACCATTTAATTCATACGCTTATCAAAATATAGAATTTTTTTATCAACCAGAAAAATGCCTTTTGTGTTTTCTGGTCATTCCATTCCAAGCCCCCAAAAGAGGCAACCAGTTTAACATTTCATCAGTAGGTTAATGTTTTTGTCTTTTCTAAATAGTTCTGACAAGTTTCTAGGTCATCTAGATCATCATATAATAGTTAATCTATTTCTAGGTCATCAAATAAATGAAACCATATTGTATTTGCTCTCTGTCTTCTTTTACTCAGCATAACATTTTTGAGTTTCATCTATGGTGTTTCATGTTTCGTCAATTTATTTCTTTTTTTGCTGAATGTATATCACAAATGTTTTATTTCTTCTGTTGAGGGACATTTGAGTTGTTTCTTGTTTGGGGCCTTTATAAATAAACTACTAGTATGAGCATTCTTTACAATATTTTTGTGAACATGTTTTCCTTTATCTTGGGGAGCCACATAATGGAATTGCTAGGATAAGTGTATGATTTACTTTACAAGATGCCATACAAATTTCCAAAGAGTCTGTGTTATTTTATGCTCCCAATTCTCACCAACATTTGGTGTGCTGAAACTCTTTTTAATTTTAGCTATTCTAGTGTGAGTGTAATAAAATCTCCTGGTTTTAATTTGCATATCCCTGATGACTAATGTTATTCAGCACTATTTCTTATGACCAATTATATATATATATTATTTTATGAACTGTCTGTTCATGTTTTTGCCTTCTTAATAATATTCTCCCATGTCTCCCCTCCCATCTTTTGTCTTATCACATTATACATTTTCCTTCTTATTTTGTTTTAAACTTCATAGGGTAGTGTTATTTTTGCTCTCAACAGCCAATTAGCTTTGAAAGAACTTAAGAAACCACAGGGAAAAATATTTATCTTTCAACTTAGCTATCTATTTGTGCTTTTCATTTCTTTGTGTTTTCTCAGACTTCTGTCTGGAATTATTTCTCTTCTGTCTAAATCCCTACTTTTAGCATTTCTTACTGTGTTCGTCTGCCAGTGACCCATGGTTTTGTTTTTTGTTTAGATAATTATTCTTATTTGAAGTGTTTATTTTTTTGTCAAATTTAGATGTTTAGAGTAATTTTTTTTCAGCACTGTAAAGTTGCCATTCTGTTATCATCTAGCTTGCATTGTCTCTGAGGAAAAGTCTTTGGTTTTCTTACTGTTGTTCCCCTGTAAGATACGTGTCTTTTATTCACTGTCTGCTTTTATGATTTTTTTTTTGGATTTCATGTTTTCTTTTAATTGATGTATAGTAAATGTACAATATTATATAAGTTTCAGGTGTACAACATAGTGATTCACAATCTTTAAAGGTTATACTCCATTTATAGTTATTATAAAATATTGGCCATATTCCCTGTGTTGTACAATATACGCTTGTAGCTTATTTATTTTATACATAGTAGTTTGTACCTCCCACTCCCCCCATATTACCCCTCCCCCTTCCCTCCCCTCACTGATAACCACTAGTTTGTTGTCTATATCTGTGAGTGTATTTCTTTTTTGTTATGTTCACTAGTTTGTTTTAATTTTTAGACAAATACTATATCTTATCACTTATACGTGGAATCTAAAACATAAAACAATCTAGTGAATGTTAAAAAAAGGTTTTTCTTCCTTTTTGTTGATTTTCAAAAATTTCTTTGGTATATTATTCTTTGTGATTATCCCAGTTACATTCATTAAGATTTTTGGGTTTACAGTTTTTATCATATCTAAAACATTTTCAAGCATTATTTTTTTAAATATGTTTTATTCCTTAACTCTTTTTTTCCTCTCCTCTAGTACTTCAATTACATGGGTTTTTAACCTGTTTTCATTGCTAATTTATTTCAGCCTCTCTGTTTTCTCCTCCTAAGTTTGGAAAGTTTCTTTTTTCTTTTACTCAAATGTACCCACTTTTTATTCTGCGATCAAACTTGATGTTAAGCTGATCCAATGACATTTTCATTACAGATATTGTAGTGTGAAATTTTAGAATTTCCATTCTATTCCGTGTTACAGTTTATGTTTCTCTATTGCTATTTGTGATTTTTCTCTCTATTGTGTTAGTATTTAACTTTAAATCCTTGCATATATTTATAACAATTATTTTAAAACCCTTATGTTCTAATTTTGTCATCTCTGACATTTACAGTTGGCTTTTATTGATTGATTTTTCTACCTGGTTGTCATATTTTCCTGTCCTTTTTATATCTAGTAACTTTTGATTTGGTGTTGGTTATTATAGATTCTATATTATCATGTCTGGATTGTCTTCCTTAATGAAGTGTTGAATGTTATTACAGCGTATAGTAAACTTACTTGCAGATTAGCCTGATCCTTTTGAAACTTCTTTTTTTTTTTCTTTATTATAGTTCATCCAGACTAGCCTTTCTCTTTGGACTAAATTGCCCTTCTGCTTCTAGGATATGACATTTCTAGGATCTCTACCGAAGGTCCAGAGTGCATAAGAAGGTCTCTCCCTTTGGCCTTTGGAACTAAATGTTTCCAAGCATGTGTGAATTCATTATTTATTCAGCTCGCGATGTCCTAGGAGTTGTTCATTCTATGGTGGCATTTCTTTTACCAGTGATGATTCTTTGGTTGGTCTTGTGGAATTTTACCCTGAGCATGCAAGGCTTAGTAGTTAGCCAAAGTTGTAAGGGCAGCCTCTGCAGATTTCTGGAGTTCCTTTTCTCCAGAGCTCCCTTCTCTGAAGTACACTGCACCACAAAACCCAGCCACCTCAGTAGCCTCAAACTCTGATCTCTATGTCTTCTCACCTCCTGGATACTAATGTGCCCTGTTGGCTTTCCTTATTCTCTATTCCATGGGCCAGAAAGTGTCACCACGCAAAAAGCTAGGGCAATTGTGGGGCTCCCCCTAATGATTTCCCTTCTCTAAGAAATCATAATCCTGCACTGCCCCCTAATGAAACTCTTATAATTATTTCATATGTTTTGTCCAATTATGTAGTTTATGGCAGGAGGGCTACTCCTTCATGGCTGAGAGTAGAAAATAAAATAGATTGAGTGCTAATGGTTTTGATTTGACTGTTGGAAAAAAGACATGTTTTCTTTTCCTTCTTCTCTTCCTCCCTTCCTCCCTCCCTTCCTTCCTTCTTTCCTTCTCTGGATTTGAATGTAGTATATTATAGGCCTAGAGGTGTTATTATCCATCCTTCTGCCACATTAAGTTTGAGAATGATACATCACGGAAGAAGTCAGAACCAAAAAATGAAAGGAGTCAGTGACCTGATGATTTCATTAAACCCAGTTCTACTTGACTTAGATTATCTCGTCTAATAAGTCGCTGCCTATCTCAGTCATATTTTAGTCTGTTCAGTTTACTTGCAACCCGAAGAATCTTGATATATCTTATAAAGGACAATGTTTTTGACTAGTGCCCCATGTAAGATTTTACCACTTCAATTAATATCAATTGAGTAGGTATCATAGGTCAAATGCTTTGATAGTAATTAGAGTAAGTTACAATACTAGGCTAGGTGGATCATTTGATTTGATCCAGTGTGGTAATTTGTATCATTAGGATTTATAATAATAAGTTATTCAACTATTAATAAATAGGCTTTATTTTCTAAAATTGATGGTTATAAACTAATTAAGAAAGCAAAAACTTTGATACAATTTGATATTATATATCCATTCGAGGTAATTTCTAATGTATTTTCTAATCAAATTTTAAATCTTAATATATTATTTTATCTTAGATTAGCATCAGCAAAGGAAATGAACTCTTACATTGAGGTATAAAAATTGACACTTGTAACATCAATTATTATTTGGTTCATTATTAAAAATTTAGCTTGATATGTGTATATGTATATATGTATGTACGTATATACATAATATGTTTAATATATATATATTAAACATATATATATGTACATATATATATATGTACTTTAACATATGTAGTATGTTTGTATAGAATTTCCACATCAGTTTCCAGAAGTTTCTTGTTAATGGGTAGATAAGAGCTGCAATGCAGATATTGCAAGTAGAAAACAATGAGAATCTAAAAAGTCTTTGGTACAACATGTCTTTGTTCTTGTATAGATGTAGTTTTGAAGGATGCACTTAAAACTACTATATTTAATACTTAGAATCAATCTACCTACAACATGAATCTGATCTAGAAATGGATATAAGCAATGAACTTTTCACGGTAAATATGATACTAGGGGAAAAATTTAGAAATTCTGAGTACAGGTTTAAGAATCTTAGTTGCCTAGAGTGAGTGTTCAAAAGAATAAAAAAAAAAGAAAAAAAAGAGAGGCAGGCCAAAGACAGGAACAGACTAGGCCTCACTAGAAGTGAAAAATAACTTATTCAGTAGAAACATATTCAATACATCTTCTATGAAAGGCACAAGAAGCAGAAATTGTTTATTGAAATACATATGAATATAAATTGTGTATTAGAAAGCTACCAAAAATTGTTTATGTGGTGAACACTTCATTATCCTTCGATTTTCTGTTGCCTGTTTAGTTATTTACTTCTTACAATTCCTAGCTAAGGTGCTTTCTTAGGCACCCACAGATGACATATGCCATTATCTGACACTAAATTTTAACATTGACTTATTATTTACTCCTTTATTAAAAGAATCTACAAAAGAACTTACATTCTTTTGCCCTTTATTTAGAACCAGTAATTAATTGCTCTTTTCCCCTGAAATTATAATGTGAGAGAAAAAGCAACCCATCACAACAGATTTGTAGATTTCTACTATTAGAAAATCAAAAAAAATAGGAAATATTAAAATATGAAAATCAGCCACCTGATAGGTTTAACATGGAAAATAATTGAGAAAACTTCATTACTATAGCGTATTCATTATACAAAAATGCAGACTTACATGAGCATATGTTGAAATGATCACCTTTATGTAAACACCTTATGTTTTTTTATGTCTACCAGAGAATGGGGATAGACGCTTTGTGGGGATAATTAGGCATCAAAAAGTTTTATGGTTTATGCAGTGATTTTCTGTAGGAATTGTGAACTCAACTTGTGTTTCTTTCCTTTAAAACTAGAAGTCTTTAATTTATCCGGTCAGTGGATATTTGAATGCCCACTATACGTAAGATGCTACAAATAAAGCAACATAACGCCTCCCCTCTTGGAAATTCAGTCTAGTGTGAGAGATCCTCACTAAAAAAATGTGAAGAGACAAAAAGTAATTACAACCTATGGCAAGAGCTATGATAAAAATAAATAAGGTTGAATAATATTTTATTGTATGTATATACTACTCTTTCTTTATCCATTCATTCATCAATGGACACTTAGGTTGTTTCTACCTCTTGGCTAGTGTGAATACAACTGCGCTGGCTGTGGGGAGTACTAATATCTCTTTGAGAGCCTGATTTCAGATCTTTTGGGTAAATATCCAGAAGTGGGAGTGCTGGATCATAAGGTAGTCTATTTCTTAGTTTTTGAGGAACTCACGTATTGTTTAAAAATCCTGCTACATGCAACAACATGGATGAAACTTGAGGACGTTATACTAAATGAAATAATCCAGTCACAGAAAGTGGGATAAATATTGCATTTATTCCACTTGCATGAGGTATCTAAAATAGTCAAACTCATAGAAGCAGAGAGTAGAATGGTGGTTGCCAGAGGCTGGGGGAGGGGGAAATGGGGAGTTGCTAATCAGTGGGTATAAAGTTTCAGTTACGCAAGATGAGTAAGTTCTAGAGATCTACTGTACAACATCGGGCCCATAGATGACAGATCTATGTTAACTGTTCTGATCCCAATAAAAATAATTTTTTAAAAGTTGAAAAAAAATGTTTTAAATAGGGTGTTTGATAATAAGGTGATCAGGGAAGGCCTTAATAATAAAATGATGTTAACTAAGACTTGCAAGGTGTGAAACTATCTGAAGGACAAAAATTGAGGGGAAGATTGTCTGGCAGAGGAGATAGCATTTGCAAAGGCCCGTGACTGTGTTTGTGTTAATTTGTGGTCCCTAGAAGCTGACCTTGAGAAGAGGGTTAATGTACAAGTGATTTATTAAGGAAATGCTCCTAGGAGAACCCAGTGTGATAATGACAGGGGCAGGAAAGGAAAAGGAAGAAGCCAAACAAGGGTGGGAGAATTAGGAATTCTCACTTAATGGCTTCTAAAAAGAGTAGGATAGCAGTGATCCTGCGGAAGGGAGCTTGAGAGAGTTAAAGCTCTGAATTTGCTTGTGGCGAATGGGAGAAGAGGTTGACCAAAGGGAAACAGCGAGACTTGCAGGCAACTCTGGAGGCCAGCTGAGTGTGAAACTGCACACATGCAGTGAACCCGTCTCCATGACTGAGTCCTCCCATGAGCTAACCCACAGCTCACTCTTCTCCAGGGTACATGGACACTTCCCCGTCATGTATACCATCATCCTTCCAACTTCCTCTGCTTGAAACTTCCTTGCTGAGTTCCACTTTATTAGAAGCAGGCTTGGTTTCTCATGCCTCCGAAGTCAAATAAACTAACTGAATAAACAGTCTATGTTAGCAGATTAATGAAAGCAGGATAGAAGTATTTCTTCTTCGCCAATGGACTGCTGGAGATAATATATTACAAGTTGTCTACTTTACAGCTGCCTATGTTTAAAACACCCCGAAACTAATACATTAAGGGAAAAGATGCAGTATAGATGGAGATAATCTGTTCTCCATTTTCAGTCAGTGTTAATACTTATTCTCTGAGGAGTTGAGGTTTCTGGTCTGTTGTGTAAGAAATGGCAAAAGCAGAGAAGCACAACGCTATACTTCGGTGGCCACTTTCCCTTAATGAGTTTAATTGCCTCTTACTTATAACAGAGAACATTTTGGAAAAACAGCACTTGTTTCTCTTTGCAGATCATCGTGGAAATTCACAAGAGTACAGTGAGCAAGTTAGTCATGAGCAGTTCTGAAGGACATACTGGCACCTATATGATGCCAGACATCTGGAGGCAAATTTTCATATGAAAGGTGGATGGGGCTTTATATTGTGGAAACATAATGCCAAACATCTGGATATTTGGAAATCAACTCATTGCCTAGCTTTGTGAGGTTGATAGAAATATTTTGTCTTCGGTAGATATAGTCACAGACTCTTTACCCTTAAAATGGATATCGTGATTTATTCTGATGTTTTCTCTAATAAATTTTGAAACTGTGCGACACAGACAATAGTGTTAGATCCCTCTTTCTCAAATTTTAAAAGTGCCTTAGAATCAGCTGGAGAACTTGTTCATCCGTATTCTGATTCAGAGCCCCCTGATCCCTGATTCTGCATTTCTAACAGGCTCCCTGGAGATCGTGGTGTTGCTGGTCCTCAGATCACTTACTGAGTTGCAAGTCTCTAGACCTACGCTGTCCAATATGGTATCCACTTGCCACATGTGGCTATTTCAATGAAATTCGTTCAACTAAATAAGATTAGCAAATCCGTTCCTCAGTTCCACTAGCCACCTTTCAAGTGTTCAGTAGCCAGATAGAGACCATGTAAATATAGAACATGTCCACTGTTGCAGAAAGCCCTATCGGAGAGTGCTGCTCTAAAAGTATTTTTCAGTAACTTTTTCCACTCACAAAAACTTGGATTTTGCCTGTAATTATATCCTACTTAAAATCACAGAAGAACTCCTACAAAAGTAGAATTCAAGGTTGAATACAAGAGATCACAGTTCTGAGGTCTAGCACTTTACTTTGAAAACATTTTTCTGTGGGGGGGGTACGCGGGCCTCTCACTGCTGTGGCCCTTCCCGCTGCGGAGCACAGGCTCCGGATGTGCAGGCTCAGCGGCCATGGCTCACGGGCCCAGCCGCTCCGCGGCACGTGGCATCCTCCCGGACCGGGCGCGAACCCGCGTCCTCCGCATCAGCAGGCGGACTCTCAACCACTGCGCCACCAGGGAAGCCCTGAAAACATTTTTAGTAGCCATGGACACTGAGGTTTGCCTGAATTAGAATAGGTATTTTTTGAAAGTGTTGCAAAATTCAACTAGTATATTTAGATATAATACATCAGAGTGAAAGCTCTGGTATACTTCTGTCCTGATTTATCTTTTGTACTTTTCCTTTGTTTATTTATTTATTTTTTTAATTAATTAATTTACTTTTGGCTGCGTTGGGTCTTCGTTGCTACGTGTGGGCTTTCTCTAGTTGTGGTGAGCAGGGGCTACTCTTCATTGTGGTGCATGGGCTTCTTATTGCGGTGGCTTCTCTTGTTGCAGAGCATGGCCTGTAGGTGTGTGGGCTTCAGTAGTTGCGGCATGCGGGCTCTAGAGCGCAGGCTCAGTTGCTCCGCGGCATGTGGGATCTTCCCGGACAAGGGCTCGAACCTGTGTCCCCTACATTATCAGGTGGATTCTTAACCACTGCACCACCAGGGAAGTCCCTGTACTTTTCCTTTGATTTACATCGCTACCACTTGTTCTTTTTTTAATTATTTTTATTGTTGTTTTGCTTCTATTAGGTGCTTGTATACATACCTGTTAATATTGCTCTACTTAGATTCCCAGGCACGAACAGGCCCCCAAATAAACAAAGGCAAACTTATGTAATGAGATAATTAATGAGGTATCTAGATTTTACACATAAAGCCAGATTACAAGTCTCTGGCCTGACTCCTTCCAGCTCTATGAGTATCACAGGGTCTCTCCAAGGCTCAGTTTCTTCATCTGTGGAGGATAGATGATTCACAAAGATTAAATGAAATAACAAATGTAAATGTCTCTCTAATACTGAATCATATGTACCACATCTTTATCCATTCCTCTTGATGGACATTTAGGCTGCTTCCATGTCTGGCTATTGTAAATAGTGCTGCCATGAACATTGGGGTATTATATTACACATACATTAGTGGCCTTTTATTTCTCTGTTCTCTCACTCTCAGCTTCCACAGACAATGTGTTGTAGAGTTTCAGTGCAACTTAACCTCCCGCCTAAGGTAAGCTTTTTAGGTACGAACTCAGTTGGTCTAAATTTTGCTTGTAAGTATATCCACAGAAGAACCCCTGAAAGTGGATTTCAGGGTGGTATATGCTATAGAAGATCACAGTTTTTTGAGATCTAGCACAAATTAAATGGTAGCCTTGATCACCATTTATATAAATGCACACTGATTATCTTTTTTTTTTTTTTTTTTTTTTTTGAGGTACCCGGGCCTCTCAGTGTTGTGGCTTCTCCCGTTGCAGAGCACAGGCTCCGGACGCGCAGGCGCAGCGGCCATGGCTCCCGGGCTCAGCTGCTCCGCGGCATGTGGGATTGTGGGATGCCCCCAGACCGGGACACGAACCCGTGTCCCCTGCATCGGCAGGCAGACTCTCAACCACTGCACCACCAGGGAAGCCCACGCTGATTATCTTTTAAACAGATCCTCGTGAACATTATTATCAAAATATAGCAGTCCATGTAGAATGATCAGTTGACAATTCATACTTTCTGAAAATTATTTTCAGTGCCAGCTAAACGTTTTTCATGAAACGTGAATGAGTTTGAAACATTATTCATTCTTAAGATTCAAACAAGTTTTTGTTGAAATATTAGAAAACTTCTGTTTAAAATGTTATGACCTTTCTCCCTTCCCTCCCAGTTTTGATTTTTGATTTTTGATTTGATTTTTGTGTTATTTGCATTAGCATGAAATCTTTATGTTGGGTGTTTAACATGTGAAGGACACTAATGATCTTAAAATATGACAGGGCTTCCCTGGTGTCGCAGTGGTTGAGAGTCCGCCTGCCGATACAGGGGACACGGGTTCGTGCCCCGGTTTGGGAAGATCCCGCATGCCGCGGAGCGGCTAGGCCTGTGAGACATGGCCGCTGAGCCTGCGCGTCTGGAGCCTGTGCTCCGCAACGGGAGAGGACACAACAGTGATAGGCCGTGTACCACAAAAAAAAAAAAAAAAAAAAAAAAAAAAAAAAAGACAGGGATTTTAAATAGATTAATTTGTCTATTTCTCAAGGCTGCTTGAAAGACCCTTTTATAGCTCTTAATTTTCCTTCTAGACTTGCCTCAAGCTTTGATCAGAAGATGAATTTGAATAGAATCCTATCTTATTCTTTTAACCAATACTGGTGAAACTTGGGACATTCAACCCAATACATTTAAATATTACACACAGAGAAAGTGGTATAGGTTTTTACAAAATCTGGAATTTCCTCAAGTATATGTAATCTCTAATCCAAACAGCAGTGAAGTTTGTCTTCCAGGAGGTGGTTTGGTCATTTTAACCCAAGCGATTAGTGGATTGAGTTAAAATCCAAGCCTGAAGGTGGTGACTGCATTGGTTCCCATGGAACTAAGTGTGGCCCTTGGTCCGAGAAGCTGGTGATGGATACAAGTCATGTAAGATTCACCATCCCACAAGCAGGAGTTTGAGCCCAGAGATCCTTGAGTGTAATCTGAGACTGAATATAGGTCATAGGATAGATCTCTGTACACAGGACAAAAAGGAGGATGAGGAATCTGAAAGCAGGTTGAGGGAGCATGGGCTTCAGATGAACCCTGATTCTCTGATGTTGGAAATCACTGAAACTGAGGTGCTAGAGATGGAGAATGAACTAGCCTCTTCTTCCAACCTAAGAACACATTTTATTTTCTAAAAAATCATCTTCTTAGCACATATCACCTTGTTCTTATCTCCATTCCACTGATACTGCTGTGGTTGGTATAGCTCAACTCTGATTCAGCTGCACAAACAGATTTTGGGAGTTGACTTTTCAGTGCCACCTCCTACTATGTTTAAGTACCAGATCTTGGTAAACAGTGCTTCCATGTCTAGTTGTACCTGAGTGAATGTGGTGCTCTCCTGTCCTGTTTCCTAAGAGTGGAGGAGTGATGGCCAGATTCAGGCATTTAAGATAAGACATCGTGCTAAGGGGTGGAGGAGTGAAGTCAGCTTAAATGGGGGAACCAAGGCAGAAGGGCTTGCTTCACAGTGGGTAGACATATTCAGGATCCTTGGTAAGTGAATTTGGGGTGATGGATTGCAAAAGAAATAGGTAGGCAGGCGGGTAGAAAGACAGGCAGGTATAAAATCCTGAAGGCTAGCACAGGGCTTTTAGAAATCCTTAAGTAAACTTAGAATCACAACAGTCTCTTAATGACAGGTCCCTGAATTTCTAAGAGGAAAAGGTACACAATTATAGTACAAGTCTGCTTCCCAGTTCGTTTTGAAGTATGGAAGCTGAAGATCCTGCACGAGATTTCCAATTTTCAGAAGGTTGGGTTTGTAGCAGCTGCAGCGGAGTTCCCTGCTTTCTCTAGCTGCTTATTCACTCTTAACAAATTGATTTTTAGTAGTTGAGCAGGGTGAGTAAAAACATAAGGTTAAAAAAAAAATCTAGTGAGCATTTTTTCATGTAATCTAATATTAAAATTCTATAAATTCTCAAGAAAAATTATAGCAACTGTAGAAGTTTAGGCAGCCACCTATTAATGAAAAATGAAGAACTGCATACAATGTAATGTGGTTAATAATTCACACATTTCGAATTAGGGTCTGGCAGAAAAACCTAATGGAACTATATAAATGATGGTTTCATTTATTTTAAATTAAATTATTTTTAGATTTATGTTTTGACATTTTATTGACATTAGATTTTTTTGTCTTAGTTGTTGACATTACATAGTTCTCCTAATGCCCCCCAAAAAGGATCAGAGTGGAGAATTTATTATTAAGAATACATTTTGGAGACCATGACCCTTTTAAAAGTTATATAATCCCTTCATTTTGAAAAAAAAAACACTTTTTGAATGGCATTTATGATCTTTACTGCAAAAGTTAGAATTATTTAGATACAAATACATTTCTCCATGCCCCTCACTTGTAGTTGTTAATACAGGATTAGGGTAATCACGTGACTCATTCTTCAAACTTGGACCCTTTGGGAATGATAGAAAATGCATTGCTGGGACAGATGGCATAAACTGGGACGGTCCTGGCAACTGGGCCATATGGGTACCCTCTTTAGTAGATTGTTTGTGAATACACATCAACAGGCTGAATGCTTGAGTATTTAATCTTGTTTGCGGCTCATTTCAGGAGTAAGGGAGAAAGGGAGAAAGTTGTGAAAGGAAAAAGAAGCATTTGAAAAGCGACTAACCTGATTTCTAAAGAAGTGGCTGGCTTGCTCGTTTGTAACAAAGATAAGATAGTGTTTCTCCACATCAGAATAACAAAGAGTTCCCATTAAAAGTTCAAGTCTGCACACTTTTTATAGACCTACGAAACTATGATGACTGAGACTTAGAACCAAAGGGTCTGCCTTTTTATACACTCCCCAGGTGCTACTCTGCACACTTAAGTGCTAGCTAAAGTAGAAGACAGGAATTTGTCCAACCGAGAATGTGTCTGAATCAGAATCTGACTCCTTATATCACATAGTCAATCAAGTTAAAAATTTTACTACGGTGCCCAAAGATGTGAACAATGAAAATCCAACTAGATTTAATGTGAAAATTTCCGACATACTTCATTTTTGTTTCTGGATGATGAGTTTAGTAAGTTTGCATGCTTTCTTTTTGCCACTGAAGGGAAGGGGTAAATTGAATGAAGTCTTGCTGTTAAGAAGGATACCCTTCATCCTACCTAGTCTTGTTCTCTCCCCACCTCATCTGGCCCTTAAGCTAGGCTAGCCAAGATCCTGGCTGCTCTGCCTTTAAAAAACCACAGCATCCACTCGACTTCAAGGTAAATTGTCCAGGATTCTTCTTGATTTTTCTCAATCTGATTTTGAGAAGGATTTACTGTCTGAAATAACAGTGAATGCCCAAGATTGATGCCAAAGCATACAGGGAATGTCCAGAGTAGCAAGTAAGAGTTCACTTGGGGATGGATAAAAAGAAAAGCAGGCCAATGACAGAGGTACAAAATTTACATTTAGCCATTGAATGCTTCCACAGTTGCTAGTTAAATCAATAGCTATGTTCTCCCTTCATGGCATTCTTGCAGCCTTCTCCAAAGAACTCTAGGAAGAGTGGGATTATTAGTACTCTTGAACACAACTGCACAAAATAGAAACACATCGTCTTCACTGTAGCCTCCAGTTCCAGGTATCTGGTTTCTCATGCTGTCCTTTATTACATGTTCTTCTCAGCTCTTTTATTCAAGCCTTTATTAGACAGACACTGTGTTAAAAAACTGACAGTGATGCAAAGAATTATATGCTGTGGCTGCTCCCTTGAAGGATCTTGCAATCTGGTTCATGCTGTAGGATTAGATACACATAAGCATATTTAGACAGTCCTACACAAGGAATTAACCCTACCTAGCACTGTGATAAAGAAAATCAGTATAAAAAAAGTGGTCCAAACCAGGTAGGATTTTGCTTTGGGGCTTCTAAAGGGTGAGAATTCCTTCCAACTGAGTTGCCTGAAGAAGATCTCAAAGAGGAGAAGAACCACAAACAGCTTTGAAAGACTGGTATAATTTAGAAAGATGAAGTGGAATTTAATTAGGGCATATTTTAGCTGTAATAAGAGTTCTATCCTCAAAGAAAAGAGTTTAAACCTAGTAGAATTTACCACCAGGAGATTATTTGAGAGATCATGCAGCCTTTCGTATCTCCCAAACAGTCTCCCTAGGTGTGTATTTCCTGTGCTTAGATATCGAGTTACCCCTATATGGATTTTGAGATCAAGAGCCTCTTATGATGTATACTCCTTCCTGTGCATCTACTACAGTTAGCATGGCATCTTCCACGTAGCGGGGAAATATTCATAGTCAGAATAGTTCTATAATGATCTACTATGAAAAAGTTTCTCAAATGTTAATGTACATATGAACTACATGGAATCTTATAAGAATGCAAATTCTGATAAGTGTAGGGTGGGGCCTACAGGTCTGCATTTCTAACAAGTTGCCGAGTGAACCAGATGCTGCTGGGCCACAGATCACACTTTGAATAGAAAATTCCCACACTGTAATTCAAAACACTGACTCTTTTTTTTTTTTTTTTTTTTTTAAAACACTGACTCTTAATGGTGTTATTATTCAACTTTTCACTAGTTCCCCGTTCCCCAATTAGCATTTAAGTTCATTATGAAAGAGCCCATTCCTTATGTTGGTCCCTTCCTCTCAAAAAGAAAATCATTTAGTCTGGTGTTAAACGATGTAAAATTATCTCACCTATATGAGAAATATCACCTATCAAAAAAGAAACTAATAATTTCAAAAGAGTAAATATGAAAACAAGTTTGACAAATCAACCAGTTATCAGAACTTAGTGCTGCTTTAAATTCTGATAGATTTTTAATTATAATTCATGTGTTCTAATTTCTGTGTTTTCCAGATAATGACCTCTCTTTTTTATTAAGATAAGTCAAATTAGTAATATATCACACACACAAAATGATTGGTTCAAAGCAATTTCACCATGTCTATATATTTTAAAGAGAAGAGCCAAGGATCCTCACCCAAAGGTCTATCTATGCTTAGTTTACACTTAATTCTAATGAGATTGGTTTTACTTTCCAAGATCGCATTAATTTAGTCTAATAACTACAAAGAGAGGAGATACTTTTATCTGCTGCAGAAATGGCAATGAAAACTAAAAGCTTTCAATATGATGAGAAGGAAGAGATGGGAAAATAAGCTAAGAAAGGCAGACTCTCAAATCTTTAAAGCTGAGCAGCTCAGTGTGATTTTAGGTAGAGGCACATGGCCCTTCATAGCCCACAGGCCCTGAGGTCTTCATGCTAATGTAGCTCAGTTAAATAATTGGCATTATTAATACGAACCTGGGGCACCAATAAAAGATTGAAATGTATTTCAATATTTTTTCAGAGAAAATAGGAGATTTGTGGTGAAAGTCTGTGGCTTAGTGTTCACATAGTTTAAATTACCATTAAGAAGATAAGTGAATTTTATATTTTGGTGTGATTTTAATTTCAAATGCTTATTTTTGTTTTATGCTTAAAAGATATACATTCCATTATCCAGAATTTGTCATTATGAAAAACATAGGTTTTGATAAAATGCTAGTAAGTACTGGCTAAAGAAATTAAAGCAATTTTTTTTTTTTTCATATTGGACTAGCTCTCTTTTTAAAGGCAGACATCTCTGTTTGTTAGGCAGGATTTATGAATCATTTACGAAAATATCATATGGTTTACAGAACTTAATTTGATATCATTTACACTAAATGGTACATACACCATGTACAATATAAACTAGAAATTTTTCAATGAAGAAAAAGAATCAAACCTTAGGAAAAGAGACAATACAAGTGAAGTGCCTTGAACACTATTATTTCACATTCATTCCTACAGTAATATCAAATTAAAGTACAATTATTCTCATTTTGCAGTTAGCAAGCACATTTCCTCGTAGACCTTTGTCTTTCACTCTTCTTAATGTAAAACTTGATATACCAAAAATACATATTCCTTTTAAGGAATTGCTTTTAAGGATCTATTGCATAAAGCAAATTACAATGATATGCCTAAGAAAATCGAATATTGAGATAATTAAACAGATTCTTAAATATAATTTGGGGAACAGAAGTTGGGAGCAAAATTATGACTTCTGTGTAACACCAATTTTTAAACGAAATCTTCATAACAGCACAGAGTGAAAAGTTTAGCCTTCTTTTAACATATTTTCTGTACTATCAACCCATTTATCCTCAATTCGTACTTTGGTTCTCTCCAGTGTGCTGCATATTCTGAGTCCCAACCCTTCTCCCTGCGGGTGCTCAACATGAATCTAACGATGATACTTACAGTGATTGCCTTGTGGGGGAAAAAGTGTTAATTTGTTCTGACATCCCCAGATCTGAATCTAATGAAATGAAAACGTAGACTAGAGTGGGTTAAGCTCTCTGGTGCTTTCCTTCTCAGAACTAGGGTAGTTCCCTTTTGCATGATT
The DNA here is from genome assembly GCF_003031525.2 of Neophocaena asiaeorientalis asiaeorientalis. NCBI lineage: Eukaryota > Metazoa > Chordata > Mammalia > Artiodactyla > Phocoenidae > Neophocaena > Neophocaena asiaeorientalis. Next base: position 5,830,233 of record NW_020173124.1, on the reverse strand, counting down.
GAAATCATGCCTGTATCATCCCCTTAATGTCTGTGGTACAGTGCTTAATGGCTTCATCAGGATATATCACTTTCTTTAGCACAGAGCTGCCAGTGGAGCACAAATCATTTAAAGAGAGAAATTGTTAGAGAAAGATAGGCTGCGGTAGCTGAAGAATCACAGATAAAAGTAAAGAACATAGAGAGAAGCCTATAGTATTTGGAAAATTAAGAAAAATTCCGTGAAAGCATGTTAAAAGTTTTAAGGTTGAAATGGGAAACGTAGGGAAATCTTTATATGACTACCTTGGCACCAATTTATAGGTAGCATTTATTACTAACAAAAAACCCTCTATATTTTACTTTATTTATCTTTATTATTATCTGTTAGCACCACTAAATATTATACAAGCCCTGTGCAGCTGGAGATTTTTGTTTGTATCCCTAAAGAATCAGATCTAGATCACAGCAAATACTATTTGATAAGTAAAATGAATAAAGAGAATTCTGAAATCTGTATAAAGAGAAAAAAAGGAAAAAATTATTATGATTAACCCATAAAATAAAAATGCATATCCTAAAAGGATATGTTAAATATTCTATCTTTCCCAGAGCTGCAGGGAATTTGTAATAGATTACTTTTTATTTTTTCCTGAATATTTTCAATGTTTTTATGTCCTGTTTGATAATGCACAAGTTATCCTACCTGTTTGTCACATCCTCATAGAATCTGCCCACATCTGAGATAAAAATCAAGGTCATAAATAAAAACCAAGTGTCAACATTTTTGAAATAATGAAAATAAAAATTTCCAGGACATGTTCAAATGCATTTATGGATGTCTGCAGGGCACTTATCTTTTCATAAACAAATTAGATTAATATAGATTATAATTGAAGGGTTTGGACAGCCAATTGGCACAAGAGGGAATAGAAGTTGAAGCACAGAGAAAGACTTTGTATAAAAAATAGTAAAGATACACACTTAACGCATAACCAAATAAATCAATCCACTTAAAATGCCCACCCCCTCACTGCAATTTCTTGCTCCGGAAATTGCTGGGCATCTGCTGTAGATGATGGTCCTTTAGAACAGTAAGTGCTAAATTATTCATTCTGTTTTGAGAGTGATGCTTTTTGGAGCTCCTTTTGGGAAGCCAGCATATGGGGAGTTTGGGGCTGCAGGAAGAGGGTTGAGCATTGGAGCTCTGTACTGCTTGGAATTTTTCTGTTTTCCTTAATGATGTGAGATTCCAAAGTTTGCTTATACAGTGTTTGAGCTGAAAAACAATGGTGTATAAAAATTCACAAGAGAAATATTCCTGACAAGTTTAGAAGGCTATCTTCAGATCCACAAATGCTTAATATATATTGGTTATTTTGTAAATATTTTGTTAAATGTAGTTCTGAGACATATGCCAGATTTTCTAGGGATAATCGATTATTTGTTACCCAAATACAAGCTTATAATATATTCTTAGGTTTGAGATACACATTGAAAAATAAGCAGTAATCAACACCTTCGACATAAAGTTCTATGCACAATAAGAAGCCATTGGTTTTCTCCATAGTTTCTTATTTTAATTAAAGTCAATCAACCTTTATTTTGTACCTCTATGTGTCAGACCAAGAGGACTCCATATAATTCATTCATAATTCATTCCTTTACTCAATAAATCAACATGATAAATGCTTCTTATTTTTCCAGAGTAGAGTTTACAAAGGTAACTCACAAGTTAACAAGATCCAAGACTCCAAGGAGCTGCCCAGGTAGTGGGAAAACATAGCCTTTATTGTTTATATAAAACTATAGACAAGTGGGTACAGTATGATTGGAAAAGGGCAATAATCTAAATTTGTCAAAAGCACTATTATAGAGAACAAAGAAAGATAAAACTAATTTTGCTTGTGAGATATCATGAAGGCTTTCCAAAATAGAAAATCTTTTATACTTCAGTTATCTTGGAGGGATGAATAGGGCTTATCACCTACAAAGAAAAGGCAGCAATATATTTAGTGAAATGGAAGAGCGAATGGTGGCTCTGGTCCGTAGGGTATTCCCAAGACGAAGATGAGAGAGAAACTACATGGAGTCGTCTATATTTCAATTTTACTTGGCAGATTTCGGAAAGGCATTGTAAAAAGAATAAAAATCTAGGAAACATTTCTGATGACTCATTCACAGGAAGTATATCATGGGTGCTGAGGTGATGATTGAAATTGTGACGTGGATGGGTGACAGGAAAATATAAATCAGAGATGGGACTGGGACAAACTGATAATTGAGTGAAAAGGAGGCAAAGAGGAGAGTGTTTCTGAAATGTTTTGCTGACTGAGAAAATGGTACTTCCAACAACTGAGATGCAAACTAGAGAGAGAAGAGCAGGTTTGGGGAGTGACAATCTGACCATTACTGCGCTTTACGATATGACAATTTTGAGGTGCCTTCTGACATTTAGAGATGATAGCTGGAAATACGGAGCTAAAGATCATAAGAGATGTGGTGTTAGGAGAGAGATGTTTGTATTGGGGATTTAGGCCTTTACTGGTAATTGAAATCATGGAAATATATGAGATTTTCTGGGAGAAAATGCAGAATGAGTAAAAAACAGGATTAAGAAATTCTAAAAGACTGGTAGAAATTTTCAGGAATATTAACATTAAAGAAGTGGAGATGGGAAAGCATCCAGGGAAGAATGTTAAAATGATAAAGGATATGTGAAAAATAAAGGAAATTTTATTGAGCATCTAGTATTTGTGAATATACATATTCACATTTAATCTAAACATCAATCATTTCTACAGAGCAAAGTTTAATATTCTTATTTTACCCATAAGAAAAGTATGTCTCAGAGTGGATCAGAAATATGGCCAATATCAATTAACCAGAAAATGTTGGAATTGATATTTAAGTGTATCTTGATGATCCCCAAACCCATACTTTAGTATTCCAAATTAGAAGTCAGTTTGACAGTCAGTGAGCTAAAATTGGTGTCAAGGATCAGAATTTTATATCATTTATTTCTAACTCTGGAAACTTTATTTTACCTCTACATCATTAGATAAAAAACAGGCGATATTGTAAAACCTTTTGAACAATTAAACAACAGATTTCTATAGATATTAAGACAAAAATTGGCCAAAATATTTAAGGTGTCAGTTCAGAAACATTTTTAGATATATCATTCATCTTTCAGTTGATACTTTTCTCACTTATCTCTCTCTTTAGCTTTGGAAACTTCCAGACTTTTCTCCTCCAAATATTTCACCTGAACAAATATAAGATTTTACTAGTAACACATTGGAAAAAAATAATAGGGCTTATAAATCTTCCTAAAGCTTAATTGTATATTCAAAAGAAATGGTAAGAGATATGGGAACATATGTATATGTATAACTGATTCACTTTGTTATAAAGCAGAAACTAACACACCATTGTAAAGCAATTATACCACAATAAAGATGTTTAAAAAAAGAAAGAAATGGTAATAGCAACATTACCTAATGGTGTTTAATACATATATTATAATGTTTTTGCTTTTATTGTAAATCATTAATAGGTGACAATGAAGTTTACCTTATAATGTCTCCATCAGGTATGACTTCTACACAGTCCTACTTTATACATAAGCTCTTTTCATAAAGTTATGATGGATCTCACTTGCAGACAGACATTCTTGTCATAGTTCTTACTAAGTCAAAATTTTTTACATGACAATATTTGTCAAAATTGCCTAAATGAAACTATGTGCAATATTACCAGGTTTTTTTTTTCCCCTTGGAGTATATATATATTTACATGCAAAGTATTTTCTTTTTTTATTATTTGAATAAGAGAAAATATTTTTGTGAAGGATAAAGAGTTACTTTGTGACTTTTGTATCCTGTTTTGCTAAAAAATGAACTTGCTTATAACCTAAGTGCTTGTTAGGATTTCAGTTTCTACATCTTCACAAGGATTATTGAGGAAAATAAAGATGCTTATACAATTTGTAAGTGATCCTTGGGATAAAGCAATGGGTGCTTTATAAATGCAGCATAGACTAGGAATAGAATTAATGGCTGGTGAACACAATTGGCATCTTCCTCCAATTTTTTTACTGAGTTATGATGTTACAATCATTCCAATTTCAAATGGCCCTGATTTCAGACACAAAAGATGATGTCAAGAGACAACTAAGTAGCAGGGCAGGTGAAGTCTTAACAGCTAAAGAGGCTGCTGTGATGCAAATCATTTTAACAAGGGATGGTAAATATTTCTGAAGTCAACAATTGAATTGAAAATACATTGTCAATAAAAGGCAGATAAAATAAACACAGAAATCATATGCAGTCCTAGGAGAATTGTTTTTGAAGAAAATGCTTTTCAAAGTCTTCACAAAGTTGTCAGAAGCTCTTTTAAAAATCAAGTAAATGCATTTGGAGCAATTGTTTGAGACAAGGCTGGTTGGTAAACGATTCTGAAACTCCAACCAGCTGTTAATTTTACATAGCTATTCACAAAGTATGCAAGTTTTACAAATAAATAATACTTTCAAAACACTGTAACATGATAGGGTTCTTGTAAAGCGTTATGATTCTCTGCATATTTAGTTGCCCCCTTAACTTTAATGTTTCATTTATGGTGCCTTTTTTTCCATACATTGATCGACATGATCGTATAATGTTCACTGCCTATTGCTAGTGAATAATAGAGTGTTTATTAATAAAAATAGCCATTATGAAAATTTTGGCAGGACACTGAATTGATTGAGAGTTCCTCTTTAAAAAAGAAAAAGAAAAAAAAAAACAGCCCTGGTTTTAAATAGAACATTGAAATTGGATTAGGGAAATCTATCAGATAACCTCAAAAGAGACCAATTTTGGATTCTAAAGAGTAGAGAAGAAACAGTAAAACAGGGAAAATAATACAACTAAGTCCCTACCTTTTTAGAGCGTAATTTCTGGTAGAGGAGACAGATCAAAATAAAGTAAAGAAAACATGCATCAAAAATTAAGGTAGGGGCTTCCCTGGTGACGCAGTGGTTGAGAGTCTGCCTGCCGATGCAGGGGTCACGGGTTCGTGCCCCGGTCCGGGAGTATCCCACATGCCGCGGAGCGGCTGGGCCCGTGAGCCATGGCCGCTGAGCCTGCGCGTCCGGAGCCTGTGCTCCGCAACGGGAGAGGCCACGACAGTGAGAGGCCCGCGTACCGCAAAAAAAAAAATTAAGGTGGATTAAAAATTATGGAAACCAAGAACAGGTTGCTGGTCATCAAGAGTTAGAGATGGTGTGGGGGGATATTGAGGGGGTAGGTGTGGCTATAAGGGGGTATCATAAGGGAGATCTTTGTGGTGATGGAATAGTTCTGTATCTTGATAGCAGTGGTGGTTACATGACTCTGTACTTGTAATAGAGTGGCATAGAACTATGTACACATTGTATCAGTGCCACGGTTTTGATATTTTACTGTAGTTATATAAGACATAACCACTGAAAGAAAGTGGGTAAAGGGCACATGGTGACTCTCTGCACCTTTCACAACTCCCTATGAATTTATAATCATTCAAAAGTTAAAAAGTAATGGGGATTAACTGATGGACAGACTGATAGATATTTGATAAAGAAAATATATCGAGATGTTAGCAATTGTAAGGTGGCTGCAAGTTATAATAAATGCTGTGAAGGGAACAAAGACAGAGAATAACAGGGGAATTCAATGCAGACTCCTTTGAAGAAGTGACTTCAAGGTAAAAAGAGAACTAGTCCTGCAAGAGTCCAGCTCATTTTAGATTGTGGGACCAGCACATTCAAATAGGGGAATAATTAATTGTTTCCGACGATAGTAAGAATACAAACATGGTTGGAACTTAGTGAGTGAAGGGTAGATTGGAAAAATAAGCAGATGCCTGATAATATAGGGCAATTGTCAGCAAACTTTTCCTGTAAGGAGCCAAATAGTAAATATTTCAGTCTTAGTGAAGACATAGGGTCTCTGTCGTAACTACTCAATCAACGTATATAGTGGAAGGCAGTCCTAGACAATACATACATAAGTAAGCACAGCTGTGTTCCAATAAAATTTTATTTACAAAATGAGACAGCAAGCTAGATTTGTCCAGGGGACTGTAGTTTGATGACTTCTGATGTAGAGCTGTAAAGTTAGACATTTGAATTTTATTTTGATGCCAAAGAGAACTAATCGAGTGGTTTCAAGCAGGAGAATTAAGGTCACCTTTGATACTTTGTGAAAAATAGAAGGTGGGGATGCAAAATATGAAATAGTAATTTAAGTGAGGATGAAGGTGATTAAAGGAAATTCATTTGAAAAAGTTTTAGAAAATTTCCATATTTTTCTTAAATGCTCACACATTTCCTATGAATACTGTGTGTACCCTAACACAGGTACAACATAATAATCCATCAGATGGAGTAGTATACAGGCAGACCTCAGAGATATTGTGGGTTCAGTTCCAGACCACCACAATTAAGTGAATATCACAATAAAGCAAGTCACACAAGTTTTTTGGTTTCCCAGTGCATGTAACAGTTATGTTTACACTGTACCATAGTGTTAATAAGTGTTCAATAGCATTATGTATAAAAATAATGTATATACCTTAAATAAAATAAAGAAATACTTTATTGCTAAAAAATGCTAACCATCATCTGAGCCTTCAGTGAGTCATAATCTTTCGGCTGGTGGAGAGTTTTAAATACGAAAGAATTACCAAAATGTGACACAGGGGCAAACACTGAACAAATGGTGTTGGAAAAAATGACACCAATAGACTTATTCGACTCAGGGTTGCCACTAACCTTCAGTTTGTAAAACAAAACAAAACAAAACAAACCACAATAACTGAGAAGTACAATAAAACAAGGTCTGCCTGTAGTGGTAATGTGGATGGTGTCTGAAGTAAAACTACCTGTATTCAAAGCGTGGAGCCAGGTACCACCTGTGTCACTACACAGTTCATTGGCCTCTCTGTACCAATTTGTATTATTGAAAACGTCCAGAAAGTGTCTTTGTCCTTTGTCGTTGTAATACATTTTCGAATATGATAACCCTAGAAGCAGGACTTCTGTCAGATATTTGTGTAACTTACATGTTTTTCTTGCCATTTAACAAAATGTTGGCTTTTGGCTTTCCATGACTATGCTTCACTATCTGTGTGTACTCGATCTCTGATATTTTCCTCTTTCACATTTTCTATAATTTTTCTAGGTCAATGATTATTTTTAAAGTCTGAAAAAGCTCTGTGGGAATACATTGAATGTGTGGATGGTTAAAAAAATAATTTCAACACAGAATATACAATTTAAAGAATGATTAGCTAATTGAGTTTCTTTTAGGATCACATAGAAATATATACCTAATATAGAAAAATTTTTGTATGTTTACTACTAGAACCCCAAATGCATAATAAACCATTCTTTCATTATATTAGGTACAGTAGATTGGCTTTAGACCTGTCCTATTTCTTTCTGATTTGCCTTTCTTGCTATACATTCTTGAAAGATAGAATCTGCATCTCCCAGCCTCTCTCTCGGCTATGGTCTGAATATGATCAGGTCCTTTCAAACAAAGCACTCCCATGAGATTTTATTTGTAGCTGAGTACAGTGGGAATATCCATTTGTTTGGCTCATATGATTTGACTCCGGAGCCAACAGCATCATTAGAAGCTTTGTGATCCTTAGGTTACAGCTTAGGTAGCCTGTTCCTGGAGCCACAAGTTGAAGCTGAAATATTTGATTCTCCAGGTTCCTCATCGTGGTAGAATCTCCACTCTCCATGGGGATCACTTTAGTCCCAGTGTTGTGGGAATCATTTCCATACTCTCAGCATATAGCCTGCTCTTCTATTCCTTCTACTTATTTTGTAAATATTCAATTGGCTGGATTTTAAGTGCTTTTCTGAATAAAATACCTGCAGTATCTATGCCATCTGAAAGCGAACTTTGGTTGATATAGTATTTAATGCAGATGTGGTTGCAGATAAAAGCTCCTCAAGGGTAGGGATTTGGAGTTGGTTAGCTGGCCTGGTTGGGTCATGGCATGTGCAACTTACTGCTCACCAGGTCCTACCAACACGGTATCACATAGTAGATTGATATGATGCCTTAGTGAGACATTTCTGTGCCATAGGGTGGGAGGTAAGCCCTATGAAAATTAAGGGGCATGCCACTTTTGTGAGATTTCTTGCATCTAGTGGGCTAGGTCATATTGGAATTCCTGCCACGGAGAGAAAAATAAATTGTTGAACCTCACACATTCTGCCTCTAAGAAAGAAGTATAGCACTTTGTGGATTTGGAAGAGACATTTTGTATCAGCTTTACAGCTGTCATCTTTGAGAAAAGCACAGACTAAGGAAGGTTATCTAACTGACCTAGGCTGCAGTTCAAATAGGTCTGCCCTTTAGCCTTTATGGTATATCAGAACACAGGCCTAGATCAGAAAACACATTTTATGTGTAAGATTGATTGGGCTATGAATGCCCAGATAGCTGGTAAAACATTATTTCTAGGTGTACTGTGAGGATGTTTCCAGAAGAGATTAGCATTTGAATTGGTAGACTGAGTTAAAAAATAAATCACCTTTTTCAATGTGTGTAAATAGCTGCAGAAGATCCATGGTCAATACAACTGATGGAGGAAAATTGAAAAGAATGTTAAGAGAAAGTTTAACAGGGTGTGAAACCATTAAGGAGAGTGTGAGCTTTCAGGGCCTGGTCCTCCTGGAGTCAGATTGCTTGGGAATGCCGACCAAAGCAAGGAGTAAACTCCATCAAAGGCTGTATGTAATCTGCATCAGCATACAATATATAGTGTTCTTTCTCCAGTAGCCCAGATTCATGGGTCCAGGAATTAAGGGGTGGAAATAAGAGTGGCCCCACTCACTATTACCGCTAGTGATCCACTAGTACAAGTTTTGCTCTCTGTTGCCTCAAAGGTATGGTTTGTTGGCTCAGAAGTCTTAGTGCTGAGAGAGGAGTTCTTCCACCCGGAGACACAGCAATGATTCCATTGGACTGAAAATTAAGACTGCCACCCGGCCACTTTGGACTTCTCATGCCTCCGAATCAGTAGACTGAGTAAAGAAGTGCACTGTCACTAATGCGGGTGGGCATCATCCAATCCACTGAGGGCCTGAATGGAACAAAACAGGTAAAGAAAGAGTGAATTCGCTCTCTCTGTTTGAGCTGAGCCATCCACCTTCAGACTCAGACTAAATTACACCACTGATTTTCCTGGTCTCTAGCTTGCAGACAGCAGATTGTGGGACTTTCATAATCGCATGAACCAATTCCTAGAATAAATCTTCTCTTATCTGTATCTGTATCATCTATATCTATGTGATCTGTATCTATCTCCTATTGGTTCTGTTTCTCGAGGGAACTCTTACTGATGCAGTCTCCTAGAGCATGTATCCAGTTCCATACTATAGTTGTTATATCTCGTTGGCTTCGCGTCTAATTCCAGTTACCAAGGTGCCAGGAATCTTCCATAACATTTAGTACTAAGACTACAGTGACCAATCAGTCCTGCTGCTCAGTACTATCCTGGTTTTGTCTGGCATCCTGGTAAGTCCCTCAGTCTTGGGAATACTGGGATAGTCACTCTACTTCACACACATTCGACGCCTAAAAGAGGTCTAGGAAATGTGTGTTAGATATATTGCTTCAAACATGTTTGAACATAAAACTGGTGTTTTTTTCAACATATAGATTAATAAATTTTATTCTTCCTCCTACCCCAGCATAGCAACCCAAATAATTACCCCAAACATGCCAGAAGGCTACCCACAGAAATTCCCTATATTTACATAGAAGACAAGATGATTTAACCATATGCAACAAATACTCCTTCTTTCCTCCAAAGCATTTCTTGCAGAATCTAACTTTATTGCAAACACACTTTATTTTTATTAACATGGACCTTATCTACATTCTGAAACACAAGCTGGATAAAAAGTGCACTTAGAATTTTGCTATTTTCAACTTAAAAATAAGTTCCCCTAAGATAGTTTTGTCAATTGCTTCTTATAAGAAATATGACACTAAAGACTGTAGTTTTCTTTTTTTTTTTAATTTGTATGTCAGAGTTTTTTTCTAATTATAAAAATAAGCTCATTACTCTGTTTGGTCTATTGAATTATCCAGATATCTTACTTTCAAATATTGTACAATCTTATGTTCAATTTTGAGCTAGTATTGCTGTAGATTTTACAACAAATCTCACAAAAACATGCATTGATAAACAGTACTGGGGATTCCATTCATATGTCACAAGCCATTTGTTTTTCAGTTGCCTGGTTTTATCACTTTTTAATGATTTGTCACGTGTCCTAAAAGACCATGAAATTAATCTTATGTAGGTTCACTAAATTAGCCTGTAAATAATGTAACAAATCATTAAATTGAAAAGCAAACTCAGAGCATTTAAAAATAAATCTATCATATTGCATTAAAAACCCTAAAGTGTGAATGGCAGCAAAGTGCAGCAAGAATGGAAGCCATTTCCCATTTTAGAGAGGGAAAATAATAAGCATGAAGTACGTGGACTCCCTGAGATTGAGCAGGGGAAATTTTGTTGTTGTTTAATCTCAAGCCTTAACTTTGGCTTAGAGAATAAGGGATTTTAATTGTTGCATGGGGAAAGCAAGGGCTCACTGATGTCTCCCAGTCCTAGACCATACTCCATCTAACTTCATTCTTGTTCCGAGTTCTGAGAGGCAATTCTCATTGGTATTTTGTTTGAATGGTGATATATGTGTGTATGTATGTTCTACTCCATTGATGCACTTTTTCCCAAGACACCGTAATTTCTTTGTGGAAAATTTTGTGTACAACTAAATATTTACTTGACTAGTAGTCTTTGTTTAGGCCAGGGTTTCTCAACCTCGGCAACTAGTGACATTTTGGGTGAGATGATTCGTTGCTGTGAGGGCTGTCCTGTGCACTGTAGGATATCTAGCAGCATCTCTAGCCTCTACCCACTAGATTCTATTAGTACTTTATAATAGTGACAACCAAAAAATCTCCAACATTGCCGTGTTTTTGAGCAAGGGGGGAGGGAGTGGCAAAATCATACCTGGTTCAGCACCACTGCGTTATAACACTTGCAATGCTATATTTTTGAAAATACAGTTGACCCTTAAACAATGTGGGCATTAGGGGTGCTGACCTTCTGCACGTAGTTGAAAATCCATGAATAACTGTACAGTCAGCTCTCCCTTCTGGACTGTGATTCTGCATCTTCAGATTCAACCAATCACAGATCGTGTAATACTGTAGTACATAATTAGTGGAAAAAACCCACATATAAGTACACTCTTGCAGTTCAAACTCCTGTTGTTCAAGGGTCAACTGTATATGCTATAATTGGATTGATTTACTTTTCTCTATATTTAAAAAAATATTACAGAGTTACCTGTGGGAAGCTGTCATAAATACAACCACATCATCCCTTCAAATTATTTAGAAATGTTAGAAGTGGTCCTCATACAATTTTGATTATTGATCTAGTATCTAGTTTTTATGGTCCAGCTGGTAAAACACAGTATTCAGATGCTATGGACTACAAGAGAGTAATTATTTAGTGTTTACCCTAATTAGGACAGTCTTTCTAGCGTGAATATATTTTGTACCATTAAAGGCAAAACTGTGTGGATTTCCCACAAATCCCTGAATACCTTAGACTCTGTTGTGAAGTGATCATCTATGAGTTTGTTTAGATACTTAATGATGTATTCTAAATTGTTTTCAACTTATTTTAAGGATTCCACTTTTTCCTGTTTGCAACATATTATAAACTTTTAAGAGAAAGTTAATTTTTTCGTCTAGTTGCTTTCCACAGTCTGTCTCAAAGCCATAAATTTTACCATTCAAAAGTTGCGATGACCTGACTTATTACAGAACTTTGAACTGATTTTTAAAACAATCTGAGCATATGGAGCTGAAAGAAACGATCATGGTTTCATCCACACCTCCCTCTAAATGTTTGTTACATTTATTCATATTTAAAGTGCTATCTGTATATATTGTGGAAAAGGAAGTGGAAATCAAATGTTAGTTTCTTGGTGTAATATCTTCATAATCTCTTGGATGACAAGATAGGTCTGAAAAAGAGAGTTGCAAATTGGATAACTCCTTTACAGTACTCTACAAAGGTTTCATTTTGCCTTATTCTGACCTCAAGAAACAAGGCATCTATAATCTCTGTATCATCTCTGAATATAAATAAAATGAGAAAAAAAATTCTGTACCTAAGAAGTAATCTCAGTTATGGGAATAACTTATTTGACTTGCTTTTTTAAAGATGTAATGAGGCTGGATTTGGTCTTTTGAGAACTCGAGTAATACAGTATATACAGTGAAGTTTTTATAATTTCCATGATATTCAGTATCTTGACTCACATAATTAAACCAACGATTTGTTATCTTACAAAAGTTACCTTCATGTATTCACGTTTAAAACCATTGTTTTAAATCAGATTCATGTAATTATAAAAAAGAATTGGTTAACTACCCTATAGTTGTTAAAGTAAACATGCTTAAATCAAACATTGACACAATTTTATTGACTGAAAAAGCACTAAGATTTACAGTGCTTTGAAATATATTAATAATTACCTGTTGTATCAGGGTGACTGGGAAACATTCACATATTCAGAACTGGTTGCAAAAAAGCCAGTCCACAATAAACCTATAAATTTTCTCAATGAGGAAAAAAAAATATATATATATACATACGTATAAATATGTAATGTATAAATACATATAATGTGTGTACATATAAAATGCTTATATATTTATATGTAACTATATAGTTTTATATCATGTATATACATACATAAATGTGTGTATCTATTGTTCTGTATCTATCTACATCTATATCATTGATGTGACATATCATTGATGTGGAGGGTATGGGAGAGTGGTCCACAAGAGTAGAGATTCTCATATAGCATTCATTAATCAAGAGTTTTAACTTTGGTTAACTTTGGTTTTAGAGATCCTCAGAGTAAAAGTTCCCTTGATCGTTATAACTTGAAGAAGCACTGCATGAAATATGTATGTCTATCTATCTATCTATCTAAATATCTATATCTATGTATCCTTTCCTTTCCCCTTTAATTGACAACTTTTAGTATCTCAGAAAACTGTTGTTTTGCAGAGCAAACTGGGGGAAAGTGATTACTTCTATCCTTGTTAGATTAGAATATCATAATATTTTCTATTAGTTTGTAATGGATTAAGATAGTCTTGAATTTGGAATCAAAATACCTGGATTTTAGTTCTCTATTTTCAATACGATTGACTTTCTGAGACTCGTAATTTTTTGTAAGGATGTCTAGGAAATGAGATACTATTTGTGAAAACCCTTTATAATCTTTACTGTGCTTTACTGGTGTTCATTCTTTTTATTAGCTATTATCAAGCTCAGTCTAAGAACCTCTAAAATGTTACCTACATCACTCAGATTTCTTAAACGATATAATGACACATTCCTTAATTCCCTTCTGTTAATGCTTTGGCTTCCCTCTTGCAAAATAGCAAGAAATGGTTAAATGTTCTAGTTCCTAAGAGGTTGAACACTTCTACAAACAACAGTCAGAATAGGGAAAAAAGAAAATTAACGGTTTTCGGCTAATGACTCATATTAGACCTCTTTGGTGGTCTAAAGCAATGGATTACATCTTTTATCATTTCTTCCATCTGCCTGTCACAGGACTACTGGGGTGATTGCTAGTTTTGTTGTTAAAAATGTCACCCCCATTTTTTCAGAATCTTTAAAAGTAAACACAGGAAAAGTGGTATATACCTGTCATTTAGATCAAATAAAACAAAGGTTGATGGAAACACATTTCTTGTTTGAAGAGGCTCCCCTGCTGATTTTGTTTATCAGGAAATGGCAAGTTTTTGTTCCTAATGGACTGAAATTTAGATAAAATCTGACCCTGGAAATAAAAGCAGCCATTATGACAAAATAAAATTATATACTTTGGAGGAGAAATTGAATTAGAATGCTGACTTTCTTTGGTTAAATTCTTTTATATAAGGAAATGAGCAAGAGAGAGAAAACTGTTGGATAAAGTGAGCTTTTTAAAAATCAATAATTGCTTCTAATTTACTTTTAAAAACTTTATTCCAGACTTCATAGAGTATCATGAATTATACTGAAATTTGTATATTTCCTTTATACAAGAGTTTAACTAAAGCCAAGAGGGCAAGCTGATTTGCATTTTGGTAGTTCTTTTTAGCGAAGAGAATTCTCAAAAGAACCAGTATTTTGATTTCTTAAGTCTAACCATTCTTTAAAAACTGGAGTCAGCCTCCCACTAGCTAGCTATTTTACATTTGGTAGTGTATATATGTCCATGCCACTAGCACAGGGAGATCAGATTGGTTCTTTGTGTCCACCTAGAGGGGTGGGATAGGGAGGGTGGGAGGGAGACACAAGAGGGAGGAGATATGGGGATATATGTATATGTATAGCTGACTCACTTTGTTATAAAGCAGAAACTAACACACCATTGTAAAGCAATTAACCCAATAAAGATGTTAATAAATAAATAAATATTTTTTAAAACCCCAAAAAACTGGAGTCATTAAAAGATCAAACAGCATTGGCAAAAACAGACTTGAAAAATGAAGAAAATAGTACATCTCTTATAGGATTACATTTGATTTCAACTAAAATTCACCTGAGAGGACAAAAAAATAGGCTCTGACATTCATATAATTTCAGAAAGAGTTTTCCTTAAAAGTTTGATGCTGAGTCTCTCAGAATCATTGCCTCCTCTTCTTAGTCTGCTTGTTTTGACAAAATGTATTTTAATTTTAGTCATGTTCAGAAGAATAGTTCTGAATTGACAAAATTTAATACAGTGAGACAATTTTTATATTAAAACACTTTACATTTAATACATCTTGAAAAAAATCAAAGTGTATGTCTGCACTTTGAATAGGTATGTTTGTCCCTTAGAAAATAAGTGTATGATAGTTGTCATGAAGAATATAGGAATAATAAAGTCATGGAGTTCTGCAGTTATTGGAGAGCGTAAAAGAGTGTCTAGTCCAAAGCCTTCCTTTTTTGAATAAATAACTAATATTTGGCCACTATAAATTATTTATCTAAGGCTACCTTTATAATTTTGGCACAGATTAGAATAGAGTCAACAGCATGTAGTGGAAAGAAACAGTCTTTGTAGTAGGACAGGTCTGAAAACTAAGCCCACCTCCTCTATTTATTAGCTATGCCAATTTGGACACAATGCTCACCTCCTCGGAGTCTCAGCCTCCTTTTACAGTACAATAGTCCCCATCTTATGTGCAGGGGATACCTTCCAAGACCCCCAGTGGAAGCCTGAAACTTTGGATAGTACCAAACCATATATATACTAGGTTTTTTCCTATTCATGCATACCTAAGGTGAAGTTTAATTCATAAATTAGGCACAATAAGAGTTTAACAACAATAGCTAATAATAAAATAGAACAATTATAACAGTACACTGCAATAAAAGTTCTGTGAACGTTGTCTCTCTCTCTCTCAAAATACCTTGTACCAATTTAATGCCTTTTCCATCTTAGCTAAGCACTTATGATGCACTGTGGCCATAACTTGTGCGGTTTGAGGTACAATAGCAAAATTTCTTTTTCCCTTCTTCACAATTTCACAGATAGGAGATTTGTTCTTACCAAGGATTTTAGCCACCTCACCATACAGTTTTATTTTCTTATTCGGTCGAGAACTTTCACTTTTTCACTTAGAGGAAGCACCTTATGGCTTTTCTTTGGCATATCTGAATTGCTGGATCTCTATTCTTGTGCTTTCCGGCCAGTATTAAGTAAATTAAGGGTGACCTGAACACAGGCACTGCGATACCACAACAGTGGATCTGAAAACTGAGAGGGCTACTAAGTGACTAATGTGCAGGAAACACTGGCCAAAAAGGTAATTCATGTCCAGGGCGAGAAGGAGTGGGATGGTATGAGATTTCATCACACTACTCAGAATGGCATACCATTTAAAACTTATGAATTTTTTATTTCTGAAATTTTCCATTCAGTATTTTTGGATCACAGTTGACCATGGGTACCTCAAACTGTGGAAAGTGAAATAATGGATAAAGGGGGACTACTGTATTTTCCCATGAGTTTGTGTTGAGGATTTGATGAGATAATGTTTTAAAAATTACCTGGAGTGTATTAGATGTTCAATGGAGTCATTAAACAAATATTCATGGAGTAAATAAAATGTATCAGGCTTTGTTCTAGGTGGTGAGGGTGTTGCAAGAAAAAAGTATTAATTTTGCTTTTATTCTTATGGAACTTCTTGTCATTTGGATGATCCAAGACAAAACAATAAAAATAGAAAGACAATTTGAGAACCAGAAAAGTACTGGGAATACTATGGAACTAGATGTAGTGATAGTAAGAATATAGGGGCAGGGAGGCTACTTTCCATGTGGTGGTCAGGAAGATGTCTCTCAGTGGAGATTCATGCATGGGATGCAAATGGTAAAAAGTATTAATTGAATTTGAGTTGAGCGTGGATTGGAATAAGGTACAATGGTAGCCATTAGTATTTTCATAGACTTTAGATCTATACGTTCCCAGAACAGTGTTGTCTATCATTCCATTATGCCCTTATAAAAGAGTACTAATGGAAGTATTTGTGCCTTCAATACTTGTTTCAGATTTGTTTTTTTCTTTTGAGATAAATCAGGCAGTGAAATTAGAAAAACAGCATTCTGATGACCTGTAAATTCACTTCTATTTAATTACTATAGTTAGATGAATAAGATTTGATGTTGTGGGTAGTAAAGTACTTTTGAGTCCTCATCTGAAAAGACATATCCTCTAGGAGGATGGATTACAAAATATATTTACATAAAGTCACTACAAAAAGGTATTTATATAATACACTGAGTATTTCAAAAGCAAGGAGTATTAAAACACCATTCAGTTTCTCCCTTTTTTATTTTCAGTGATTTAATTGACACAGTGTATCTGTGACTTGCTTAGGCAAATCCAAAAACCACCTAAATGATATCTGAAGAGTCCAAAGTAAACTCCCACTGTGGAATTTGAGAGTGTTTAGAATCAGGTATTTTTGGACCCCAGCCCATATCATTTTTGGAGTTCATGCCCCCAACCTGTTCTACTCCTATATCCTAAGGGATCTAGTGATTCATAATCTTTGGTATGTTTCCAAGGGTTGCATCTGGCCCTGCGGGAATCTTCAAATCCTTATTTTTGCATGGCAGAGAGAGAAGACTGCTAAATAGGGTTATCCTGCGCTGAGGAAATGGCTTGAGAAACAAGGAAACTGATTATACCCCATTGTTTCCTGCAGAGAGGAAGTTACACAATTCTGGGAGAACAGGCAATCTTTGTTCTACCACAGTGAAGGATTCAAAATTATGATTTGTTTTCTCCAAGGATTTTTGTTTACAAAATGCAGGAGAAAAAAGACAAACACTCCAAACTCCATGCAATATATTCCATCTGCTTTAGAGGAAGTAGAGAGCTGAATATACTTATAGTCTACAGGACCGAGTGTTTACTAACACAAGAAAAATGTTTCCTCACCTCTGTGACCAGAGTTGTGTGATGATTTTAATCTATAGCGTATAAATTCCTTAGGATCCACAGAAAACACCACAGCTAATCCAATTAGCTAATGCCTGAAATGCTTTCCCTGCGAAGTCCGCTCGTTTCAAAAGTACTTTCTGAAAACCCAATTTTTCATCTACTTGTGTATCAGTCAATTCTTGTGTGCATCCAAACTGGATATGCTCAGATTGCTTCAAAATGGACCATTTTTTCTCCCCACTCTGACTCACATGACCTATTCTTAATGATTAGATTCCTAGGGCCAACATTCTAAAGGGCCACCCTTCTGTGTGTGCAGTTAACACATTTTCAAATGCCAATTGGCATATGTGCCTTCCTGTGGGGTAATTAGGCATATAAATATAGTAATTGCATATGCAAATTTCCCAGCCCCCAAAAGTTGGGAGGTTTCAGAATTCTATCCCAGAGTAGTCTCTCAACATTTTGGGGGGAATTCCCTTCATTTAAAGCCAAGACTCATGATGGGATTCCAACTAATGTTTACCTGTGACAACTTTTGTGACTTTTGTATTTTTATATTTCAGAATTTTAAACGATGAATTCCAATTTAAAAATGTGTACTTTTCTCCATCCTCCACATTGAAAATCTTTCAGTATAAGCCACAGGGAGTGGGGACGTTGCTAAGGTGTAGTTGTACTCAGTGATCAGGATTTGTGTGAGGTGTGTGCTCTTAAGCTAAGGAATTGCTGTAGAAGCTAAGTAATTCTGCAGTGAGTGTCAAGAGACCAGAGTTCACATCTCAGCTCTATCACTAACTGTATGACCTTGAACAAGACGCCCTAATCTCTCTGAGTTACAGTTTTCTTATTGTTATAGGGAGAGTTTTGTGGTTGTCTTGTTTTGTTTTACATTATCTTGCAGTCCCCTTAACACTTTAAAAAATTCTATAGACTGTAAAAATAAAGGTCAAGTTTTTCAGTCATTTTTCTTTAAACACAGAGGGCTGAGATTTCTTGGTGGCATATCAGCCTGTCTTCTAAGTGGCTGAGGTACTGAGGCTCTTCTAGTATTTCAAATGCTCTTTCATTCAAGCATCATCTCATAATCCCTGGATTCTATCCATTTTCTGTTCTTTGAGGCTTTACTCATTTGGTTTTTTTACCCATTTGGTTGTCCTAGAGAAGAACCTTCATTTAAGGTTTTGGTGAGTCAATTGGTAACTGTGCTTGGGGGTCACGTACACACCTGTACCAGACAGGACCTTAAGAATTATTTAGTCCCAATTTGTTATTTCGCAGAAAGATAAATAAGTGCTCAATTAACTAGTTAATTTAATTATCTTTCTCTTTTATTGGTTGACTTGTTCTTATCTCAGAAGGCAACTACTTCTATGGCTCATATTTCTTTTAGTGGGTTTAAGTTTTTCCCAATGTTTATTTTTATTATTTCAGCATTAATACAGATTTTTAGTCATTTTGTCCTATTATGCCTCCTTCATCACCATTAGTTTCACAAAGTTAGTCCATCCTGGATCAGAGAGGCCTAAATATACTGTCTTTGCCAAGATTATAGCCTGTATCATAAATGTATGTGTAATATTAATGCAGAAACTGTTATTTTAATATACATAAATTTTTATTGCTTTAAGCAGTCGTATCTCTCATGGTTAATAGTCCATCCTGTGGGATCTTCCCGGACCGGGGCACGAACCTGTGTCCCCTGCATCGGCAGGCCGACTCTCAACCACTGCACCACCAGGGGAGCCCCTGAAAAATACTTTAAAATTTTTACTTTTAAAAATATATTCAAAAAAAAAATATATTCAAGATATTAGACACCTCTACTTCGAACATTCAAGGAATATTAACATTAATGTCACTCTAGAGTTTTGTCCTTTGTCCTGATATACCATGCTGCTATGATATATACTTACTGAATGTGGAAAACCCACACCAAAGTAGCTGTTTCTGTCATATTTGTTTAAAACTAATGCCATCTAATCCAAGGTGTTCTATTGCAAACCATCTCCAGCTAACTCTGGTGAATAAAGGGGTTTACTAGTGGGTAATCTGAAAGATACACATTGTGGAAAGTGTTGCCAATACTCACAGCAGCATCCCCTCTTTGGGGTCACAAGGTCTTAACCTCTCTCTGCAAATCAGTTTCATTCTCCTTTTTCCCAAATATTTTTCTCTGCAGTCTCATAATCTCGATTTATATGAGGAATATTTTGTCATGATTCTACACAGAACGTCTTAGATGCTCAAGTCCTCCACTTTCTCCCTGTTTCATCATTGCAGTTTCCTGCTTGCTTTCTCCACTTACATTACCCTGGACTCCTTGCTGATGATATTCCTGGAAAATGCCAGCCTGACTTTTATTGTTGGGAGTTCCTTCTGCCTGAAGCTCTTTCCATTATATATTTGCTTGGATAAAACTTTCTTATAGGGCTTCCCTGGTGGCGCAGTGGTTGAGAGTCCGCCTGCCAATGCAGGGGACATGGGTTCGTGCCCCAGTCCAGGAAGATCCCACATGCCATGGAGCGGCTGGGCCCATGAGCCATTGCTGCTGAGCCTGCGCATCCAGAGCCTGTGCTCCGCAACGGGAGAGGCCACATCAGTGAGAGGCCCGCGTACCACAAAAATTACCCA
This sequence comes from Neophocaena asiaeorientalis asiaeorientalis, assembly GCF_003031525.2. Classification (NCBI taxonomy): domain Eukaryota; kingdom Metazoa; phylum Chordata; class Mammalia; order Artiodactyla; family Phocoenidae; genus Neophocaena; species Neophocaena asiaeorientalis. The sequence continues at coordinate 5,810,037 of NW_020173124.1, read as the reverse complement.
AAAAAAAAAAAAAAAAAAAAAAAAAAAACTTTCTTATATCTTTCAAAGTCTTTGTTCTTATGTCATCTTGCCAGATTAAAACTGTGACTCACCTCATCCCCACCCCAGCAATCATGTCACCCCTTATTCAGTTTGTATTTTCTTTGTTTCATATGATTTATCACTTTCTCATGTATATTGCATCATGTCTTATTTATTAAGTTTATGGTTTATTATCTGTGTCTCCCCTAGATCATAAGCTCCTAAGGGTTGGATCTTCACCTCTTTTATATGCTGATGTGTCCCATTTGCTTCAAAGAGTGCCTAGCACATAGCAGGCTCTCAACAAACATTTGCTGAGTTAATGAATAAATGATGCCGTCTCTCTGTGTAACTCCACACGACCTTAGAAGTCCAGAACAGGACTGTCATCTCCGTTTAAGTTATCGATTAAAAAAGTACAATTCACTCTGCCTAGCCAGTAAAACTTTCTTTCCTTGAGTGTCCACTCGTGATCAAATCTGTTGAGGTGAAAATAACTGAATTCCCTAGCCCAGCTCCCATGCAGAAGGTGCTGAGGGCAAGGACATATCCTCTGAGAAGCCGGTTGTGAGGAACTGAGGACTTCCCTCCTGCTGCCATTCCTCTTATGTCAAATATCTGTTATATTAATATACTTCCACAAAAAAAAGATCATATTTGACCTAAGATATTAAGACAGGGATGAAGATTCATCGAATGAGTGCTTTATTTTAATGATAGAGCCAAAATAGATAGTCCATGAAAGAACCTGAAATGATTTAGTTGCAGTAATATGGCTATTATATTGGATTCATTCCTAAAAATGTTCTAAACATCTTCAAAGAATATTCACTTGGAAATAGAGAACTCTAGCTTCTAACCTTTGTTTCACCCCATTGTGTGACCTTGTACAAGTCCTCCTGTCACTTTGCTGGCTTTCAGTTCTTCTTATGTAAAATGTGAGTGTTAGACTAGGTGATGTTATCATTCTACATACATATGAGTCTATGATTTATACCATTCCTACGAAAGGAGAATATAATTGGTTCAGGCAATTTTATGACCTATAATTTGTTAGATATCTATTTCCAAAATGAGAGTTGTCATCCATCATCACCATTTTATTATATGATAAAATAAAGTATAGCAATGGTACCACTTGGATAACTGGTCAAATACTAATTTCAGTGGTGATATCCACACTGTTCTGATACTTATGCAGTTGGCTTTGATAAAGTTGACATTGACCACAATTAACTGAACAAATGCATATAGAGTGAAATGGAAAAGGATATAAGCATAGAAAAAAGAGATACATATATCCCTAATTTTTCTTTAATAATGTTTCATCCAACGTGGCTTCTTAATATAAATATCAATGAATATATATTGCTTCTCCAGCTAGATTATAATATTTCTTAGACTTCTGACTTTACGACGTCTCCCTCAAGTGTGTCATTCACTGAAGATATTAATAAGATTAGTGATGGAATAATATTCCATGAATTAATCGTAACTCCCAATGTGCTTTTGCTACTCCCGGATCCTTAATTGTTGTTAAAAATATTACCTGTGTATACCTTTGACATTCTTTTATTCAGTCTTCCAGTGTATATTTATTAAGGCCTAAGTGCTAAACATTGGGAAGCTACATGAATAACACAAAATTCTTACCTTCAGAGAATTTGCATTCCAGTAGATAGGTCTGAATGGTAAACAAGTATCAACTCTAGACATACCTAAACAAATTTCTAGGAACAGTAAAGAGGGGAATGGATGATTAAACTTTTCCTTAACCATATGCCAAACATAGGAGATGATGCTTTCTCAGAGTCAACCCTATAGATCAAAGAAGCAAGGACTGGCTGGCTAATCAAGGCAGAGGGAAGGGTTGTTTGGAGGTGATGACAGGAAGCAGGCTCAGTGCTCAGCATTTCAATGCATGGAGTTTATATGTGTGCATGACAAGGTTGTGTGAAAGGGTGGGAAGCACGCACTGACAAGAGAGGCGTTAGCAGAGGGCTTACAATGATTTTGCAGAAGGGAAATCCTAATCAGTGGATTAGTGTCTTCAGATTTACATGTTTTAAATATCACTTCGTCAGGGTGTCCAGGGTACCCACTTAGAGCACTCACCCACCAGTTAAGGACACTGATGAATCCAAGCTTTGTTCACTAAAATGCTAGCTGAAACCAGTGTGCTTTTTGTTAAACACCAGAGAATGCAAAAGTTCTGAATAATCCCATCTCCATCACCCTGCCATCCCTATGCATTCACATGTTATGCTTAACTATTTAAATTGTGTTAGATGGTCTCTGTTTCTTAAGACTAATAAATCATTATCACTGTAATTATTAATAGAGTTTAGTAACTATTTATAAAGCTTTAAAGTATATCATTTTCATCACGATGCCTATTATGTCTCATAATATGAAAAAAGCCTTAAAAACCTTTCTATTATTTTTTTAATTGAAGTTTAGTGGATTTACAATGCTGTGCCAATCTCTGCTGTGCAGCAGTGACTGAGTCTTACACATAGATATACATTCTTTTCTTAATATTCTTTTCCATTATGGTTTATCCCAGGAGATTGGATATAGTTCGCTGTGCTGTACAATAGGACCTTGTTGTTTAACCATTCTAAATGTAATAGTTTGCATCTACCAACCCCAGATTTGCAGTCCGTCACTCTCCCTCCCCCACTTCCCCTTGGCAACCACAAATCTGATCTCTATGTGTGTGAGTCTGTTTCCGAAAAACCTTTCTATTATCTTATTACTAGAATTCCTACTCTTGATTCTCTCTTACCGATGGTGTCAATAACAGAGTGATTACCTCTTACTTTATGTGATTCAAGTTGCAGAACAAAAGTGAAAAAGAGGCAGACCTACCACTCACCTGAAAAAGCTCCAGAGGAGTTCTGGGTACCACTCGGGAACGTAGGGGAAATACCTTAGCTGCACACTCTAGTAAATTCAAAATCCAACAAATTTTCTTCTTCTTCACCATTCTGGTTATTTCCTTCGTGTGGCTATTAAAAAAGCAGGCTAGGGCTTCCCTGGTGGCGCAGTGGTTGGGAGTCCGCCTGTCGATGCAGGGGGCGCCGGTTCGTGCCCCGGTCCGGGAGGATCCCACGTGCCGCGGGGCGGCTGGGCCCATGAGCCATGGCCGCTGAGCCTGCGCGTCCGGAGCCTGTGCTCCGCGGCGGGAGAGGCCACAGCAGTGAGAGGCCCGCATACCACAAAAAAAAAAAAAAAAAAAAAAAAAAAAAAAAAAGCAGGAGAGCTTTAAAATTTAAGAGGTATTTTGTGAAACCTCCTGCAGGTGATTGTAACGTGTATCTAAAAATGAGACCAATCCCTGTGCCGGTTCAATGGGTCTCTGTCTCTCAACCTGAATAAAACTTCTAGCCCCCCTAAAAAGCAAACGTGCAAGGAAAAATCAGGTACATTTCACACCACTTTTTTTTTTGGCTCAGTGACATTCAGTAATTGCTAGTGATGATAACGATGATGATGTTCTTGATGGTGATAGTGATGATGGCAATTATGACGAAGATGATATTGCCATCGTAATGGCAAAAGTTGACCTTTCTACTTCATTTTGGGCATATATCTTTTTCAAAATACAATTTAGTGAGCCCCCATGAGCATGCTTAAACAATCATACAGCTAATTATGATAACCTTTCTTTTTGAACCATAATCGTAGCTGGAACAACATAGTGCTAAAATACCAGTTGAAAGCTTCCAACTTTTAAACCCAGTGTATATTATCTCAGGTTACTATTTTTGATGATTTCTTAATTTGCACCTACCATAAATGGGGAACACAAAGTCAAGGTAATATTTCCTGCGAGACCAAATATTTCCCACTGAGTGCGTTTTCCACCCAGAGTTATGTGTGTTATGCCTGTGTGTGCACTTGCATGTTGGTTTTAGTTTGGTAATTCTTTTTACATCTTTATTTCCCTCCTATTGATTCCCTCTACTTATTGGAATCAAACCCTCTTAACAGACATGGGACTTCCCACGGAGCCTGGAGTGGTTTGACAAAAAAAAATCCCAGCTTGTTGTTCAATAGGGCTTTGCCAAGCCAACACAGCTCTAATTGCATCTTTCCACTGGTTTACCCCAACCACTCCCCTCCCCACACTGCCTCTCCCTTCTTCCCAATAGTCTTTTGTGTGTACTGAAAAAATATTAGAATGAGTACTGTATGTTTACAGTGAGTTTCAGTGGATTTGGTAGCCAAAAATATGTAGATATTTTTATTAGCAGTAGCTCTCCAATGGAGATAATATTTATAGAATGAGCTTGCTTGTTTGTACTTTCAAAGATAAATAAAATGAATAATATCCAAACATGATAATCAACAAGTCAGTTTCCAAGTACATTGGCATTTAGCATGAATGCTTGTTACATACTTATTCTGTAAAGAGTAAAGGATAGGCATTAGTACCAACTCCCTGGGAAATGGTATTTTCAGCATTATTTCAATATGAACAATTTTCTTTTGTTTATAGCAGGTATAATAAAATCATAGGAGGAAAATGAAGAATTACAAATGCATGTAAAGTTTTTATCAAATCCTTCTGGCATGAGAATAGTTTTGTATGTTTTTTGTTTCCTGTCATTTAATCCTCTGAGTAATAGAATATATTTGAAGGTGATTTGTTTAGCATTTCTCTTATCTTCTGCATTCTCCAGAAGCTTTGAGTATTTGTTCATTACTTAATCTGTTTTTGTTTCTTTCTTGAGAAGAACACATGATGTCTGCCCCCTCCTGATTTTTCAGATGCATACGTACATGTGTATTCAAATTCTCTAAGATAGAATGAGGATTTTAGGTTACTGATTTCCTAGGTCTTGAACTTAATGAGAGTCAAGTACCCTGAGCTTCTGTGTGTGGCATGTGGAAAAGAGTTACTGCTCAAGAAGTCTGTCCTAGTTGAGGATCCAGACTCTACCACGTCTCAGCTGGATGACCTTCAGAATATCATAAGCCTTTATAAACTGCAATCTATGCATTTGTAAAATGGGAATATGCCACCTCTGATTGTAGTGAGGCTTGATGGAGATGATGTAAGTGGAGCAGCTTTCACATAGCAAGCTCTATATACACACTAGATCTCTCTACTCATCAACCCTTCATCCATGGTTGCTTGAAAGAGGTTGCACATGACCTTGTACTGATGATGTCAGGGTTATCATCACAGGTAATATTTAAAGTCTTTTGATGTTCTATCCCTAGGTAAGTTATTGTACAAAGCAGTTTGCCATGGTGTGCTAGTAAATCTTTAACTAGAGGCTGTGGGGAACGGGGTGGAGGATGGGTGCTCTGTTTTGCAATGTTAGCTGATTTTTGTCATGTAAATGCACCCACCTCAGTCAATTACAAGCTATTAATGTGACATCACTGAACACAGAGCTGGTAAGTGGTGCCTAGTAGCATACCATTTTACAGCGTTTCCACCATACAGATAAAATACACTTAAATAATCTCAAGAATATAGATAATAGTGAAATGTAGTAAAATAATTAGGAATTGATAAATTGTATTTATTATTTTTGTTTTTAATATAATTTATTTAAGTAAATGTTTATGTAATCAGTTAGTTAATAATGGTGGTATCTAAAAATTGGCTTACAAAATTCCTGAAAATTTCAGTTTCTACTCTCACAAGCCAGCACAAGCAGAATTCACCATACCTCTGCATATTTACCAGCAAGTTCCTAGTCCTTTGAGGTTAACTATATGCGATAGAATTAAAGCCAAGCATCCCTCTAAGGAGAGAGTGCACTGACGCAAAAGCTAAGTAAATCATTTACGTGTACAAACAGTTAAGGAAATGTAAGTGGCGTGGTGTTAAGTATTGAAAGTTTGTGTGTAGATACAATGACCCCCGTGGGAAATCACTACCTCTCAACTAATTAGTTGAGGACAGATCCCACTGGCCAGAGTGCATCCCCAGTGAACTGGCCTTCTTGAGAAGACCCTTATGGAATATTCTGACCACCCTGCCCTGGAAGAATCCAAGGGAGGAGTGTATAGCCCACTTATTTAAATTGACCTGTCTCCAAGGGGTTATGTCTTAGGATAGTGGCTCTTGAAGATGGTATTTTAATTTGTTGTTTTAATGAATTTAATTTTTCTTGTTGTATATATCTCTGAAAGTTATTTTGCTTGTTGTATCTGTTTGGCCTTAAAATTGTGCTTGCATGTGTATTTATCATGCAGGTTATACCTATTTATATATCAATAAAGGCAACCTAACTAAGCAAATTAATTTTTTTTAAATACATATCAACATGAATAAATCTTGTTTTGGTGTACAAGAAGTAAGTACTGATTAAGGACATTTAAACAATTCCATTTCTCAGAGGATGGAGTGTTAGTTTTCATTATCTAATTCTTCTGAGACATTTTCCTGTACCATATCGGACACTCAAACCACCTGTCTTCCATGATGATGTTACTTAATCCCTTAGAAAGGTAATGTATCTTTTTCTGGGTGTGAGTTTCACCTCCCAGGGTTTCAAAGTATGTCCAGGCCAAGATAATTGATGACCTTATTACCACTATTTGAGCTCTGCTGGTGGCATGCTGAGACTTATTTCCTTGAGGCAGAAAACCTAATGACCCACACCTTCTATCCTGAATCCAGTGGAGACTTAAAACTCTGTAAATCATAATAATAAAAAAATAGTTACAAAATGATTCTCTAAAAAAGAAATATACATTTGCATATACCCATTTGCTGGACTGGTAAACTGTGGCAGAGGAGATCACTTGAATAAGATTCTGAAGTTAGATTTTCATATTCTGCTCCAAATATTTGTACAATATTACTTTTTGCTCTGATTATGAGAGAATATATTCCCAAATTCTCTTTAATTTTAATTATTTGTTAATTGTTTCTCACATTCTTAACCTTGGTTTGGTTGGGTGGCAAGTCAGAATGCTTTTTTAATTCGGTTCTTATTTTCACTGTGAGACAAAAACAAACTATTTTTCCTTTCTACATGTTCTGAATTTCTTTAAAGTACACAGAGCTCCCTTCTGTTAAATCTAAGAAAAAACATCTACACCAAATTTCCATTATTTTACTGAATCCTTCTGATCACAGCTGCAATGACTATGTTTTTACAAGATTTTATTAGGTTAGAGATGACAAACTATTTTATAGAATAGAAGATATTTTATTTTTTAATCTCAAGGAATCTTTGAGATTACCTAGTACCTTGTTCTCAATATGTATGTGATAAAATTGAGACTCATAAGAGGTTCAACATTCCAGCCAAGATCACAAAACTTTTTAGTATAAAAATCTGAAATTGCACAAATCTCTTCACACCGTCCTCCTTCACATTGCTCAAGCCTCCAATTTCTTCCCTTCACAGAATCTTCACAGGGACTGTTCCTTCTGACTGGAGTACTCCTTCCCCCGGCTGCTTCTCACACTCAAGTCCTATCTGGAGGAGTCTACTCCATTGTTCTACATCTCTGTCCCTTATATTTTTCCTTGACAATACTAATCACAATATCTGATTGCTTTCCTTTGCATTTGCTTGTTTAGCTCTTTATTTTCTTACCATATCCACTCTAAGCTTCATGTCTGCTAGGCCAATGTCTGGTTAGTTCATAACCCCATATCCAGCTTCCCTCATAGTACAATAAATAATTGTTAAGTGAATGAAGGAATGAATAAATGAAAGAAAGTAAGGAAAGAAGGAAGGAAGGAAGGGTGGGAGGGAGGATGGAAGGAAGGAGGGAAGGAAGGAAGGAAATCATAACTTTCATCAAATTACTGGTTAAGAATTTATTGGATACATTCCTACATGGAAGTAGGGGATGTCTAGGGAGAGTTTGTTAAGTGATTACTTTTAAACTGTTTGATTTCAGTCATATAATTGCCTACAATAAAGATGGTAATGCCTGGCAGATGCAATGCCTCTTTCTCTCTCCACCAAGGGCAGACATTAATAAGAGATTTTGTTCCCAAACACAGACTTGAACCAGAGTCTGTCTCAAAACAGAACTCTAGGCAGTCATTCTAAATGGATCTATGAAAGCTATTTGACATTTTTGATCTATGTGATATTACTGAATAGTTTTGTTTGTTAACTTTATTTTTGTTTTCTGTCTTTTCATTTTTAGTAAGATGATCAACTATAATGTAGACAGAAAGATCTGGAGATTTTTGCATCTGGATGTCTTTGATAATTGTCATTAAATGATATAAATGAAACGTATTGAATGAATAACCATGAGTTTTAGAGACATGCATATTCCTAATCACTTATTTATTCTGTTCATGTACACATTCTTCTATGGGTGGGAAGAAAGAAAACTCATGCAGGCAAGTGTAAATGAATTTTAGACAGTTCAAAATTATAGTAACCTGAATCTGTTTATAAAACACATTTGCACATGTGCAATCAGGCTGAATTATGAATCTATGGTACTTTGCTCTTTTATACCTCTGATTTCCTGAATAAGCAAAAATCTTGGGTATTTCTCCTGTGGTGCCTTACTTCCCCTTTTGATAGCGAGCAACCTCTGTAAGATTTGTGCTTCCTCTTCCCTCTTCCAAACCCCTAGTAGAATTCAAGGAAGTGTCCTAGAATCCAGCTTTCTAAGAGTAGTACTGCATTTGCCATACCACACTTCCTACTAAAACAGTTTTGGGAGGTACTGCTGTCTTCCTGACAATTTGTTCTTTCTTTAAATAATACCGTTCTGTCATATGATCCATCCCTAGAAGGTTATTTAATCTTTTTCTTTAGTTCCCTATTTCTTTATTGTTTCTCACTGTTAAATGTATCATATGTACAAAAGAATATATATAGCATATCCCTGCAGCATAATATTTAGAATAAACATACAAATGAATAAATGAAAATAAATAAATGAGGTAATATGTACCCAGTACCCAGATACATATACAGAAAATTACCAAGACTTGCGAAGAACTCTATTTGTCCCTCTTCCATCCCAGTTACCATTATTCTGCATTTGTCTTAATCAGTACCCTGTGTCCATCATAATTTTGTTAGATATATGTGTGTTCAAACACAACAAAAATTGTTACTTTTTAATCAGCTTTATGAAGGTATAATTTACATATAATAGAAGCCTCTCAATTTATGTTTATACTTTGTTGAATTTTGATTAGTATATTCAATATGTCTCTATGTCAAGATGTATAATTTATCCTTAACCATGAAAAGTTCCCCTGAGCCTCTTTGCCAATAATTCTCTGCCTCCACCATAGACCCCAGCAACCTTCGATCAACTTTCTGTCATTTTAGTTTTGCTGTATCTAGAATATCATATGCATGGACTAATACAGTATATAGTCTTCCATGTCTGACTTCTTTTGTTTAACATAACACTAATGAGATTCATCCATTTGTGTTTATCGGTAGCTCATTTTTGAAAGTGTTCGGTAGTATTCCGTTGTGTGAATATACTGTAATTCATTTATCCATTTTCCATTCAGTTGACATCCTCTTTGGTTGTTGCAGCTGTTTGGCTATCATGTATAAAGATGCTATGACCATTTGCATACTATTTTTTGTAGGGACATATGTTTTTATTCCTCTTGGGTAAATACCTCGGAGTGGGTTTGATGAGTAGCTTGGTAAATATATGATTAACGTTAAAAAAATTGAAACTGTAAAATTGTTTTCCAAAAGGACTATACCACTTTTCCTTCCCATCAACAATGTGAGTGTATCAGTAACTCCAAATTCTTGCCAGCAGTTAGTATGGTCTTAGTAGGCTTTTTTCTTTTTTTTTAAAGACACCAATTGTACTCGAACATTTGTTACTTTTTTTTTTCTTTTTCTAATTAATTTATTTATTTATGGCTGTCTTGGGTCTTCGTTTCTGTGCGAGGGCTTTCTCTAGTTGTGGCAAGCGGGGGCCTCTCGCTATCGCGGCCTCTCTTGTTGCGGAGCACAGGCTCCAGACGCGCAGGCTCAGTAGTTGTGGCTCCCGGGCCTGGTTGCTCTGCGGCATGTGGGATCCTCCCAGACCAGGGCTCGAACCCGTGTCCCCTGCATTAGCAGGCAGATTCTCAACCATTGCACCACCAGGGAAATGCTTAGTAGTCTTTTTTATTTTGACCATTCTAGTGACTTTGTGATGTTATCTAATTGAGAATTTTATTTGCATTTTACCAACCTGAAATGATATTAAGCATATTTTATGATGTTTATGTACAATTAATATATCTGCTTTATAAATTTTACATCTTTTGCACATTTTATTTTTAGTCATGTTGTTTGTCTTTTTATTACTGAGTTTTAAGCGTTCTTTATATATTCTGGAAAGAAGTCACTTATCAGATATGTGTTCTGCAAATATTTTCTCCCAGTCTTTTTCTTGCCTTTTCATGTTCTAAATAATACCTTTCAAAGAGTAGAATTTTTTACTTTTGAGAAAGTCCTATTTGACTTTTTTCTTTTATGGTTAATATTCTACATCTTATCTTAGAAATATTTGCTTTCTTTAAGGTCATAAGATATTCTTCCCTGTTTTCTTCCAGAAGTTATATAAGTTTAGCATTTTGGTTTAGATCTAAATATGATCCATTTTGAGGAAATTCTTTTACATGGATCAAAGTAAGTGTCAATATTTATTTCCTCTTTTGTATGAATATTCAGGTCTCCCATGCACCCTTAATTTTCCTTTTTCTTTGAATTTGCTATCATTTCTCCATTGAATTACCTGGCTTCTTTAGTTAGAAATCTATATCTAGACTCTCTCTTCTGCTTCAATGATTTATATGTTTATCTTTATACCAATACCACCTTAGCTTGATTATTGTAGCTTTGTAGTAAATCTGTAAATCAAATACTCCAAATTTATTCTTCTTTACTGAAATTGTTTTGACTGCTCTAGATTGTGCATTTTCTTGCTAATTTTAGAATAAGCTTTTCAGTTTCTACCAAAAGATCCTATATGGATATGATTGGAATCGTATGGAATCTAAGGTTGATTTTTTTAATGTTAGTAAGATACACAATCATAAACTTTGTCATTTTAACCATTTTATGTGTACAGTGCAGTGACATTAAGTACATTCACGTTGTCGTGCAGCCAGCACCACCATCCAGAACTTTTTCGTCTTCCCAGACTGAAACTCTGTACCCATTTAACAGTGACTCGCCATTCTTTCCACTTCCAGCCTTTGGCAGCCACCATTCTACTTTCTGTCTCTGTAAATTTGACTATTCTAAGTACCTCATATAAGTGGATTTATGCAGTTTTTGTACTTTTGTGTCAGACTTATTTCACTTAGAATAATGTCTGAGGATTCATCCGTGTTATAGAATATGTCAGAATTTCATTCTTTTCAAGGCAGAATAATATTCCATTGTATGTATAAATCACATTTTATTTATCTGTTCATCTGTTGATGAACTTTTGGGTTGTTGCCACCTTTTGACTATTACGAATAATGATACTATTAGCCTGGGTGTACAGATACTTGCTTCAGTTCTTGCTTTCAATTCTTTTGGGTGTGTGCCCAGAAATTGCTGGATTGAATGGTAATTCTGTGTTTAACATTTTGAGGAACTGTCATGGTGCTTTACATAGTGACTACATCGTTTTACATTCCCACTAGCAATGCAGAAGGGCTGCAGCTTCTCCACATCCTTGCCATGCTTATTTCCTATTTTTCTCTTTTTTTAATAGCACAAAATATTTTTTTTCTTTTTCAGTGAAATGTTTATTTCAGATCAGTTTTAGATTAGCAGAAACATTGCAAAGATAGTACAGAGTTTCCACAGGCCTCAAACTCAGTTTCCCCTAGTATTAACATCTTACTTTAGTACAGTACATTTGTTGTAATTAATAAACCACTTTTGATATCTTGTACTTAATGACCTTTTTTTTTGTTACAGGATCCCATTCGGGATACCACATTACATTTAGTTTACATGGCTTCTTAAGCTCCTTTTAGGTGTGACAGTTTCTCAGGCTTTCCTAGTTTTTAATGATCTTAACAACTTTGAGGAGTAATGGACAGGTATTATGTAGATGGTATCTCATTTGTGATGGGTCTGTTGTTTTTCTCATTATTAGGCTAGGAATATATGGTTTTGGGAAGGAAGACCACAGCAGTAAGTATCATTTTCATCACATCATCTGTTGTTTTACACTTTTATTCTAATAAACTATACTGATATTTTTTGGATTCCTGCAATAAAACCTGATTTATTATTATATATTACACTTTTAAATATATATTTCTAGATTTGATTATGAAAATTAGGTTAGAAATATTTGCACCTATATTCATGAGCAATATTGATCTGTAATTTCCTTTCTTTGTGAAGTCTTTGCCTGAATTTATAATAAGGGTATTGATGGTCTCATAAAATCAGTTTTGAAGTGTTCTCATTTCTGTTTTCTGGAAGAATTTGTGTAGAATTACTATTATCACTTCCTTTTATCTTTGGTAGAATTCACCAGTGTAGCCATCTAAGCCAGGTAGTTTCTTTGTAGTAAGGTTTATAACCAGAAATTCAATTTCATTAATATACATAGGGCTATTCAAATTATTTGTTTCTTCTTTAGTCAGGTTTGATCATTTGTGTCTTTCAAGGAGTTTCCATTTCATATAAGTTATCACATTTATTGTATAAAAATTTTACACTAGTTTCTTAGTATCATTTGCAATTCTGCAGAATCTGAAGTGATGTCAAATCTTTCGTTCCTGATGTTTTGTTGTCTCTCTTTTCTTTCTTCTTAATTTTAATTTATCCATCTGTCTAGAGGTTTATCAATTTTGCTGATCTCCTGACATATTCAGACTTCTGTTTCATTGATTTTTTTTTGTCCTATTTTTTTGTTTTCAGTTGTGTTAATTTCTATGCTTACCTTTATTATTTTCTTCCCTCTGCTTATTTGCTTTTGATATGCTCTTCCTTTCCTAATTTCTTAAGATGGAAGCTCATGTCATTGCTATAAGGCAGTTTTGTTTTTTATAAAAGCATTGTATTATGAGCTGAAATGTCTTCCCACTACCATCCCTGTGAAATTAATACGTTGAAGTCTTAACCCCCAGTACTTCAGAATGTGACTGTGTTTTGAGATAGGGCCTTTAAAGTAGTTACTAAGATAAAATGAAATCATAAGGTGGTTCCTAATCCAATATGACTGGTGTTCTTATAAGAAGAGGAAGTTTGGACATAGTCTCTGTGATACTATGATTTATACTAAGAATGTACATTTGGTTTTCATCCCTGTTCCTGGCACAGAGATCTTAAAAACCTTGGAATTTCCTGAGATGAGAGTAATAAAGGTGTCTTTTGTTGTTAGTGAGATGACTTTTGGAAAACACATAAGGTTGGAGGCTGGTTGCTAGGGGAGCCAGCCATGTGATTAGAGGGTTGGCGCTGTCAGTCCCACACCCTTGACCTCCAGGGAGGGGAAAGGGGCTGGAGATTGAGTGTAATCACCAATGGTCAAAGACATAATCAATCATGCCTATGTAATGAAAACTCCATAAAATCCCCAAAAGATGGGGTTCAGAGTACTTATGGGTTGGTGGGTTCATGGAGATTCTGAGAGAGTGATACACTCAGAAAGAGCATAGAAGCCCCTCACCCATTCCTCATACCTTGCCCTATGCATCTTTTCCATCTGGCTGTTCCTGAGATATATTCATTTATAACAAACTGGTAATCTAGTAAGCAAAATGCTTCTCTGAGCTCTATGAGCCAATCTAGCAAATTAGTCAAACTCACGGAGGGGGTTGTTGGAAATTCTGAAGCCAGTCTTTCAGAAGCACAGGTGACAACCTGAACTTGTGATTAGTGTTTAGGGGTGGGGAGGAGTCTTGTGGGATTGAGCCCTTAACTTGTGGGATCTGACACTAACTCTCTAGATAGTGTTGGAATTGAGTTGAATTGTAGGACACCTAGCTGGTGTTCAAGAATTGCTTGGTGGTATGGAAAAAAACACACATTGTAATTGGTGCCAGAAAGGAGGACAAGCACAGAGAAAATAGTGCGTGAACATAAAAATGGCCATCCGCAAGCCAAGGAGAGAGACCTCCTTGAAACAATCCTGCCAACCCTTTGATCTCAGACCTCTAGCCTCCAGAACTGTGAGAAAATGAGTATCTGTTGTTTAAGCCACCCAGTCTGTGGTACTTAAGGCAGACCTAGCAAACTAATTATTTGTTATATTGTGTTTTCATTTTAATTTAGTTTAAAATATTTAATTTCCTTTTCAGATTTTCCTTGACCCATGATTTTTTGGTTTGTTTAGAAGTGTGTTATACAATTGCCATATGTTTGTGGGTTGTCACGATATCTTTAATTGATATCAAGTTGTTTTTGTTTGCTTGTTTTTGGTGTGTTTAAAGGAGCATACATTATATTCCTTACTTTGTGGCCCAGAATATGGTTTATTTTGTCAGTATTTTATGTTTACTTGTTAATGTTGTGTATTCTGCTGAGTCTAGTGCTCTACAATGTCAACTAGGTCAAATTGGTTGATACATTGTACAAGTTTTCTCTATTAATTCTTTATTTTTGACAACATGTTCTACCAATTACTGGGAAAGAAGGGTTGAAATCTTAAATCATATTTGTTAATGTACTTCTTTGTTAGTTCTGTCAGTTTTTGCTTCATGACTTTAATTCTGATATTAGGTACATAAACATGTAGAATTATTATGCCTTTTTGATTAATTGACCTCTTTTTCATTATAATGGGTCCTTCTTTATTTTTGTTAATATTTTTTACTTGAAGCTTACTTTTCTAATGTTACTAAAGACTTTTCAACTTTCTTTTGTTTAGTAGTTGTGTGGTGTGCAGTTTCCAAGCTATTATTTTTTTAATATTGTTTTTATATTTAAATGTCTTTGTATACATTTTGTAAAAACTTTGTTTATAGCTGAGTCACTTTTTTATACAATCTGAAAATTTCTGTTCTTTATCTGGAATGTTTAAATCATTTCACTAATGCAAATGTCGATATGGTTGCATTTAAATCTACCATTTTGCCATTTGCTTTCTCTGTATAAAATATGTTCTTTCTTCTTTTTCCTTCTTTTCCTGCCTCCTTTTGGATTATTTTAATGTTTTATAATCACATGTTATCTCCACTATTGGATTATTATCTATGCCTCTCCTTGTGATTTTAGAAGATCTAACAAGACAAATTCTTAACTTTTAGTTTATTTTAACTATTATACCACCTCACACAGAGTGTGAGAACTTTTAACAGTATACCTCTCTTTTATCTCTCTTATCCTTTGTGCTTTTTGGTCATATAATTTACCTCTAGATGTTATAAAACTCAAAATACCTTGCTATGTTGTTGATGTTGATTTTTTTTTAATTTAACTAGTTGACTATCTTTCACAGAGGTTAAAATGAGAGAAAAATTTTTGCATGTGTTACCACTTATTTACCATGTGTGGTCCCCATTATTGCTTTATGTAGATCCAAATTTCCATCTGGTATCATTTTCCTTTTGCCTGAAGAATTTCCTTTAACATTTCTTGTAGTTCAGTTAGCTGGTGGTAAATTCTCTCAGCTTTTATTTTCTGAAAAAGACTTCCTTCACTTTTGATAGTTGGCTAAGTATAGATTTCCAGGTTGACTGTTGTCCATTCCACCCTCCCCCCAATATTTAAAGACGTTACTCCATTACCTTTAGGCAAACATAGTTTCAGAAAACACATCTGCTGTTATTTTTTATCTTTGTCCTGTGTGCTTAATGTGTCTTTGTTCTCTGGATGCTTTTAAGATTTACTCTTTGTCATTGGTATATAGGAATTTGATTTTGATATGCCTTTAGGTGTTTTTCTTCTGCATGAGTTTTGATGAGATTTTGGGGTGTGTGGGTTTATAGTTTTTGTCAAATTTGGAAAAATTTTGATGGTTATTTCTTCAAATATCTTTGGTTTTCCATCCTTCCTCCTGAACCACAGTTACTCATGTATTAGGTGACTTTATTTTGGTTTCTATGGTTCTCAGAAACATGCTTCCCTGCCATGACCATATCCTTATCTCTAGAATCTGTGAATACGTTCCTTGCACAGTAAAAGGGATTTTCCAGATGTGACCGTGTTAAGGACATTGAGATGGAAATATTGTCCTGGATTATCTGAGTGGGCCCAGTATCACATAGTCCTTTAAAGCAGAGAAACTTTTCTGACTGTGATCACAAAAAAGAGATGTGACCATTAGAGCAGTGGTCCCCAACCTTTTTGGCACCAGGGACCTGTTTCGTGGAAGACAATTTTTCCACGGACCAGGGCAGGGGGATGGGGGATGGGGGATGGTTTCAGGATAATTCAAGTGCATCACATTTACTGTGCACTTTATTCCTATTACTATTACATTGTAATATGTAATGAAATAATTATACAACTCACCATTATGCAGAGTCAGTTGGAGCCCTGATCTTGTTTTCACTCGCCACTCACTGATAGGGTTTCGATATGAGTCTGCAAGCAATTGATGTATTATGGGCCCTGTGCAGTCAAACCTCTCTGCTAATGATAATCTGTATTTGAAATCTGTGTGTCAGAGGGATATGAAATGAGGATTCAACCCACTGTTACTGGTTTAAAAATGGAAGAAAGAAGCTATGAGCCAGGGAATGTGGGGAACCTCTAGAAACTGTAAAAGGCAAGTAAATGGATTCTACTCTAGAACCTTTGGAAGGAGTGTAGTCCTGCCTCCACCTTGATTGTAGTCCAGTAAGGCCTATGTTGGACTTCTAACCCACAGAATTGTAATATAACAAATTTGTGTTGTTTAAGCCACTAAGTTTGTGGTAATTTGTATGGAAGCAATAGAAAACCGGTGCAGTCCCGCAGATTTCTAGTGCACCATTTATCATTTTTCAGCGTTTGTTTTTCTCTGTGCTTTATTCTGAATAATTTTGATTACTGTGTCTTTAAGTTCAAATTTACTCTTCATTCCTTCTGCAGTGTCTAATTATCTGTTAATCGCAACAAATGTATTTTCCATTTAATATATTTATTTTCATCTTAGAAGTTCCAGTTGAATGTTTGTATCTTCATTCACTCTCCTCATTATATCCATGTTGTTCTTAACATCCTAGTGTAACTGTTATGATGGTTAAGATTCTTGTCTCCTAACTCTATCCTCTCCCTAAATTCCAGGTCTGTTTCTATTAAATTTTTTTCCTGCTTCTTCATATGCTTAGAAATAATTTTTGGATGCCAGACATTCTAAAATTTAATTTGTCCAATGCTGAAGTTAATAATACTTCTTTAAAGAGTGTTAGACTTTGTTCTGGCATGCTGTTAAGTTACTAACAGATCAATTTCATCCTTTTGAGCCTTCTTTTAAAGATTTATTAGATAAAAGGCAGTACAACATTTATTCTAGGGCTAATTTAGCCACTAGTGGAAAACTCTTCTGAAGATTCTAACCAATGTTTAATTTCTTTCAATGAGGTTTTAGCAATCCTGTCTAGTGATAACTTGAAGTATTCCTAGTTTGTTTTTTTTGGTTTCTTGTTTCTTTGTTTGGTGCTAAGAATCATTAGGTTTACCCCAATCTTGTGAGATATTATGCCATGCATGTCCAGATTAGTTCAGAGTCAGAGACACTCAGTGAGACCCTACTGATCATACTGTGTGTATTCTTCTGCTATTTCTTTTTGCTCAGTATTAAATTTAGAGATTCAAAGATGTTGTGGCATTAACTATCCTCATTTGTTCTCTTCTGTATAATATTATACTGTATGATTATATAAAGTTATCTATTATCCTCTTGTTCACTCCTCATACTTTGATGTTACGAAAAGGTCTCTACTAACATTCTTAAACATGTCTCCTAGTAATCTGAGCAAGAATTTCTTTAAGATATATTCTTTGAAGTATATTTTATAGAACCAAGAATACAGTTCCTCCACTTTAGTAAGTATTGCAAACTGTTTTCCAAAGTGGTAGTCCCAATTTATACTTCCACTTGCAGTGCATAAAATTTGGTCTGATTTAAAATTTTGACAATGTGGTGATTTGAAATAGTTTGTTATTGAAGTTTTAACTTGCCTATCTCTGATTACTAAGGGCATTAAGCATCTTTTCATATATTTATTGATTATTTTTTATTCCTCTTCTGTGAAATGTCTTTTTATATTTTTGCCATTTTTTCTAATGGGTAGAATCTTTTTCTTATTAACATGGAAAATACCCTGAATACTAACCATTATTGTTTGGTATTCCAAATATCTTTTCATTTTTTTAAAAAATCTACTTATATAAATTTTGATAAATAGAAATGTGTAATTTTATTAAAGTACAATTTATACAAATTTAGCTCTATAGTTTTGGGGCTTTTGGTCTTCCTTGAGAAATTATTCCTTAGCTCAAGGTCATAAGTATATGATATATCTAAATATTTTCAAATGGTACTTTTACATTTTAGGTTTTGGTTCATCTGAAATAGCATTTTATAAGGTAGAATTTCTTTCATGTTTTTACATTTTCCATCATTTCCAGTCATGATCTGCAATTGCAACCTTATTACATAAGTGTGTGCGTATAAACACATGTATATGCACATATATACACACATATACATATGCACGTGTACATATATAGTGCATGGGTTTATATATTAGCTCTTTTGTGCAATCTTCTAAACCTGTATTAATATTGAACTCTTAATTAACACACTTTTATGGAACCCTAACTCTTGAAACCTAAGTCAAGCTTTCCTTTTTTAAGAGTGTCTTGGTTACTCTTGTGGTTTTCTCTTGTATATTAAACTTAGAAAAACATCTATAAAGCTAAAAAAAAAAAAAAAAAAAAAAAAACTCTTGAATCTTCTCTGAAATTGTACATGATCCATAGGTTAAAGTAGGGAAAATTGATGTTTTTATGATGAGCATTCCTATCCAATGTATTCTATTCCTTAATATGTTTCATTATTATTATTGTTATTTACATTAAAAATATGTGATATTTTTCATGAAATTTTGTACAAATTATGTTATAGGCCTTCAAACTATTATAAATAGTAACTGTAGTCGTTGACATTAGGTTCAGCTACATGTGACAGAAAATCCATAATAATATTTCTAAATAAGATATAAACGTATTCCTTTCACACGTAAAGAAGTCTGGAGATAAATTTTTCCAGAACTTAGTTCTCATTATCACAAAATTTTATCCTCATGGTCCAAAATGACTGCTAGAACTCCAGTCTTTAGGTCACATACCAGGCAGTAGGAAGGAGACCAAATTGAAGAAAGATAACTTTTTTTCCTTTTAAGGCCACTGCTCAGAAGTTGCACAAGAGCTGCTGATTATATCTCATTAAATGAAACTTGATCAAGGGTGACTGGGAAATATAATCTCTGTCCAGAAAGCTACATGACCAACTAAGAATAATGCTTTCCATTGCTACTATAGACTGAATGTTTGTGACACCTCACAATTCCTATTTTGAAATCTCAACCCTCAAAACGTTGGTATTAGGAGATGGGCCTTTTAAAGATGATTAGGTCATGAGGGTGGAGTCCCCATGAATGGGACTTTTATATGATGCCCCAGAGAGGTCCCTTGCTCCTTCCACCATGTGAGGTCACAGCAAGAAGTCAGCTGTCTATGGACCAGGAAATGGGCCCTCACCAGACATCAAAGCTGCTGGTGCCTTGATCTTAGACTTCCTAGCCTCCAGAACTGTGAGAAATGAATATCTGTTGTTTCCAAGCCACACTGTCCATGGTATTTTGTTATAGCCACCCAAAGGGACTAAAAGAATTACTAAAAACGAAGAGACAGTAGTGTAAACCCAGTAGTACTTGTTCCTTGAGTTTTCTTTTAATTGAACCATCTAAGTGTTGGAGAATTATTATACATACCCTAGGAACAGCACCCAGCCAACGACTGATGGAAATAAGACTATAAATGCTAGGTTCCCTTGCCCCATGGGTGGATAACTCCAAGGTGCCCATTACTTCGACCCCCAGATTTCCTCAGCAAAAGAAACAACTTGCTTGATAATGCCTACTTTAGTGACTGCCTTCTCTTCCCTATATCACTTTTGCTCTCTCCTACTAGTGATTCCTGGGATTAAGTTCAAAATAAACTTCTCTCTCTCTCTGAGAGAGACATATATGTCTATATGCATATATATATTAAATTTGTACAAAGTACATTATAGGTCTTCAAACTGTAAACAGTAACTATAATGGTTCTATATATATATATAATTTTTCTATGGGAAAAGTAATCTTTAAAGCTTAATTTTAGAGAAAAGAATAACAACGTTAAGAATCATTACTTTAGTAGGTGTTCTACACCCTAAGTGGGTTTAAAGAAAATTTCTTTTTTTTTTTCAGTTCACATTTTTTCAGATGAATTCATTATGATTTTCACATAGAGCAGGTACGGGCCCACCTCAGCGGCTTTCTAGTGGATAATTAATTTCTTAGTAGAGTGCTCGAAACAAAAGGACAGTAACATTCAGAGGACTTTAGTAATAATGGCCAGAGTGATGCTGGTGATTTAGAGCCAAGAGCGTTCTGCTCATTAAGGTACTCATAGCAGAAAACAGCCATCTTTTCCCATGAGCCTGTTTTTGTAGGTCCCTGGCTTCTCCTGTGGCTTTGTTAAACACAGTAATCTCAAATGGGTTTATTGACTTTTCCAATCCATATTAGCATGCGTCTCTTGTAAATAGCTGGTAGTAGGGACTTGCAGCCTTCCGTGGTGGGCAACTCTTACTAAAATCAGTAATAGAGCAGTGGAAGTAAAATCACAGAGGGGTAGAAAGCAAGCACACTGAAATATTAAAAAGTCCAGCTGTGAAAAGCTTTCCAGGGTGTTTTTTTCCATATCAAAATGTGTTTTAAACACTTTTATTATTATTATTATAATTAACTATAGTCACTTTGTAAGCAGTTCCTTTTGTAAGTGAAAAACCTACCATCACTTAGAGGGTACTCGTTTTTGACGTTGAGCGCTTAAGTGGATAATTATATTTATTGAGAGGTGATGCTCACTTGACCACTTGGTATTTTGGTTTAGGCCAAGGGGAAACAAGGCAGGTGAAGTGTTTTTATTTATAAGGAAACAGATATTGCTATTGTGACTCCATTTCTCAGGCGCAGTTTGTTAACTAAATCTCTGTTTCCAGCAACTACAATGTTCTTCTCTTCCTTGTTCTTGGAAAATTAAAAGCTTCTACCTTAGAAAAGTGAGTGATACATTATCCACTCGCTCTAAATTGAACCCATTTGGAGCTATTTGCATCTTGTAGAACCTACAGCTGAGTGCTGTGCTCAGAGGTGTAATGAGAGGTTGTCACAACACACTGGAGGTGGCCCCACAACAAAATGATCCCCTGTCAATCCCCTCACAGGAAATGCTTTGGCAACCTGTAATTCGGCCCCGGTATTAACATCCTGCCTGGGTTTTGTTAAATGGCACCTTCTAGGAAGTAGAGCTGGGGAACTTGTGTTTAATAATGTTTTAAGAGGAATATTTGATGGAAGTTTTAGAAAGCATCACATGGGGTTAACAGTGATTTGTCATTTGCTTCTAATTAAAGGACCTAATCTCTTATCACTGAAACAGTCGTTTTTTTATACTAAAGGCACAGATGTGAATGGAAACATATTAATGAGATGTCATACTACATAGTCATTTAGTGTTTTGTTTAACTTAAACATAGCAGAAAATGTGTGTCTAAGTAGACACATGTAATGACATCCTGATAGAATTATAATTTCCTGCATTTGCATAATATTCAGTAAAATTCACACTAGGTTCACCTTGCATTGCTAATTTCAGTTCCCAAATCTGCCTTTTTAGAAAATTAAGGCTAGACCTAAGTACTAAAGAAGCAGAAAGGGCTTATTGTTAGTTTCCTTCAAATTAAAACTGGAATTGTAATTTAAATGTTTGAGTGCCAGGTGTTCTAAAAAGTGACAGGAACCATTCAAATTGGCAGGAAGTTGCATTTCCTGAAGCTGTTGAAAATCTTCTATGCGAAATCATCCCAGGAGCTTGGCAGGTCTTTGGTCTGAGCTAGAGCTGAAATGTGACTTCTGGGCCTGGGAAACTGTGATGATCGATCAAGTGCCCTGGTGTGTCCAGGTCCAAAATTCCATGAGCTATAACTTCCAAGAGTCAGGTAATTAGGCAATGAGAGAAACAGCAGGAACAACCATGTTTAACTACCCCCCTGACGTATACCATGTGACTCCATTAGCCCAGCAAGACAGCTCTGGATGTGAGTTAAAATCAGGTAATCTCAAAATAGTTTAGGGATGTGGAAAGACATTGAAATTGAATACCTCAGATTATTAGTGTGGTTGCCAGTAGGAAAACCTAATTATTCCAAGGCCTGTTTAAAAGGTATTTCAGAAAATATCTTCCAAGTTCTGTCAACACGGCATATTGTGCTTCAGGGATCCCATTCATTTAGTGAAAAAAAAAAAAAATTCATTGAACCTTACCATCAGCCAGACATTACTAGGAACAAAATGATGAGTTTCTCTACTCTCATACATAACAACAAATTTTTTTACATGAGTAAGTAACTTTCTACTAATACAAATAAAATGAAAGCTGTTTTTTCAGAAAGATGAGAAACAATCAATGCAATGGACTTTTTTTTTCCTTTTTGCAAACCCTGTCATCCCTTTAATTGTTCTTAAGCTCAGCTAGGGTCTAAACATCATAGTAGCTTTAAAGGTCTCACTTGGCTACACACAGGTACTTACCCATGCCCAGTTAGATACAAAATAACCTAGCAGATTAAAAGGGAATAGATTTTACAGTTTAAAAAGGCAAACTATATATGAAGTGCAGACTGCAGTTGGATTAATTTTGTAAAAGGTGATAGCCAGCAAGGATAATTCAGGTATTCAAATGAGTAGTTGTGAAATTTCACTGCACAGAAATTGTACATAGAAACTTATAAATGTAGATTCTTCTGCCTGATCCTAAGGGATTTTAATTCAGAAATTTTGAGTCTTGACTGGAATTCGGCCTTTTCCACAGGCTCCAAAGATTATTATGAGTTAGCACATGACCAGGCTTGAAATACTCTGTTTGGTTATCAATTTTCATATTAAAGTTGTTTGGGGCAAACTCACTGTAGACTTTAATATTACTGACAAAGATGGTTTTTTATTCATATATAGAGAATGAGAGCTAATATGTGTTCTTTTTCATTTATTTTAATACATTAAGTAGAGTTTAAGTTCACATTTGTAATTCCCAGAAGGCAGATAAAAATTTTTTTGGTGATTTTCCTATACATTTTGCCATTTTATTTTCTACAGGCAAGCCCTAGCAAACGTACTATCTCCATGGGGCAAAGGTGCTACTCAATATCAGAAAAAAAAATTGACTTGGAAACCAAAAGCAGTCAACTTTGTGATTGACAGTTGTGGCAGATTTTCTTGATCCTTTTGAATTTTTTAATTTATTCTTTGAATTTTAATGAAAGCCAATGGTATCTTAGGTATACTTGTGGAAGCATCATCTTTTTAATTTATTTTAAAATTATTTTTATTTAAAATTAAAATTGTTATTGATATAATTGTAAATTCACATACATTTGCAAGAAATTAAACAGAAAGATCCTGAATATGTTTATCTAGTTTCACCCAGTGGTAACGTCTTACAAAATTATAGTAACACACTGTAACCAGGATATAGATATTGGTACAATCCACTGGTTTTCAGATTTCCCTGATTTTGCTTGTGTTTATTTGTGTGTGTGCATTTTTTAATGGTATCCCATTATTACACATTTTTTCACGTTTGACACTTTGTACTACTTTTCTGTCTTTTGAATTAAAATTAGACAAGAGAATATAAACTAACTTAACACATGAGAAACCACCACTCAACTCTAATAATAAGGTTGAAATTCATTTGTGTATCCCTTATGTATTCCTTCTCCTTCCTCTCCCCTCGGAGGTAAACACCATCCCATATTCAATATTTTAATATTTCACTACATATATAGTTAGAAATAAGCAATACATGTTAAAGTTTTGCACGTGTCAAACTCTAAACAAATGGTCATAAAGTACCTCTGGTATTCTGAATGTAAGCATAGCCTAGTGTATGTATGTACCTTGAGTTGAGCCTTGAGGTTACTTCCATTTTACCATGATTACAACTGAGGCTTCAATGGACATTCCAATACATGGGTAGATGTTGGGGAGTTTCTCTGAATGTATGAATGGTAGTGGACTTGTCATTTGATAGCATAAGGGCGTCTTCAACTTTCCTGAATATTAGTAAATAGTTCTCTATACTGGCTGTATATTTACACTCAATAGAAGTGTACTGGAGTTCTGGTTTGTCTACATCATTGCATTGTCTAACTTTTAAATTCTTTCTCAATGAGATAGGCTCTGTACTTTTCAATTAGAAAACTACAATTCCCGCATTTGTAAAATGAAAAGAATAATAATACCTATTTCACAAGTTGTGATGAATTCTAAATGTGAAAATACATATGAAAGCACTTAGCACACTGTCTGACACCCAAAAGAAGTTCATATGTTTTATATCAAAATGTGAAAAAGTGCAAAGTGCTCTGCTTTAAACTCAGTTGATCAGGATGTCTTCTTAGGTGATATGTTTGGTGATGCTTAATTATAACCCCTTGCATTGGGGTTGATGGTTGAACATGATATTTAATGACGGCAGGCTCATGCAATATAGCACTGATTCTGACTGTTCTTGGAGCCTAAGCGAACAATACTTCTCCAACCCCCCAAAAGTCTATGACCTAGTCCTACCTTAGGAGACATGAGACTGTCAGAATTATAAAAATGCTAAGACCATCTAGAAGAGGTGGTCCTCTAACAGGAGACTGCAGGGAGATGGATGGAAAGACAAGGATAAATGAATGAGTTACAGTGTTACCTTGAGATTCTAGAATCCTCTCACATCCTGAGGACATGCCAAGGGCTAAGCTTCTGGGGGCAAAATAGGTTTGATCTCCAGCCACATTTTTGGCTATCCAGGATTGCCTTTGTTGTCCTTAGCAGAGTGTGTGTCCACTGAAGAGAGAAATGAACATGTAGCAGAATTAATGTCTGGCTGTGAACGTGAGGTTGGTGAATAGGGTCTAACAGCTCAAGCTATTAGAATGATTAGGAATCTAGTATATTTTCAAAGATGAGCAATAATATCTTTGCTCAGAAATTAGCAGACTTCATCAGAAAATATTTTTCTGGAAGTAGTCAGCAGAAAAATAGGCAGGCAATATGCAACTGTTGTTAAGAGAATGACCTCTGAAATCAGAAAGCTTTGCCAACTACCAACTGTGTGATCTTGGAAAAGTTATGGAACCGCCTTTGTCAGTTTTCTCATCTTTAACAGTATCTACAATGTGAGTTTATTATGAGGATCAAGTAAGATATTTTATCAAAAGAAAAAAGTACACATGATATATTTTAACTTAGCTATGAGAAAATTCTCCTGAAGGGGAATGTCTACACTGTACCAGAATTTCAGTCCACAAGGAGTAATTCTGTGGTGACTTGGAAGTGACAAAAACTGAGAGAGAGAGAAACCAACTGAGCCACATTAGAGTTCAGAATAACTCAGCCAAATGTGAGAGACTTAAGTGTGGCAGAATGGACAAAGTGAAATTTTATGCATTCCGAATTTTAAAACCTCAGAAAGAGTGAGATAGAGAAACTCTCCCAGCAGCCAAGCCCACTTATTGGGAGGTGATCAGTCAGGTTCCTGGAAGGAAACCAAAATCACCCAGCTCTGGGGTTTAAAGAGACTTTATTTACAGAGGTATGAGTAGGGTTAAAGGAATTCTCAAAGAATGGGAACAGGAACCCAGGGAATAAGGAGAGCAAGAAACCACCGCTATCCCTGGCCTGAAGTGGCAAGGGAGGGACTGGTATTTCCAGAGCTTAGGGAGAGCTAGAGCCTCCAGAAAGGAAGGCTCCTCCAGAAAGGAAAGCCTGACGGAAGCTGTGGCTGAAAAACTGCTCCTCGGAGCTCCACGTGTTTAAAAATCACCTTGGGTTATTGTTAAAGGGCAAGTTCTGTTTCTGCCTCTCTATGGTATTTGAGCCCATATTCTGCAGTTTTAATAAGCCCGCAGGTGATTTGCATGCTATCTGTTCCATCCTTGGGCCACGCTATAAAAAGCAAGGTCATAGAGAAACTTAGTCACTGCCACACCCAGGGCATCCAAGCAGAGAAGCGTCTGGAAAAGAAGTGCCCCTTGTCCATGAGTTAATAGCTGATGATCTTTTTTCTCCTATATCCTATGGAAACTATATATAGGATATAGCGTCCCGGTGTAAATTGTATTCAGAGTAGGTGAGATCAAATGTCCCTTTTCTTTATATAATACTATAGTGTAAGACTCATTAAACCAAAACTAAAATTACATTTAGGGAAGTGAACAGAACATAAAGAAATACATGATTACAAATGCAGTCTTAAGACACATTGCCATGAGACAGTCATCATGTCTTCAAGACTTACTACAATTGGGCTTAGTGACAGAATGGAAAATATAGACACCAAAATACTGTTGTGCCTATTTCTGGGTAATAGTGAAATAAGTCAGACAGAGAAAGACAAATACTGTATGTTATTACTTATATGTGGACTCTAAAAAAATAAAACGAGTGAGTATAACAAAACTGAAACGGACTCACAGATTTAGAGAAAAAACTAGTGGTGGCAAGTAAGGAGAGCCAAGATAGGGATATGAGGTTAAGAGGTACAAACTACTATGTATAAAATAAACAAGCTAAGAGAATATATTGTGCAGCTCAGGGAATATAGCCAATAGTTTATAATAACTTTAAGTGGAGTGTAGTCTACAAATATATTGAATCATTATGCTGTACATGAGAAACAAATAAAATATTTTAAATCAACTATAACTTCAATTAAAAATGAACATGTAAAAGGAAAGCAGAATAAGTGGAAAACATATATTATGTTCCTAGATAGAAAAATTTAGTACGTGAAATGTCAATTCTCACTAATAACACCAATCTATACGTTTCTATGCTATTTCAATTGAAATAGCCACAGAATTTTTGTAGCCTAATATTTTGATTCAAATTCCTCTAGAAGAGAAAATACAAGCCAATGATAATCCATGACAATATTAGAAAATTATTTACTAAACACTTGTATAATGTGTATTATTTCCTTGTCATTATTCTAAGTGATTTATAGATGCTAACTCTTTAAAACATAATAGATTTATGAGGTAAGAATTATTTCCCTCCATTTTAGGGATTATACACATATAGAAGCACATACATATGAAAGACTTCATGACATATTGTTAAGAAGAAAAAATCAAGTTACAGGAACATACTGATTTTGTAATGCCTCCATATATATGTCCATTATTTGAAAACACATGTTGTATTTGTAGGTTTAAACACACACACACACACCCAAACACACATATGCATGTTGTATCCGTTATATCCACTACGTAAAAATACATACATATATAGATACATACAAATATATACACACAAAATACATGCACTTCTTTTTATATTTAGAAATGATAGGAGGGATGTTTAGTCAGCAAAATTCAGAAACTTAAAATCATCAAATCTTCCATTGAACAAAGTCTTTTTTAAATTCACAAGTAGCCAATTTGTATTTCCAGATGGGGAGCCTGTGACCAGGTAATGGATATTCCTTAGGAAAGAATTGAAGGTATATATACCTAGAGACCTAAGCTACAAGCTTGTGTTTTCTATGAAAACTAAAACCAACATATGTCTCTATCCTCTATTTAAACAATCCTATAATCAGACATATTTTTGTCCCTTTTGTGTTTCTATTATGATAAAATTAAAAAAAAAAAAAACTTAGCTGCTTGTTTCACATGATACTTGTTTCCAAGAGATAATAATGGGAATTAACTAAGCAGCTTATTTTTCAAGACTGACAGCTTACTCATCAATACCCAGGGCTCAGTGCCCATGATCCATAGCTCTAACATCATAAACCCTGCCCATCCCACCCAGGCTCTGTCTTCAAGACCTAGCCTAGAATCCTCTGGACCAGGCACAAACCCTGTCAAGGTACCATTCTTTCTTACTGCACAATCTTAGCTTTTTTTCCATCAGCAGGTGTTTCTGGTAGTCCTTTAGGGAATTGATGGTAGACACCCGGTCACTGCAACACCAAAAGGCCCTTGATATGAACTGATGCCTAGTAAGACTTTATTACCTATGAAACAAGTGATACATCATTACTATTTCAGTAACAATACGTCTTTTCCCAGCTATAGACACTGGGAAGGCCTCTTTCCTTCTTTTCCATTAACACTTCATTGGTCTCTACCTCAGTTGCCTAATCACTGTGATACATTAATAAATAACATGGTAACACTACAATTGGTGTATCTAACATCAAATTCATCAGTTCATAATGAATTTCATCCTTCCTACTGAGTTCTTTATTTTCTTCTGTCTTATTCTCAGATCTCAGACGTGTGGTGACTGGTTTCTATTTTGTACTCTTTCTAAGAATTTCTCTGCAGGAAGGTGTGATTCTAAATATCGGTCAAAAGAAATTACAAGCTAAGACTGTGTGGTGTCAGGCACCCATGAAAATATATACGTTTTTCTTTTCTGGTAAAGGAAAACATAACATTTGTATCTATCAGTACCCCAGCTTGAGGTAGTTGTAGGATGAGAGTTAGAGCCAACCATCATATTTCTCTGTCTGACCTCCCCCTACCTCCAGCCAGTGTACAGGGTGGAGTTCTACTTGTCGCTAAAGCAATTGTTGGGATTTCCACAGGGACATCACATTAGGATCCACCTCATCCAGCCAGCATGTGGAATGTAAATCTTTTCCGTTGTTTCTTTACTGGCTCATGGTGATGATGCTTCCATTAACTGCCACTAACTAAACAAATCACACCAATATCTGCATAGGTTTCAACTGCTGCTGCTTAGGCTCATATAAGTCAAGAGGAGGCTGCTATTGCCTAAGGCCAGAATCACGGATACCTTTGCCAGTAGCTCTCACGTTCTCTCTAGCCCTAATCCTGAAGGGATCACTGCCATCCCCAGCATAGCTACTGCAGGCGGTCATACTACGGCCATCATCTCTAACTCGGCCATCTGCCATTGCCAAGCTTACTTCAACCATAAGACGTCCACCAGTGGTGAGATAGTGCTTTCAGTGTCCATGGGAATGATAGAGAAATGAGGCTTATTCATTCACTGTACCCCTTCCTCAAGAGTCAGGCCTGAGTGCACAGGAGA
The DNA here is from genome assembly GCF_003031525.2 of Neophocaena asiaeorientalis asiaeorientalis. Classification (NCBI taxonomy): domain Eukaryota; kingdom Metazoa; phylum Chordata; class Mammalia; order Artiodactyla; family Phocoenidae; genus Neophocaena; species Neophocaena asiaeorientalis. The sequence continues at coordinate 5,780,756 of NW_020173124.1, read as the reverse complement.
TAGGCCAGTGGTATCTTCTTCTACATAACCACATATGTTAAAATATTCCAGAAATTTAACATTGATCCAATTGTCTAATGTTCGTCCCATATTCAATTTTCCCCCATCACCCTAATAATGTACTTTGTAACTGTTTTTGTTGTTTCTTTGTATTTTCATTGTTTTTGTTTTGTTTTTATTCCAAAAAGCAATCAAGGATTACACACTGCATTTATTGGTTCCCAGCATTTTCTAAATTAATAACACTGATATTTTAAGTCTCCAAGCCCACTATCTTTCAATTTGGATTGTCTGATTGTTTCCTCATGATTAGATTCTAATCACAAATAGGATCTTGGATTTTGGTAGGACTACTACTTAGATAATGTGTCCTTCTCAGTCCATCAATAATGGAGAGATTGTCCCATTATCAGGGAGATTGAATGATCACTTAATTAAGGTGGTGTCTGCTAGATTTCTTAATTATAAAGGTACCTTTGCCTTTTGTAAGTAATAAGCAGTCTATGGGGATGATAACATGTTTTTCATAAAAAGGATATTACGAAACTGTTTAAAAGATAATTTTTTAAATCTTAGAATATCTAGTAAGTAGATACACTTTCATCCTTAAACCTGTAGACAGAGGATTCTTAAAATACTCAAAACATGAAACAAGTCAGTTTAAATATTATCTTTTACTCTCTCTGCCCTAACCCTTGTAGCCCTAATCTCTTGACATACCTAGGGAAGACTACAAATGCCAAGGCCACCTCTTGCATGGAGATACTAGAAACTGGAATGAAAGTGTTTTCTGCATACAGGAGGTGAAATCTTGTTCAAAATCTATCTTTCTAAAACAAATACATTTGTGAGTTCTTGAATATTTATTTATTTATTTTTGGTAATGATTCAAAGTGTTGGTGGTAGAGGTGAGTGAAGCTGGCAGCTGCAGCCCTATTTCAGGGTCCTTTGGGATGGTTAATGCTGTGGTCATGACTCAGAAACACAACTTTCCCAGCCCCACCTCCTTCAATTACATGAAACGGGAGCCTGTTTTATATCTTTGTGACTGCCTGAAAGTCCCAATACCGTCAACACCATCCAGCCACCCCCCACACAATCGTTAGAAAATAATAAGACTCCACATCATTCTGCTAAACCTATATTTTTTCCTGCTGGCTGATAGCAATAGCCTGTAACTCTGCCTTAATACATAAAATAATAATAATAATAATAATAATAATCCCCAACAAGTGCTGCCTGTCATTGGTAATTTACCAAAGTTTCCATCTCTCTTTACTTCCTGTTCCTACTCTATCAAACAGTGAGTCAAATGCAATCCAAAAGTAAATTAAATAAATGTATATCTCTCTATATATTTTAAATTAGAGAATATTCCTCACTTGTCAGTGGATTATATTGTAAAGCAAATTTAAATATATGGATATCAAAACTGGAAAAATTAATGAGTGAATAGTTTTTTTACAGTTTTATTGAAATATAATTGACATATAGCACTGTATTAGTTTCAGGTATGCAATACGATTTGATATTTGTATATATAGTAAAATGATCACCACAATAAGACCAGTTAACATCCATATCCGTTACCCTACATAGTTACAATTTTTTTTCCTGTGATGAGAACTTTTCAGATCTACTTTCTTAGCAACTTTCAAATATATAATACAGTATTATTAACTATAGTCACCATGCTGTACATCGTATATTTGATCACCTCCACCCATTTTAGCCACCTGACACCCCTCCTCCATCTCTGGCAGCCACCAATCTGTTTTCTGTATCTAAGAGTTTGGTTTGTTTTTGTTTTTTTTAGATTCCACATATAAGTAAGATCATATTTGTCTTTCTCTCTCTGACTTATTTCAGCATAATCCCCTCCAGGTCCATCCATGTTGCAAATGGCAGGATTTCCTTTTTTATGGCTGAATTTTATATATATATATATTTCTTTATCCATTCATCCATTGATGGACACTTAGGTTGTTTCTATATCTTGGCTAATTCTTTGCTTTAGAGGTATCTCTCAAAATAATACATTTCTCTCCATCTTCACTGCCGCCACTTTTTTTTCGAGTTTCTCTAATATCTCCCTTAGACCACATCAGCCTGCTACTACAGTCTCCTCTCCAATCAATTCTCCATAACGCACAAAGCCATCTTTTTTAAGTCAAATCTAAGTATCTAAAATTCATCTTCCCCTGTCAAGCTTAAATCACTTTAATGGATTGAAATAGATTTATCTCATTTCTTTTGAGTTAAAAATAGAAATGAAAGTCTTAAATATGGCCTTCAGTTTCCAACATGCTAGGATCCTGCCTACCCCATCCAGTCTTACCTCTTACTATCTGTCCCATACACTTGTCCTTCTTCCAGTTTCTTGAATAAGTTTTGCTCTCTCCTGCTAAGAGATTTTACATACGTTATTTTATCTTCTGGAATACACCTCATTCCCTCCTGCTTCCTACTGTCATCTGGATAAATGGTCTCTAAAGTTGTTATAGATTTTTTTTTAATGACTACATCTCCAAGATTTTAATTAATTAATTAATGGTGACATCAGTAAGATATTATAACTAGTTCAAAAGAGATTTCAAAGAACACACCATACACACACACGTGTATATATACCTACATATGTATGTGTGTGTGTGTCTGTGTGTGTGTGTGTATGCACACTTGCAAACGTGTGCACATGTTTATGGAGCAAAGCAGGCAATGAGGAATGCTGAAATGAATTTATAAAATGATGTAAAAGTGATCAGTATCCACAGGGCAACAATCAGTTGCATTCCACTGGATGAAATCTGTTTGTATTTCTATGGACAAGAATCATTTGTATTACTTCTTGTGTTCTACAATTTACTTAATTGTAAAATGGCTCAACCATAATGAAAGGTGTAGATAATCTAGAGTGGTGCTCTAGTCATGACTTCCAGAGATCTCTTATGCCTCTTTCCAAGGCCCAACTCCACCATCATGATCATAAATTCTCAAAGTAATAAGATTAAGATATTGAGATTACTGAAGCCATGAAGTAAATTCTCTCTGAAAGTTTTTGTAAGGAATCTCAGATTAGATTTTTAAAAGCCTGTATAATTTACTCTCCCAAGGCAAGAATACTAAGCCCAAGAAACTCTACCAGGTTTCTCCAGCCCTACCTGTAAATTTTGATGAATGCTTTCCTTTCCGATGTTGCCAAATTTACTAATTTTCATGGTCTGCCTAACTTTTCTTAATCCCTGTAAGGCTGGGACCTGGTAAACCAGGTACCAGGCCAATTTCCCTGAGAGGTCTTTGTTGACATTAGCTCCAAACCTAAACCAATCTTTTTTTCTTACAAGTTCCTGTACTACTTGACTCAGTAAACATAATTCTCAAATATGATACTCCAGATAAGGTCTCGGTTATGCAGTTGATTACCCCAATTGTGTCATGGTAAAAGGAGGATAGATTCTTTTTGACCCCAAATAAATAACTATTTTGCCGAAGTAATAAAAAGTAAGAAGATTTAGTAAGAGATTCTTGGGATCCGAGTCAGATATTATTTTTAAGTATTTCATTTTAGTTTATAAAAGCGTAATTGTGGGTTCAAGATAAGTTAAGTAGAAAGAGAAAAGATGGCTTTTTATATCCAGATAAATATGACATTGAACCAATATCAACCATATTCAGACAAACAATCACAATAAAATGTCCCTCGTCAGCTCATTCAGTCCTATGTAACTGAGTGTTCACTTACTGGATATTTGGTTAGCTGTCTGTTTTCATAAAACCCTCTGCTTCTGGACTAAAAAGCCTGATGCAGTCCACTGGTATGGTATGAAAGTTTTATAGTTGATGTGAGCTCAGAAGCCTGTATTTGAGAGTTTATTCTTTGAAGTATCAACAGTTCAAAGTACCTGGTACAGTAATTTCTCACAGGCTCTGAGACTGTCCTTGGTTGAAGACAAACTCTAACCTAAAGCTTATTATCAAAGCCCTCAAGCAAACACTAACTTAAAATGAAATCTCATTTTAGAGGAGAGATTTAATGGCTGTGGTTTATTTAATAGTATAATCCAAACTACCAATATGGAGGAGATCACAGTTCTCTTTCAAGGCAGAGAATAATTCAGAGGACTTTTGATGAGTGTTTCTGCAGGTAATGCAGCAATGCATTGTTAAATCTGCAGGGAATTCCTGTGGAGGCATACAATGTGTGAAATATGTACATTAATTTACCTACACAAATGTAACATAGGTAGATGGTTTGTCTCTCCTGATTTGACAGATTTGCCCATATAACACTTTACAATAGTAGCATAGTAAAGAAATGTAATTATTTCTAGCATTTCCCTGGGAAATTTCAAAGATAGTTTTAGATGTTAGAGTTATGCTGAAACTTTCATTTTATTTCTTTTTCCATATTTAAAATTTGATATGGAGAAGACAGCTCAAAATATTTATCAGAAGAAATTTTGACACTTATTAAGATAGGATCATTCTTGCCAAAGACACCTATTTAATCACAGTGACAAGAAAACATTTAACAATAAACATGGACAGTAATGTGATTTTAAAGAGCCCTAGATCTTTCATAAGTAAGGGAATTTTAATTTCTTTTTCTTTTTTCTTTGATATCAAGGGCATAATTAATTCAACATAAAGCATAGGAAAAGTATTATGGTAAAACATGAAATCTCTGCTTTCAAAGAAGATTAGGTAAAGCAGGTAAAAAAGGTTTCACAATAGTAGCCAAAGGCATTAATCAGTAAACCTAGGAAGTTAAGTCTAATAAGATTAAGTGAACTTTGACAAAGTTTTATTTAACACCTTTCCTCACTTCTTTACAGTCTTAGGTATTATATACCATGGCAAATAAAATTTACTTTCTAAGCTTTCTCTTTCGTTAGTCTCTTTCATAGTCTAAAACAAACTGGCTTTACTTGAGGACAGTGGTTCTCACTCAGGTCTGAGGGTTCAAAACTATTTTCAAAACAGTACCAAGATGTTTTATGTTAACAGACAATGTGTTCGTCATTGTTATCTACAAATGATTAAATAAATAAAAGTGGTAATAATTTTCCATTTTAATATCTGATTAGGTAAATATTGAAAGTTATAATTCCTATAAACAAAAGCGCTTTGGAATCCTTAGAAAGTTTTAAGAGTTTTGGTTCAGAGACCAAAAAATTTGACAACTGATGCTTTAGGACAAAACTCTTCTTTTTTCTTGAAAAACCAAAAACGCACGTACGCACAGTTTGATTTCTTGGTCTTTATTGCTGTTAGTATAGCTTCAACTACTTATACTAATTATTACTTGTTTTTAAATTGGAGTACAATTGCTTTACAATGTTGTGTTAGTTTCTGCTGTACAGTGAAGTGAATCAGCTATATGTATACCTATATCCCCTCCCTCTTGGAACTCCCTCCCACCACACCCGCCCCCATCCCACCCATCTAGGTCGTCACAGAGCACCGAGCTGAGCTTCCTGTGCTTTATAGCAGGTTCCCACTAGCTAGCTATTTTATACATGGTAGTGTATATATGTCAATCCTAATCTCCCAGTTCGTCCCACCCTCCCCTTCCCCCCGCTGTGTCCACACGTCCGTTCTTCTAACCAAAGTAAATAACCGCCATTTCACAATCAGGGCACAGATACTTGAAAAAGCTGGCGAATGACAGCATTCTAGGAGACCAGCAGAGCCCGTGTGCACACACGTCTTGCCTTTCTACAGCTGCACACATCCAGTTCTCACCTTCTAAATGTGTCAAATATACACACTTAGATTATCCTGACTGAGAGCTATAGTCTGTCTATAACACATAAAAGTCATAAGCAACAAAGAATATAAACTTAAAATTATACTCAGTGAACAACGTTTCACTATTCTAGCTTACTCAGAAAATAGGTTATTTAGTTAAAAGAATAGACTCAGGAAATCCACTTAACTGGGTTGTGTATTTGCTTTATTATTTCTTTTAGTTTTTTATTGGAGTATAGTTGATTTACAATGTTGTATTAGTTTCAGGTGTACAGCAAAGTGAATCAGTTATACATATACATATGTCCACTGTTTTATTTTTTTTTTAGATTCTTTTCCCATATAGGCCATTACAGGGTATTGAGTAGAGTTCCCTCTGCTATACAGTAGGTCCTTATTAGTTATCTATTTTATATATAGTAGTGTGTATATGTCGTCCCAATCTCCCAGTTTATCCCTCTCCCCGCATCTTCTGGTAACCATAAGTTTGTTTTCTGTCTCTGTGACTCTACTCCTGTTTGTATAAATAAGTTCATTTATGACTATTTTTTTAGATTCCACGTATTCCCACCAAGAGTGTAGGAGGTTTCCCTTTTCTCCACACCCTCTCCAGCATTTATTGTTTGTAGATTTTTTGATGATCTCCATTCTCACCGCTGTGAGGTCATACCTCATTGTAGTTTTGATTTACATTTCTCTGATAATTAGTGATGTTGAGCATATTTTCATGTGCTTTTTGGCCATCTGTATGTCTTCTTTGGAGAAATGTCTATTTAGATCTTCTGCCCTTTTTTTTTTTTTTGATTGGGTTATTTGTTTTTTTGATATTAAGCTGCATGAGCTGTTTGTATATTTTGGAGATTAATCCCTTGCCATTTGCTTTATTTTCAAATATTTCCTCCCGTTCCAAGGGTTGTCTTTTCGTTTATGGTTTCCTTTGCTGTGCAAAAGCTTTTAAGATTAATTAGATCCCATTTGTTTATTTTTGTTTTTATTTTCATTACTTCTAGGCAGTGGATCAAAAGAGATCTTGCTGCGATTTATGTCAAAGAGTATTCTGCCTATGTTTTCCTCTAAGAGTTTTATAGTGTCCAGTCTTACATTTAGGTCTCTAATCCATTTTGGGTTTATTATTGTGTATGGTGTTAGGGAGTGTTCTAATTTCATTCTTTTACATGTAGCTGTCCAGTTTTCCCAGCACCACTTATTGAAGAGACTGTTTTTTCTCCATTGTATATCCTTATCTCCTTTGTCATAGATTAGTTGACCATAGGTATGTGGGTTTATCTCTGACTTTTCTATCCTGTTCCATTAATCTATATTTCTGTTTCTGTGCCAATATGATACTGTTTTGATGACTGTAGCTTTGTAATATAGTCTGAAGTCAGGGAGCCTGATTCCTCCAGCTCCATTTTTATTCCTCAAGATTGCTTTGGCTGTTTGGGGTCTTTTGTGTTTCCATACATATTGTAAAATTTTGTTCTAATTCTGTGAAAAATGCCATTGGTAATATGATAGGGATTGCATTGAATCTGTCGATTGCTTTGGGTAGTATAGTCATTTTCACAATATTGATTCTTCCAATCCAAGAACATGGTACATCTCTCCATCTGTTTGTGTCATCTTTGATTTCTTTCGTCAGTGTCTTATAGGTTTCTGAGTACAGGTCTTTTGTCTCCTTAGGTAGGTTTATTCCTAGATATTGTATTCTTTTTGTTGTGATGGTAGATGGGATTGTTTCCTTAATTCCTCTCTCTTCTCTCTTTCTCTCTCTCTCTTTTTTAATTTGGCTGTGTCAAGTGGCTTACGGGATCTTAGTTCCCTGACCAGAAATCAAACCTGGGCCCCGGCAGTGCCAAGTCCTAACCACTGGACCACCAGGGAATTCACAGGGTTGTGTATTTGCAATTTGCTGAAAGTGAATCAATGAATAAGTTTCTCTATTTCTTTATTATGTGTTCAAGTACCATAGACCCAGAGTCAGAAAACCTGATGCAACTCTGTTAGAAATGAATTAGTTATCATATAATCAAACCATTTTAAAGGTAAAAATATGGAAATCCAGAAGAATTCATAATTTCCCATAATTACAGTGCTTGTTAGAGAGGACCTTCACTGCAGCATATCAGTGTGGCATCATATAACAATTCTCAGAATGCCAAAGGCTAAGATTTCAAAGAAAATCCTTCATTTTGGGATTGGTACACAGTATAGTATGGCTGTCTGAATGTTTTCTCTCTAGTTATACAGTGCGTGACCAACTTAGTTGGGTGAGGTAAGTTTAAAAAGGGATTTTTTTCAGGAAAGTTTTTTTTTTTAATAAAAAGGTGTATAATCATTGGAAAATATTTGTAACTTACAGGAGTATATATAAAGAAGAACATAATCTAATCTGTAATCTTCCTGCCTTTAGATAACCACTCTAAACATGCCAGCATTTCTTTTCTTTCAGTTTATTATTATTATTATTTTTACAAAACTATTGTTAGGGAATTCAACGTTCATTTATTTAATAAAGGCAAGAGTTTGGAGGAAGGTACATATCTATCTCGTTAACACTTAATTCTTGACATTTTCATTTGAGTTTCTAATGTTTCAAATGTGAGAAGCTGACTTTGCTGCTTTAGCATTCTTTAGGGCATAAGGGCAAACAGTTTGTCTTTTGACTGTTGATTTATTACTTCACTGTTGTAATTACCTTAGCTGTATAGGGTATAAACCTCTTTACATTGAAATGTGCTCCCACCACACACACAAATACATTTTATTTACTTTCATGTGGATTTCAGAATTATCTTGTCAAGATGCATAATATAGGCCCACTAAGATTATAATTTCTATCACATTGAACCTATAAATCTTGAGAAGAATTGTAATGTTTATATATTTGTTTCTTCTAAGATTTAGAAAAATCTAGATTCTGTCTTCTATTAAAATATATTTGTTGGTATTTTTACAGAAGTTTGTTTTTAAAAAATTATTTTGCACCTATGCAAACATTGTTAAAATTATTTCTAGAATAATTCTATTCATTAAATTTTGCCATTTTAGCTTTTTATTTTTTTCCTGCTGTTGCCACATAACTAGTTATTGTTGATGTGGAGAAAAGTTTCTGGGAAAAACACAAAATAAAACACAATAACACATCGTTTTCTCCAGTATTTATACTTCTTTATTTTATGATTTGTTCCTGTTATCAGAATTTCTGAAGCAGTATTTTAAAATTCTTTTTATATAATCTGTTCAATTGTTCTTGGTTTAGAGTTTCACCGATCAGCATGATATAGACTGTAGATTTTAGATGAAAAATTAAGCCTAGTATTTCATAGTGTTTCTTTTTTCAAGAACTGGTATTAAATTTTATCGTATTTTAAACATATATTAATTTGTATGCTTTCTTTTTGTGTCTGTTGATGTCATGTGTAAATATAATTAGTGATCAGTTTCTTCTTATTAAAATCCTGTTTTTCTTGGAATATACTCACTTTGATTGTGATGAGTGATGATGACAGAAAGTGACAGAAAGGAGGAATCCTTGATTGAGAACTCCATGATTTAACATTTTCTTTTTTTGAAAGGGAAGCACACCTTTCTAAACTAATTGTACAGAGGAAGGATTCTATACTAGGAATTGTGTTTTCTAATGGCCAGATTCTCTGGTTCTTGGGGCATAGCCAAATGTGAAAGCCTAATTACTGTAACCACAAAACCCACAGAAATAGATTTTTGGGCTGATGCAGAAGACTTTTGTGTAGGAAGTCAGTGCCAAGCATTTATCACTGAATTTTTCAAGGTGCTTTGGAAGCCAAAAATATTGGTAGTTGTGACTCAGGAGCAATAAATGTATAATTTGTTACATGAAGAAGAAGTAGTCTAAAATACCTTTTAAACTCTTACTTTATCCCTGACTGGTCATCTGCACATAATTTTGCAGAAAGTAGGCTATCAAAATGAAGCATTTAAAAATAAATGAATATAATTTATATTAATCTTTCATTTGCCTTTTTAGCCATACCTACATTTATCTATTTGATCTAACGTGCTTTAATTCATATTATTTCTCAATCACTGCCAGCAGTGGTAACAGATTATACAGTAGCTCAGGCAGAAATACAGTGAGGGCATTCTAATTTTATTTGGTGGTGGTGGATGGGTGTGGGGATTTTCTCATCTTCATAAATAGAGTTGTGGACATGAGAGCCCTATTACTTTTATTCTCTGTTCCCCTACTTTATTTCTCCCCACAGCAAGCACAATCTTCGCTATTTTATGCCTTCAAATATTTTTAAGACATACCTCTATAAGAGCATACTTCTTTGTTTTAATAAGAGTAAAACTTTTTTATAGCAGGAATTGTCTATTCAGCTTAAAGCATACACTATTCTTATGTCTTATATCTACAAGTTAGTTTTTAAAAAATAGGCATACTTATATTTAAGCAGTGTTTTATAATTTATGAAATATCTTTATTGGATTTAGAGCTAAAAAACACTTTAAAGTTCATCTAGCCCAAATTTACCTGAAAGACATAGCAGAAAGACCACCAAAATCGAGGCTTCCTACTCTGGGTATAGGTCTTTTAACCATCTCATTCATATGTACTCTGTCTTCTGCCATGTTCTGATGCACTCCCACAGCAAACAGATAAGGTGATAGATTTGTGTGCATTGATAGAATCTGACATGTTATGTGAAGGCTAGTACTTCCTAGATGACCCCCATCATTTAAAATTCTACATGCCTGTCTCTTGTAGCTATTTGAGGAAGAGCTCTCTTCTATTTTGTCAGTATTAAGATGTACCAATTGCTTTTGGGAATTGATACAGGAATTTTAGGAGGAGTAGATACACTGATACATTAAGTACAGACATCAATTTGATGATGTATTTTATTTTCCGAAAAGTTCAATCAAATGTGGGGAAAAAACCCCAATATATTGTAGTTTTTCATGTTTTAAGGATTCCCTCAACCTAATCAGATCATAACATACATTATACTACTTTTAATCTTGTTGAGATGTGTATTTTGCCATTAACCTCATTTTAAAAAATTGTATGATACGGTGTAACATGTATAAAATGTTAGCTCAAAGAAGACATTCAAAAAATAGATTTTGTGTTCTATTTTATTATTATCATTACTACTGTTGTTATTAATTTTCACACTAAGTGCTAAGCTTTTAATAACATTTCCTCCTTTTTTACCTGGAATAAGCAACTAGAAAAAATTGTGGGGTTTTCTTTCATAGAAAATTTAAACTCAAGATACATTCTGCAATTTTCTCCAAAATACTCAATTAAAATATCAAAGTGCTGTGTTTGGGATGCTCAGTTAAAATGTTGGGAAGCTCTTGCTCTTCCAGACACATGAGGAAGTAAATTTTCTATCAGAGCTCTGTGAATGCCTTAAGAGAGAAATGGGTTTCCATTATTTGGTAAGTGTAATAGAATATGCCACTAGGGAAAAAAAAAAGTCTCTTTGGTTAAGTTCCGTGGGCTAGTTCTTCAATTCTGATTCCGCTATGCCTCTCACCAGCTGTAAAACCTTAAAGAAGGAACATCTTTCTCTCCCTCTTCAGCTACTCTTTACAACATCCAGAGTGAAGGGGAGCATGTTTGTATCTGCGAATTGCTACAGAGGTAGAACGATTCTGATTGTGTTGGAAGTGATTGCTAATATTTCATAGACGTTTTCCAGCTTTCAGAAATAAACTGAATATTTGAATCTTTCAGACAGATGTCAGTTATATTAATTTTCCTCCTATTGTTATCTAGTGTGAAGTCATGTTGGTTTACAATTTATGCTATGTTTTTATTCATTGTAAAGATAGGCAGGGAAAAAAGAGGAGCTTGACACATTGTGATTTTGCTTGTCTTCTTTCTGTCTGAAACACATGAATTTGGGTGCCTCACAATTATTTTTCTGACGTCTGTGGTTAAAATGGTCTACATTTCAGTCTTTTGACATCAGTAAGCATTTATTTATAGAGTATTTTTCAAAATTCTCGTCATTCTCTGTTCCTCTTGAAATTAAAAAAAAAAAAAATTACTAGGAACTGGAAATAGGGCACAGATATCCAGGAAATGTAATTTGGCAATAAATGCTGTTTTGAAGTACACTGCATAGTTTGTAGATAAATATTTCTTTAATGCATGTAATTACTGGATCAGCAGAATAAATGTGGTCATGTCCTTGTAATTAATACATTGTCAAAAGTTCATTTAAGTATAATAATTTTACTGGGAAAACGCTGTCTATGTGTTTCCTGCAATAATTTGTTAAATTAAGTGCAATAAATATAAAATTACTCTCAGAAATTTTTTTTTCAAGTTCTTTTTCACTAGGTGTCACATAATGCTTTTAAGAAAGCCTTCCACACATCCCCTTTACACTAGCCCTTACCTCTTCAATTTAAGAACCCTCAAGCAGGGGTAAGGGTAGACACTAAATATTACACTTGACTTTTCTAAAAATTTCATTTTAGCTTTAGAATATTATAACATAGCATATATTACAGCTTAGGTTGAAAATATTTAGCCAGGAGTCATGGAAACTGCCAAGTGGTCTTGCCTTTAATACAGGATACTAGTAAAGCATGGCTGTCCCCTTCTGCACTCAGCTGACCATTTAGCTCTGGAGGCTGGAGTCATGGCAACACAGAATTCTAGGGCTGGACCCGTGCAACCCCTTCATTTTATAGTCTTGTCACATTTCTCCAAGCCCTCCACAGAAGGATGCTGGGCTCTGCTAAGTGAAATAGCTGTGGGCACTCAAGGAGGACATGATAAATTAAAGGTGCTTTCTTTTTAATGTTATGGCCAAAGGGCTGCAGGGAAGCATGGTTTCCATTGCCTGACATTTTACCTGTGTTGGGAATGTAGCTGGAAGTTCTATAAATAAAGGGCAGTGAGGAAACCAGAGATACTCAACAGGGTTGGGAATAGAGTACACTGTATGGTAGGCATGGCTAGAAGTGGTACGCAGCTAGCAAAGACCTTTTTATCTCTGCTGTACCCAAGTAATTAATGGATGAGGGATAAAGCACAAAAAATGTGTTAAGGGTGGTAGAGGGTAGAGGAGGTGAGAAGGAGAATGGACAGTTGCTAAGTCTGGCATAGACTGCTACATTTTGGCCACTTGATAATGTCTTCATGACCTCTTTGCTTCCAGTTTTCTTTTTAAAAAATAGTTAAAAACTATGGCTCCAGAACAGCATTTCAAACATTATACAGTTTTAATCAATTTCCCCCTTGGATTTCTATAGGCCTTATAATCATCTTGCCAGTCCAACATCTAACCTTCATCAGAGAATATAGCAACTTTGCAATGAAATCAGGTTCTTCCTATTTTACTGTTCTACCTTGTCCTGTAATAGACTACCCATCCTCTGTACTTCCAAAGTACCACTCATTTAAATTTACCGTTTGCACCTGATGTTGATGGAAGAATGGTAAATAGGAAAGAGTTATTAGAACTTAGTGAAGTAAAACAAATTCTTAAGCATTGGAATACCTAGAAATGTATTGCCATTTCCCATCTTGAAAATCATCTCACTGATTGTTTCTCTCTTTAGAACGTTGGCCTCTTCACGTAAAACTTGGGCTTTCCATTCACACCTGGTTCTTCTGTACACCTCCTTCTTCCTTTACCCTTCCTCTCTTTCTGTCGTGGGCTGCTTGTAGAAATATTCTTCTCCTATGATGATATAGAATCATTCAATTCTCTCTCTATATTGCCCTCTTCCCCAAGATCACATGCTGATGGGCTCATCTTATACACATAAACAGACATCCAGCAAGATTCCTAAACAAGAAGCCATGTCCTTTTATGTAAATGATATTACTCCCTAATTATAAAAAACAGCACAATATATTCTTGTACTAAATATTTTTTTCCCTTTCGACCACTTAACTCTTATTTGAGTAACCAGAGAAATCATATAAGGTGGGGGAAGAAGGGAAGCCTTCACAATGCGTTGGAGGAATTTAAAATCTAGTTGTGAAAGTATGTAGTGGATAGGATGGATAGATAGATAGATAGATAGATAGATAGATAGATAGATAGATAGATAGATAGATAGATAGATAATGTAGACAACTAGCTGGGAAGCAGAAAATAACCAGACCTTTAATTATAAACAAATAAGCATGAGGTACTGTATAACAATATGAATATATGAATGATCAGAGAGTAAAGCATTCAGAATTCAGAAGCTGAGTTGGTAGAACTTTCTGGGTAGTTTTCGTGCATAGTCATGGCACATGGACATGGGTGAGTACAGTTGTTTCTAGACCCAGTGAACTGAGGCAAATTAACTTCAAAGTTAATTAACCTGAGCTTTTGGGCTCTTCACTTGCATGGATCCCTGGTACTGGTAGGGGCTCTGGCAACATGCTCATGTAGTCATATATTTGCTTACATGGTCAAAAAGTTACAAAAGTAGGATAGTTTAACCATAATTAAAACCGCTAACTGTTTAAACTGTTAAAACTGTTGCCTATTTCCCCTCCATTTTCCTCTGCATTTCCCTTCCCCTTCATCAAGTGATGTTACAGTGGCCATAAGCTGTTTAGGGATCTTACTCAGGGGAAGTTTAGTTGCTGATACATTAATTTGGTTTTAGTGGGTTAGGTTTATGTGTTTCACAGCCCTTTTTGCAAGATTGCCGGGTAAAATTCAGAACACTACTTAAATCTGAATTTCAGATAATGAACAGATACGTTTTTAGTTGTAAGTATGTCAAAAGAAATTACCAGTTGTTCATGTGAAATTCAAGCTTCACTGGCCATCCCCTATTTTTGTGTGTTAAATCTTGCTATAGTCCACTTCCATGTTTGGTTTTGCTATCATCCTGGTGCAGAACAACCACCAGGTGTGCTTCTCATCCACTGTACGTACTCTCCACGCATCAGGACCCAAAGGTGTGGGCTCAGAGGTCATATTACAAAATGGCCATGGCCCGTGCTACCCTGGCACTGGAAAAATACCAGTGGTGGAAGAGAAACAAGGTTCAGAATCTCCTAAATCAGAAGCTATATTGTGAAAAAATTTTCCCAAATCTTACAGCTCATAAATTAAAAAAAAAAGGATCTCACAGAAGTTTCCCCAAATTTGACAACAACCCTAAAAGTTCACATGCTCTTACCAACAATGACCTGTGATCCTAAAAATAACTTTTCTAAACTACCAATAAAGAAAAAGTCAAATATACTAGAGGGGAGATTAAAATTATAATCATTAAGAAATTATAGTTCTATGAAGAGACAATCAAAGAATGTACAAACCAAAGATGTAGGGGAAAAATGATTACAGAGACAGGCCAGGTGGTCAATTGAGAAAAGTATTATTTTTCAAGATTTTGTGATGTTTACCATACCCAACTGCCTTAAAAATGGTATTTTGGTGAGCTTTCTCTTTCTAAATAAATATGTATGTATTCGGGCTTCCCTGGTGGCGCAGTGGTTGAGAGTCCGCCTGCCGATGCAGGGGACATGGGTTCGTGCCCTGGTCCGGGAGGATCCCGCGTGCCGCGGACCGGCTGGGCCCGTGAGCCGTGGCCGCTGAGCCTGCGCATCCGGAGCCTGTGCTCCGCAATGGGAAAGGCCGCAACATTGAGAGGCCCGCGTACCGAAAAAAAAAAAAAAAAAAAAGTATGTATTCATAATTTTGTGTCCTTCTTCTTAAAGAGGATTCTCAAAATTGTAAAAGCTTTAGGTTTGCTGTGATGACTTGAGCATCATCCAGAGATTCATAGTTATTCTCATACTGTGTTTGGTCTGTCTTGTAGATCTTGATTCTTTTCAGTTAAAAAAAAAAAAGAAGAGCAACTGCGATTTTGAGTTAGTTACCACCTACTGTGGCATGATAGTTGGGAATTATCTGTGGTATCACATTGCCTGTGTCCAATCCAAGCCCCTTTGTCTTTTTACCTTTATGACCTTAGGTAAATTACTTAGCTTTCCCTGTGCCTCAGTCCTAACAATAAGATTATTGTTAGGACTAAGTGAGATGATGCTTGTGATACACTTAGAAGAATAGCTGACACGTGGTTTAAAGTCTTAATAAATTGGGAACAACATTATTATCAGTGTTATCATTAGACCAAAAATTCACCCCATTTAATTCATTAAAAAGCAGCAGGGGGCTTCCCTGGTGGCACAGTGGTTGAGAGTCCGCCTGCCGATGCAGGGGATGCGGGTTTCTGCTTCGGTCCGGGAAGATCCCACATGCCGCAGAGCGGCTGGGCCCATGAGCCATGGCCGCTGAGCCTGCGTGTCCGGAGCCTGTGCTCCACAACGGGAGAGGCCACAACAGTGAGAGGCCTGTGTACTGGGAAAAAAAAAAAAAAAAGCAGCAGGTACAAATGGGAGTATGTTAGGCTTAGTCTCATGGATCATTTAAAAGTTATTTCATGAGATTTTCTACATAAAAATAGGTAGGTTTTAATAACGGAACTTTTTAAATAATGGAACTCAAAGAAAGATGTGTGACCACACATGTCCCTTACTGTACAGCCCCAAATGAGAACCATCCACAGAATTATAGGTTTATGTTCATGCTGTATTTGGTCTGTCTTCTGGACTTTGGGTTCTCTTCAGTTTTAGAAAAAATAGCAGCTGTGATTTTTGAGTCAGTTACCTACTACTTATTCTCAAAAGGCAGAAATTCTGTAAAGGAGATTTTCTTCTCAATGTAAAGGAGAAAAAAAATATCATAGCATATGAGTCTCTCCTTTAGATTGTCAAAGTGATTCAGAAAAAATCATAGCACTTAAAGTCACATTTGCTCTGGTCCCACTCACACCACATCCACAATTGAGCCATATAATCAGTGTGCTCTTCACCAGGAGAAAACAGAAACTGGCCATCAGTCTGGCTGGTCTTGTGGAAAATCAAATACTTGCTGACCCTGAACACTGCTCACAAACTTCTCTGACATCCATTAATTCAGTGTAATAATTTGATGGTGGGCATTCAAAATAGATTCAAGTGCATGTTTGTGAAGTAAAGGAAAAGTCATTTTACATATAAGGAAATCATCATAGATATTTAAGAAAAACAAGATAGGTTGTCACACACACTGAATGTTACGGACTGAATAACGTTTTTGTCTCCCTAAAATTCATATGTTGAAGCCCCTAACCCTCAATATGATAAAGATGGGGCTTTGGGGAACTAATTAGGTTTAGATGAAATCATAAGAGTGGGTCCCCCCCCTTGATGGGATTAGTGTGCTTATAAGAAGATGGAGAGAGACCAGAGCGTTCTCTCTCTCTCTCTCTCTCTCTCTCTCTCTCTCTCTCTCTCTCTCTGCCATGTGAGGATACAGTGAGAAGTTGGCCATCTGCAAGCCAGGAATAGGGCCCTCCCCTGGGAACCAAATCAGCCATCACCTAGATCTTGGACTTCCCAGCCTGTAGTAGTGTAAGAAATAAATTCCATTGTTTAAACCACCCAGTTTTGTTACGGCAGCCTGAGCTAAGACAGTATGCATTGACATGTATCCTGTATTATTCTAAGAGAACTGAGTTGGCTTGACTATACTATTTCTTGCGACATGACGTCATTCTTTGTCAAGGTGGCCTGTGCTAGATTTCCTTTCAGTGTGCTCTCTCCCATCATGTTGCTCCCAATACGCTCTTTTCCACTGCATAGCATTTATCTGAGTCAACTGAAATTAGATTGTCTCCCCACTGGTTTCTGAGATCTTTTAGGTCCCCATTTTTCTGAATCCCTAGTGCCTACTACCATGCCTTGTACAAAGTTATGCTTTCAATGTATTTGTTTATCTGAAAGAATGAGATGGAAATACATATGTTTTACTTTCCTAACATTTCACTTGCTACTGTCATATCTGCTGACTGCCAGTAATAGTTACATTGTAACTGTAGAAGTAATTCACATTGGACCTTTCCACTGTTATTTAAAATTCTTGATCCCATTTTGAATGAGAACTTCATGCTATGGATTTTGGAGAATGCATATCTAATACATAAGTATTTCAAATAAAGACACAATACATATGAGGCACAACTAAACATTGAACATGGAAAAATGTCAGACAACCTTGATCTTCTCATCTCAGAATATGATTCCAAATTCCCAGTAAAGTCATAGAGGGTGGAGAGTTATCACAAAAACTTATATCCTCCTGAAGTCTGTATTTCACTTTTCTAAGTGTTTACTGCCCTGGACCACTACCATTCTCGAACACATATTGAAGAAGCACAGAGTTCTTTACTGAATTTCAAACATCATCAGCTCAGGGACAAATGCTTAGCTAAGGCTCACATCTATCATTCTGGTTGGTACATATGGTAATTTTCTCTAAATTGGCTGGCTTTCTCAGGCTACTGTATCATCCTGAGATATTAAGTTTTTAAATTGGCTCTTCCCACCTCTTTTAAAGTTAGATGGCTGATTGCTGTCACATAATTTAATGATCTAGTCCAATCTATACAATGACTGTGTAACATGGGCAAGATAATTGTAGATGAATTGCATGCTATTAATCAGTTGGCTTTTTGTTCTTACATGTTCCATTGCTTATCATTCAAGGAAGAAAATTGTCTTTTGACAGGGGTCCCATTGCAGCCTTTTTACTGTCCAATAACATCAAGGCTGAGATTTCAAAAGATAAATGAGAATAAGTGTTGGGGGGAGAGACTTAGTTAAAAGGCCTGTTTATCTAAGAATTATTTTTGGAGAAATTAGAAATTTGCCTGTATTGTTAGAGAATAAGTTGTAGAATGTTTTTATATTAAAAAAAATACAAATAGTTTAAATAGATTTTCTCATTAGAGATTCACCAGTTTATGCGAGAGACTACCTTTCGTTGTGAAAAGGATAACACCAAAGCTCTAACTCTCAGTAAGCATCCCCTACTCTTTCCACCCCCTAATAAATAATGACTATATTGGCAATGGAACTTTATCTAAAGTGATGGCCTAGGCACCCTATTCATTGTCATACTTTACTCACAGATGAGAAGATGAGAGAGCACGCCTTTTTAATCATGTGTTCCCATAGCCTAGCTCAGCTATCTAGAATTTATTAGATGCTCAATTAATGTTTCTTCAACTAAACCAATCTATTTTTGATCTCGTAAAGCTAACTCTGCAAATAAAGAGTTATTATTAGGGAAATAAATCAACATGAGCCTTCTGGATGGGGAGTCAACACAGTGAGGAAATAGTGACATTTCCAACTGTACAGAATGTGCAATTAGCAGTTTGAATGCAAGGTAAAAAGTCCCGTTTTGGATTCAACATGTGTCGCAGCGTTTTTATTTAATTTTATTTTAATATTTAAGGATGACAACAAAATCAAATGAGAGTTCAAAATGATCTCTTATTAGACATTATATCCATATAATTATATTTACATATACATGTACATATACTTACATGAGCAAGTATATGTTTTCTTTTGCTTTTTTTTCCCCTCTTAACTCTAGACTTTATGAGTTAAATAAACCACTGACTGAACCACTTGTAGTAAATTACTCCTCTAATGCATCTCAATGCAGGGATGAGGGAAGGAGATGGACTTTGCTTGTCTTGTAGACAGATTTTCTTGACATTATACCAGATGTTCTTAAATGTGCTCTTTGTTCCTCTTTTTTGACTGTTTCCACTTGCATCCTCTGGGGTAAAGCTGTTTCTATGGGAATGACTGTCAATCAGGAATGTATGTTTCTTGAAAATAACTTGAAGGCAAACTCTTAACTGTTGTAAAGAGACTGATGGGGGCTAATAGTCATGGAAGCAAAGTTAAAATTCTAGAGGGAAACATTATTATGAAGTTATTTCAGCATTAACATAAAATACTATTTATTTCTTTTAAGCAGAAGATATTTGAATAAATAATATCTTACAAATGGCATTTCTTTTATTAAAGTGAAACAGTATTTTAGGGAGAAATAACAGCAAAGAAAAAAAAACGATTTCTCCTAGTGTTTTCTGGATGCATCTTCACCTGTACAAATCTTTGCCTATTCATGACTCCTATTTCTTTATCTTAAAAACTTTATTTTAGTATAAGCTGTAAGATGGTGCCTCTTGATGAAAAGCAGATGTTTTATTTGTTGTTTCTTTTTCTTTTCAAGAGTGTTTGGATTTTTTAAGTACAATGTATAATGCTAACTCTTTTTAATAAGCAAGAACATAGCCATGGCACTTAAGTGAAAACAGGGCAGAGGGGCTGGCAGTCATATAAGGAGAGCTTCATCAAACACCAGGACATATGAATGTATAAGAATGAATGGTCAGAAGTGGGCATTAAATCAATTTTATATTCACCATTTCAACATCAAGAAGAGTTGTTAGTTGTAAACCAATTGTTATTCAACTTAATGAACTAATTAGGAAAATCAGTCGCAATAATAGTATTGGTACAAACTGATCTGAATATAAAAAGTAGAATTAGAATTCTAATACCAAACTTTCCAAACTAGAAAGACCACATAATACTGTTGATAAGATCTTTTCTTTGTGAAATTAATCGTAGGCAGTTCTTCATTTACTGAATTTGATTTTTACAATCCATTCCTCCATAACTGTGATACACCACACTTATACTTGTGATATTTCTGTTGTGTGTATATGTCTTGCAATCTGCCAGGATGATCTAGTTAATTTCTTAAATACTTTGGGTAAACTGGCTCCATTATTATTTTTCCTATTCCTGTGCTTCATTTAGTTAATGAATGGCTGTCATCCAGAGATGTAAAATATCAAGACCTCTACCCAAAGACCACACTTGGGCTGGCAAGAATGCCACAACTGCCCAGTTGAATCACAGACAGAGCTGGAGCATACGGGAACAAATTCACAAATAATAGAGAAAAGTCATCTGAATATTGCTTAGACCATTTTTAACACGAAATTTTCCAAAGATAGAATCATAAACTCCAGAAGATATATGTTAGTTGTCACTCCTATCTTTTGTTCCCTAAGTTGTGCATTTTTAATATGAATTAAATATTTTCCTCAGAGGTGACTGGGTAATTGTTTTGATAGTTACATAATTTTGTATCTTAGTGATGAAATATTTATGCATGCAATTCAAGTTATCTGTTATAAAGGGAAGCTATTTAACCATAGTGGACTAATGGTACATGGGGAAAATGGGTGTCAAAAGGAAATTTATTATATCTTCCAAGTACTGCTTTCTGTGATAAAATACAATTTGTATGATTGTGAAGTAGCATTGTTTATTTTTCCAGTCAAAAAGTCACTGTCAAAAGTATGTTTGAGGAGGGAAAAAATGGTCTTAAAACAAATGTATCACAGGGAATATCTAGGTTGTTAAAAAAAACAAAAAAAAAACCTAGGGCAGCATGTTAAAAATGAACATTTCCAATACAATTTGTCATCCATGCATAAATCTTGCTGACATTTTCAGTCACTTTAATAGCCTGCCCATTTTATAAATCAGTATGAACTTGCACAGTTGCAAGAAGTGTGTATTTTGAACATCTCATTTGCATACTTTACCAGAAGCCAATGAGGCAGTGGGAGCAGCACTGGTGATCACAATACGTGTTTGGGGAGAGGCAGAGGAATCAGTAATGGCTTTGCCTTTAGGGATTGCTGTACTCCATAGGGGACGAAAATGAGAAATATTTTTCAAACAGCAGGGGTAAAGGTTTTAAAACTAGAAACACATGGAGTGATAAAGATGTCAGTGCCACAGGGCGCATAGCAGGGAAAATTTACAATGTAAAAACTGTAATTTCAGCATTAGGAAGTAATAATCGTGTTTCATCATTGTTATTAAAGCATGACCCTTAAAGTCACATAAATTAGATATAAGTTTCAAGAGAAGTTTATTAATCTTTAGCAGGAAAATATTAGGAAAGTTTATTATCAGATAAGATTTTCAGGGAGAGGCACGTTCTTCTGACTTTGTGTGTTTGTGTTGTGTGTGTGACTTCTCAGGGAAGTCTGTATCATTTCAAAGGGTAAATAAAACTTTGCTCACTATCAGCCAGTGGGTATAAATAATGCCTACTGACAGCGCTTGTTCTTTTAAATTAGCAATTTGATGAGTTAACGTGATACACAAAGAATGGGGACTGACCTATCCAAAATAGTTCTACTTGTCCAGAATAAAATAGTACATGAGAACTAAAGCTTACTTTTAATACAGAATGTTGCTTAGATGACGTTGATGGTAAACCAATGTTGCTAGCATAATTATTAAATTAGTAAAAGATTTAGGCTTCTTGGAATATTGAAAAATTTATAACTAAATGATGAGGTTTTATTAGTAGCTCTGTGACAAAATTGGTGAAAATTTATACTTTAGAGAAGGGCAAGAACCAATAATTATCAATGGACATTAAAGAACTATTTATGTAAAGAAGGTAAAGTATTTGATGATGCGTGTATTAATTTGGAACTGAATATCTAGATTATGGGTGAAATATTAATTTTTACCAATTAAGACTTCCTTCGAAAGTCTGGTTTTAGAAGTTTTGAGCTAAACCTGTGTGTTTGCATAATTATTTAGGTGGAACTCAACTCTTGCCAAGTTAAGGGGAGAAAACTTGCTCCTTGTTCATTTTTTCTTTCTAATAATATGTTTCAACATTTATGGAATAGGGTGATGAGTTGTAAAACACAAATTTTATAAAGCATAATTTTAGAACAGCGAACACTCCTCAAATACATTATAATCCGAGTCAAAGCAAATTTATATCAATGCAACATCAGAAACACATTTTGCATACAAGTAAAAATTGTTGTAGAAGATATAAGAAAATATAAACAAGCATAAAGAATAACTTTTCTACAAAACAAACGTAGCCACTTTTAACATTCTCATATGTACTATTCCAGGATTCTTTCTAAGAATATGTATTTAATCTTATAATTTTATTTTATACATATTATTATAGAAATATACTTTTAAAAATGTATAAGAATATTATTATTTGGGCACGTACAATAAATGAGCTGTTGCTCGGCAAAGTGTGTCCAAGTAGAAAGCATATAGAATTTGATAGAATGACAGTTCAGGATTATTTAAAATTAGATTAATTAAATGCAAAGGATTTCCATAAGATATTAAGCTTGTGTAATAGACACCATCTTAATAATATCTGCTACTGATTTATTTAATAATGCCTTCTCATTCATAGCTATCGCTTATATTGTTCTGTTATGAGTATTTATTTTAAATGTTTTGTGATATATTCAAAATGCTTTCAGATACATGAAAGTGATATTCATCTTCTTTAAAGAGCAGTAGTCATCCATAGCAGTAATTTGACCGATAGTCCACAATCCATTGCAGAATCATGAAGTAAGTAGTTTTCATTGCATTTGTTAATTTGCTGCAGGGAAAACGAAAAGACCCAGTGATAGGGAATTCATGTGAGACAAGATGAAGAAACTACAAGGACCGAGAAAATAACCATTCTCAGTGTGCTCAAACTCTTTTTAACTAGAGGTTATATAGACATAGGAACCAGATTACAGTGGAAAGAAATAGAGTGAGACTGAGTTGCAAAGTATTTGCAGAGGAAAAGGACGTGATATAGTCTGTGTTATACTTAACCCAGTTAGAGTGAGATAGGAAAAATAGAGAGGGAGAAAGTCAGTGAATTGAAATAAAGACGATGCGGCAATGCTAAGTCTTTGGGAAAAATAAACCACAATTAAACCAGCGTATGAAGAGCACTGGCAGGCTATAAATGACAAGAGTAGAGTAAGTTCAGACTTTGATTCATCTTTAAGGCAGGTAGAATTTGAAAATAAACGGAAATAATGAAGAATGCTATCTATGCTTCAAGAATAAGTAGATGAGATTGCTTTCCTTTGAGAAATATTTTCATGTTGTTCTGTCATCCGCTATATCCATTCTTTTTAATACATATCATAGTGATGCTATGTCAATGAAATGTTTATTCTATTCAGCAAAGAATGATATCTTAAGTTTGGGTTATGTCCATGAAGAAATTCACATTGCAGAATTTACATATCAATGTACTCACCCTATAGAGTGAGAGCTCTTCTACTGTGTTAGCTTTTGCTAGGTTATGTTGCATTAACAAATCACCATCAAATTTATACAAACATATATTTCTTACCATATTACAGTCTGCAATTGTCCATTTTCTGTGTCTCTGACTTAGATTCCAGGTTGAAAGGTCAGTATGAAACAATAATATGACTCTTAAATCCTTCTGTCTAATCATCTCATATTTTATTAGTCAGAGAAGGTCACAGGGTAAGCTTGTGGCATCCCACAAGAAGATTCTGCAAATAGCTAGAAAATGGGTTGCAATGTATAATAACCCTTTTATGGTGAATAAGGGATAATTTGGGGACAATAACAAAATGTATTATGTTGTAAATACAATAATATAATTTACCACGTTAGTAAGCTTTGACATAAGAGTCTAATTGCAAAGTTTTTTTTTCTTCAATCAGATTTTGCAGATATAGTTGTTTTTGTTTTTGTTTTTTATCCACAGTAGATTTTTAGATTTTATTTGGTCTTACTTGATTATTTTTGTTTCTGTTGTCTGTGCTTTTAGTGTCATATCCAAAAAAAATCATTGCCAATATAGTTTTATTCTAAGCATGAGATTGGGTGGGAGGTGGGAGATACAATAGAGTTGGGGAGATTGGAAAGCAGTGTTGATAATTTCATTGACAAAACCACTGGAAAGGAGAAATCAAAAGAAGTCACCAAGGAAGACTTTTGGGACTCACTTTCCCATAAAGAGTGGAGTTGTTAGTATCTGTGGTGCTGCCTGCTAGTTGCTCAGCATAATCTGTGTTCGTTTTCTTCCGTGGTAATCAGTTTGCCCCTGGGATGTAACTGCCAGGCAGGCAACTGAATTTCCAGCCTCCTCTTCAGTTAAACAGGCCACATGACTAAGCTCTCTAGGATGGAATATTTGGAGGTGTGATGCCTGCCGCTTTCGTAGCTGTTTACATAAAAATTCCCATGTGTTCTCCTTCTTGCTTTCCCTCCCCCCTTCACTGAAGATGGAAAGAAATGATTATGCTGTCTTTGAAAGCCACATGTTGAAGATAGAAGAGCCGCTGTAGCCTGTGTTTGTGAATGTGGCAGAGCCTCCCCCCCGTGCCTAAGCACTATCAGGAACGCCTGCCCTGCACTGTTACCGGAAAGAGAAAGAAAGTTCTATTGTGTTTGAGCCACTGTTATGGGATCTATTTATTACAGGAGTTTACTTTTCCTAATACAGTCGTCTTCTTCCAATAAATTTTCTTCTTAGTCAGTGATATTTTCTATAAACTTGCCTTTTCTCTGTTTCTTCACTGCTCAAAAAATCTTCAGTGGCTTCCTATTGCCTACAGAATAAAGTTAAAAATCTTTAGTATACCTTTCAAAGCCCTTATCAAATGTTCTGCATTTCTGCCACTTTCCTACTACACATTCTGTAAATAAAAAATGCTTGCTTAGTTTCTCTAATACTGTGAAATTTTCAGCTTCTGTGACTTTGATTATTCTATTCTCCATTCCGGTAAAGCATCTCAACTTTTTGAAAACCTATTGATTCTTTAACTCTGCCATATCCTGCATATATTGTTCTCTCAAAACAAATACTAAGAGTTATTTCCTGCCACAGGAAAAAAAAAATACATTTATTAGCCATGTCCTATATCATAGGAATTAGTATAGTTTTTCTGTGTTCATCTCCTAAAAAACAGAGACTATTTCCTCTTCAACTGTATATTCTCAACACAGTATCCAGTTTTCAAGTACTTGTATATTTTAATTGTAAAGTCTATCTTGAAAGTTGACCAGGGAATTGATAAAAATTGGTGGATTCTATACAATTCATTGATGATACTTTGTCTCAGAGATTCAGTTAAAGCTCCAAGGGGTATAAATAGACAAAATTGTGTCATATTGCATATAAACAGTGATGGGTGAAGATGATCATTGACTGTAGTATGATGAATTAGAGTATTTTCTTGAATTTTGAAAGAACAGGTGCTGCTAGAAAGAGATGTCGCTTTCATGCAATTAAATGTCTTCTGTTTTCAAGAACATCATCCAACTTTCAAGCAATGGATAGCATGTTTTCAGGCAAAAGGGAACATATCAATACTGAAGGTGGAGGTCTCCATCAGTGAAAGGCAGAATTTATGTATTAAATATTGGTTTCTCTATTGATACATAAATTTCACTTTTCTCAACTCAAGTCAGTTATCTCAGTGATTTTGTCAGTTCATCTGTGGTCATGAAAGATTTTGACCACAGGATTTATCTAAGACTTTTGCCAGTGATCCAAGTCATCCTGTGATTAAAGATATTACGTCTTTTTAAAAATAACTTAAGCAATTATTTTATAATTTCTTTGGGGTTTTAATATCTCACTTTTACTTGTAAGGTTTTTTTAAAGCATTTATAATTTTTCCACATAATGACTTATAAAGCAGGTAATGAAATATGTTAGAAGAAGGGATAGTCTCATTGACTTTTTTTTCTATAATACATTTGTGGTTACAAGATGCTATGACAAAAAAAGAATGGGATGTAATTTTATGAAAAATCTGGATTGCTTTTGACAGAAGATTTTTTATTATGCATGAATGTTTACTAAAAACTGAAGTTCTACTAGTTTACTCTGTTTTCTTTTTCAATTTATTTAATTACTTTTATTGAAGTATAGTTGATTTATGATGTATTAGTTTTAGGTCTACAGCAACGTGATTCAGTTATATATATATTTGTATATATTTTTTTCAGATTCCTTTCCCTTATAGATTATTGCAAAATACTGAGTATAGTTTTCTGTGTTATACAGTAGGACCTTGTTGGTTATCTATTTTATATATAGTAGTGTGTCTATGTTAATCCCAAACTCCTAATTTATCCCTCCACCCCCTTCCCGCTTTGGTAACCATTAAGTTTATTTTTTATGTCTATGGGCTTATTTCTGTTTTGTATATAAGTTCAGTTATATCATTTTTTTAAGATTTTACAGGTAAGCCATATCATATGATATTTGTCTTTCTCTGGCTTACTTCACTTAGTCAATTCTCTTGATAGTAAGCAAACATAACATCTACTACAGGATATTAAGATAAGAAAGAAATCATGTAATGACTCTGGTTATTCAAGGTAATAAAAGAGTAGGAGCAAATTTGTAATTTTTCAAAATTGAGACAAGATTTCCAGACTGGAGGTTAAATATGGCAATGACAGTTATCTGACTCTTGAGTTAAAACTAGGATGAAATATCACAGGCCTTAAAGTTTATGAGAATCAATCACAAGTTGTCAATATGGATTTGAATTTTCAGTACTGATGTTGACACTGTTCTATTGCTTTTGGTAAGATTTCTGAATAAAGGCAGAACACTCTCTAATAAATTTTGCACTAATAAATTCTGGACTAATTTATTAAACAGAAATGGGCCTCATCTAAGAATCCATAAATGATCCTCTTGATGTGGAACACATATATTGGCTACATGCAGATGATTATTTTTAGGAGGAAAAGCTGTATTCTTTGGATCCATCATTAGCATATAACTTTTACTGATATTTCTGAAAACAAACTATGTTATGCAAACTTGGTTTAATTGATTAATTAATTGATTCATTGAAAACATAATTTATGTCAACAATTGCCCTAGGTATTAAGGATAAAAACACATTGTATATTTAGTATCTTTAAAAAATTTAGGGAGGGGCTTCCCTGGTGGCGCAGTGGTTGAGGGTCCGCCTGCCGATGCAGGGGACACGGGTTCGTGCCCCGGTCCGGGAGGATCCCTCGTGCCGCGGAGTGGCTGGGCTCAAAAAAAAAAAAAAAAAAAAAATCTAGGGAGGAATGTAATGCTCTGTGAGCATCTCCAAAGGAAACAGATGGCACATTCGAATTAAGATTATTCAATTAATTAATAAACAGATTAATTCAAAGGATCAGGCAGAGTTTAGATAATCCAAACTCTGCATGGGGCATGGTGGGTAGGTCTGCCACCCTTAGCTGTTAAAGAGCAAGAGGAGAGAGTGGTTGCCAAATTTAAAGTCAGAAAGGGCTGTTGTGGAGGTGGACACCTTTCAGGTGCCAAAATATACCAGCCCTCTTGACCCTGCAAAGCACTCCTCGTGCCCCTCCCTCTGCCACCCAATCTCCAAAATCCAATGGTTAAAGGTAACCAGAAGACAGAGGGCAAAGGAGCTCATTCAGGTCTTTAAGATCAGCCTGAGAAGGCAAAGTGAAGAAAGGTGGAGGGAGAATGGAAAATAAGACATCTAGCACAATGGTTATATCCAATTTACAGATGAGGAAACTACAAAAGTCATAACTGGTAAGTGGCAGAGCCAAGATTCAAAGCCAAGTTGCCTGATTCCAGAGCTTTTTCTACCTTGCAGGAATGTCATAAAAATGACTTCTGCTCTCAAGGGACTTGCAGTATTGTAAAGAAGAGGCTAAACTACAGAGGAAAGAACAACACAGGTGTCGTCAGTATCAAGATGTCAGGTAGGTTTCCCAGCCCATGACCATGGCTTACCTTTGTCCCCTCAAAGATTTAGGAGGAGGAACGACCAATTCCTTTAATCTGTGAATGGGTTTAGAATTGACCCTCTGCCCAGGTGAGAACTTTGAGAAGGTATCAGAGGAGCATCACTTAAGTGTTGCAGCTATTCATTTCATGTTGGTTGCAAGAGGAAATCAGGCTTCTTAGTCCCATACCTTCTCTTCCTGCTATGTCCAGAAATGTAGTTTTTATTTTGGCATTTGGGGAAAATTGATGGAAGCTACCATTACTTCAACTTCGGAATCTTTAGACTATTGTTGTTGTTATTGTCTTTGAAGTTCCAGGTGGTGTGAACTTCATCTCCATTGATAATACTCACGCTTCTATTCTTCTAAATCTAGAATTGCCATAAGAATACAAACCTTGTCAGATGGCAAAATTTTAAATGATCTGAAAGTACTTTGGAAAAGAGGAAACCTGCTCTTTCCTCGCAGGCCTGCATGTGTGGAAATAGTCTGTAAAATTCCAGTGTCAGCATCAAAACATTATAAAGGATGTCACTGTGCATTCATAAAACCCCTTACATTATAATACGAGATCATTTTCAATCGTTACTGTGCTACAAAGGACAGCTTAATAACTCTGGTCTAAACTCTGTGATTACGTATACTCAGATGCTAATTTGATATAATTGAGTATGTTCTTTTGTTGGATTCTACATTCAGTTTGTGTTTAATACGTGAAGACTATTTTCTGTGGTGGTTATCAAGGGTAGAATAAGCCCCACAGGTGTTCCCCCCACACTCAGACTTCTAAGTCACCTTTTCCATTAGCTGCTAACATTGTTAACAGCTGAGGCAGCTGGTACAGGAACAAGAGAGTTCTGCATTTCCTTTACTTGGAACAAGATTCATTTAATCCAGATATGAATGCTCTATTTCTATGGCACATCTGTTTGGGTGACACAGTGTATACATTTTTTAACATCTTAAACATTTTGAATTTTGTAAGATTTTCTGTAAAAAATCAATTTTTTTGACTTATCAATTATTAAATGTATCATTTAATTCTTAAATCCCCAAATACAAGATTCATACATATTTTGTCACCAAACATGGGGAGTTTTGAGTTTTTAACTTTGTTAATTCTGAATGATTCTATTTTTTCTTTGTTTTGAGAGTTACACAGTTTCAACTACATATTTGTCTGCAATTTCACTATCCTAGCATGAGAAAACAAGAAAACTTAATCTATTGCAAGTAATATAATCATTTTTTGAATGACTCCCTTTCAAGGGTATCATATAGCACCCAGGTTTTTTTGCTTGATTTCACAATTTGTCTTCTTTTTATTATTGACCTTTTCTCACAAACATATTTTTATTAAGCTTTCAACTTGATTATAATATTCTTAAAAGGGTTAATAGTTGTTTATTATATAAATAGATAAAATACACATACACACACACACACACTCACTCACTCATCCTGCCTGGAAACTTCGGATCTAGTGTTAACACTGTTTCACATTAATTTTGAAACCATGGGCTATGATAGATTGTGTTACTATTTGAAATCATTTGCTTATCTCTGGCCAGACACATAGGATTCCAGCCCATTTGGGGGATTTGGTCATGTGACTTTTTTTATTTAGCCAATTGAATGTGGCCAGAATTGGTGTCCATTGTGTCTGAGCAGACGCTTTAAGAACTATCAGGTCATTTCATTTTCTTTGTGCCATGAGAGTGGCATATCCTAGATGGTGATTACTCCTTCTGCCTGTATGACTCCTTCAGATTGCTCCTTTCATCATACACAAAAAAGACCAGTGAACCAGAGATGATTTCCAACTTAGATGCAATGCAAGCAAGACCTAAATCTTTATATTCTTTAAACCTTTAAATCTTTACATTCTTTAAATCTTTACATTTACAGTCTTTACATGTGTAGTTTGTTGTTGTTCACAACATACCTAGGAAGAGACAACTGATATAAAAATTGGTACCTATAAATGGGACACAGCCATGGCAAAAATCTTAAAGTGTATGGCATTGGCTCCAGAGCTCTGGGGTTGGAAGTGCAGAGACTCTTAAAAGAGACTGGATAGAATTCTCCTGTGAAACCATCTGGTCCTGAGCTTTTGTTTGTTGGAAGATTTTTAATCACACTCTCAATTTCAGTACTTGTGATTGCTCTGTCTTTTTTTTCTCTTTCTTCCTGTTTCAGTCTCGGAAGGTTGTGCTTTTCTAAGAATATGTCCATTTCTTCCAGGTTGTCCATTTTATTGACGTATAGTTGCTTGTAGTAATCTCTCATGATCCTTTGTATTTCTGCAGTGTCAGTTGTTACTTCTCCTTTTTCATTTCTAATTCTATTGATTTGAGTCTTCTCCCTTTTTTCCTTGATGAGTCTGGCTAATGGTTTATCAATTTTGTTTATCTTCTCAAAGAACCAGCTTTTAGTTTTATTGATCTTTGCTATCGTATCCTTCATTTCTTTTTCATTTATTTCTGATCTGATCTTTATGATTTCTTTCCTTCTGCTAACTTTGGGGTTTTTTTGTTCTTCTTTCTCTAATTGCTTTACGTGTAAGGTTAGGTTGTTTATTTGAGATGTTTCTTGTTTCTTGAGGTAGGATTGTATTACTATAAACTTCCCTCTAAGAACTGCTTTTGCTGCATCCCATAGGTTTTGGGTCGTCATGTTTTCATTGTCATTTGCTTCTAGGTATTTTTTGATTTCCTCTTTGACTTCTTCAGTGATCTCTTGGTTATTTAGTAGTGTATTGTTTAGCCTCCATGTGTTTTTTACAGATTTCTTCCTGTACTTGATATCTAGTCTCTTAGCATTGTGGTCAGAAAAGATACTTGATACGATTTCAGTTTTCTTAAATTTACCAAGGCTTGATATGTGACCCAAGACTACCATATGACCCAGTGATCCCACTACTGGGCATATGCCCTGAGAAAACCATAATTCAAAAAGAGTCATGTATCACAATGTTCATTGCAGCTCTATTTATAATAGCCAGGGCATGGAAGCAATCCAAGTGTCTATCGACAGATGAGTGGATAAAGAAGATATGGCACATACATACAATGGAATATTAGTCAGCCATAAAAAGAAATGAAATTGAGTTGTTTGTAGTGAGGTGGATGGACCTAGAGTCTGTCATACAGAGTGAAGTAAGTCAGAAAGAGAAAAACAAATACTGTTTGCTAACACATATATATGAAATCTAAAAAAATAAAATTGTTCTGAAGAACCTAGGAACAGGACAGGAATAAAGATGCAGACATAGAGAATGGACTTGAGGACATGGGGAATGGGAGGAGTAAGCTGGGACGAAGTGAGAGAGTGGCATGGACACATATACACTACCAAATGTAAAATAGATAGCTAGTGGAAAGCAGCCACATAGCACAGGGAGATCAGCTCGGTGCTTTGTGTCTACCTAGAGTGGTGGGATAGGGAGGGTGGGAGGGAGACGCAAGAGGGAGGAGATATGGGGATATATGTATAAAGAGGGAAGAGATATGGGGATATATGTATATGTATAGCTGATTCACTTTGTTCTAAAGCAGAAACTAACACACCATTGTAAAGCAATTATACTCCAGTAAAGATGTTTAAAAAAAAAGAGACTGGAAAAATGAAACTTTGTGGAGTGGTGGTATAGTTGGTAAATCTGCTTCATGCAATAACTTGAAAGACAGATAGTGTACTTTAAAAACTTAGAGTTTTAGATGAAGAAGTTGGAAAAAAAAATGTGACGTGATTTGTTTGCTTTTGGCAACATTAAAATGTTATTAAAAGAAAACCATGAGCTTAGAAAACTGAGGTTTAAAAATAATGAAAGGAAAACATAGATCTAGAAATTTCAAAATTTACAGGTTCAAAAGATGCAACTGTTTTATTTTCTTCAACCAGTAAAAATAAAATTGAGAAATGCTTTGAATAACAAAGGCTGACTGAAGTTTGGCCTAGGGCAAAGATCAAATCAACTCCTCAGTTCAAGTCCATGAAGGGATTAAATTGGCTTTCAGAAAATCTTTCCATTGGACAAAGTGGCTTACAGAAAAAAACAAAAACAAAACCCAAACAGGTTCTCTGCTGAAACCTGATAATCTCAAGGTATTGACAGTTAAGTCTAGGGAGAGAAAGGTGCATTTCAAAAAGAATCATGGGCATATTTACTGGAACATGGAGCTTATTAGGATCATATAGATGAAGATTCTAGAAGTTAGAAGTTTGTACTGCTGAAATAACTCCTAGAGTGGACCAAAATCCAAAATACAGCAAAAGACCCAAAACTAAATGTGAGACTTAAAATGACCTTGATCTCCCAACCTACTATAGGCAAGATACATCTATTAATACTAATTAGCCCCCAAGGAGGGTATAAAATTTGATACTTTCTTTAGATGTGTCCAGGGAGGTTGAAAAAGGAAGGATCTGTTTGAGGTGGAACTGTAACCAAGAGAACCTGGTGATATAATCATAAAGAAGAACTGAGGACTAATCCTGGAAGATTCCCTATCCCTGAAGTAGGTGGGCACTCAAAAATGTTCCTGAAATTATTTCAGGCTTCCTATGTACCAGTTTTTTTGTGCTTCCCATTCTCTTTTCCTAATGCAGTGTTTATTGAGACTAATATGTCCCTGTTCCACTACTAAATATTTGGTGTGCAGGGAGCAAATAACTTGTCTTTGTAGTTCACACACCTTTGAATCAAGAGAAGCTGTACTCATGATGTAGAGAAAAGCATACGACCTTAGACTGGTGTGTAATGTCATGGTTGATTGGGATGCCTTCTTTGGGGTAGAATGTGTTTATTTTGTGTGCAGATAGAAAGTGAGTGAATATATATAATTAAGAGGGCGAGATATAATAGATTGTATTATTGTTCCCAATTACTGGCTTCCCATCAGTAAAAGGGCTGTGCATATCTTCCTATTGCCGTGTGAATGAAGGTGAATCCCTCTGGGTGGCATTTATGTCCTTGACCCATTGATATGAAGCACAGCCATCTGATTTAATCTGGTCAATGCGATAAAGGCTGAAATGCTCACTCCATATCTGAGCTGCAGCCATGCAGAAAAAGAGCCACTCTCTTTTTCTTCTGCCTTGGGAGCAGTATGTCCCAGAATGCAGCTGCTTCTTCAGTCTGGATCCTGTAATGTAGACCTGAGAAGCGAAGAAGAACCACATCTGACACATAACCAATATGTAACAGGAGTGAGCTGTAAACTTTGGTTACTACAAATATTCTGAGCTTTGAAGGGATCACCTTGGAAAAGCTGAGCGTTAAATGAGTATTTTAAACTCTATTTTTCCTTTCCCATTTACGTTTGGTAAGGGTGTAAAAGGATAACGAAGGCATTTGCCAGTGAGATATTAAGGAAAACAGCTGGGCATTACCTACGATAATTTGGATGCATGACAAGGCCAAGTAATGGAGAAAAGAGAGGTCAAAATCAAGATACAGCCAACGGTTTCTTAATTCCACAGTTTAAGACATATGGGAGGATGTTTAAGTGAAGCCCCAAAGTACAGGTTTCATCCTTTCAACTTTTATACAACACTCGCTGCCATCCATATTGATGACCACACCTATTATTGTATTAAAATGCAACCATTTTCTTGACCAGGGGAGGTATTCCTTCACTTTCATCTGTTTTCTCTAAAACAGTCTCAGGTAATGTTAAGGTTCCCTTGCTTTTTGAGTTGTCCACACGATTCATCTTTGGCATTTGAATAGCTCATGTATTTTACAAAGCAGCCTTCCAACTGTTTTCACCTTTTGATAATGTAGCTTATAATGAGGTTAGCTCATCCACCATACTGAACTTGACACAAAGAAAACTAAGATAAAATACTGGTCATCAAATCTAAAGATTCAAATTGTACTATTGCAACATTACCCAAGAATGTACATTAGGAAAAATTGTCAGAGGCTTTTAAGGTGTCAAAAAGGGCAGGACCTGCATGGATAAATTATGAAAATTTTTTCTTTTTTTTCTATTATGCCAAATAATGCTACTACCAGTGTGGTCTTCTGTATTGTTGAACCTAAACCTTTGAAATAAGAAACCCTGAAACTTTCTAAAGCATGTTCCTATTTATACAGGTTTTATTTTTATATATTTATGTTTCTGAGCATGTCTTAATTAATTCACATTTCCATCTCAGATATCTGTGCATTACGATACCAGTCCTGTGTTTGACTGTCCAGCATGTACATTTATCAAGTTTTTATGGAAATTCAATTTCAATATAAATAATATTATGTTGTGACATGATTTGCTTAGAGAAACACTATTTTAATGTTATAAGGAGTGTTAGTAGTTTTTAATGTTAATAGGAAAATAATTTTCAAGATATTACCAAAAACGAGGGTTTTGTAGGAAGAAGTAAAGAATTCTGTGGTAATGTTGGTACTCATTATTTCTACTAGATAATAACAAGGATAAATATCAAATATTTTTTATAGCCTTTGTTGTATGTCATGTATAATTCTAAGGTCTTTACATATATTAATTCATTTAACCTTAAAACAATCCCAAGAAGTGTCTGTTTTACAGATATATCTATTTTACATTTGAGGGAATATAGGCACAGATAAATTAAGAAACTCACCCATGGACACACGGCTAATAAGTGGTGGATTTATCAAATCCAGGCAATCTGAACCAGAGCTTCTCTTTTAAACTATCATAGATTCACAAATGCCAACATTAAACTTTTGATTACCATGCATATATTCTCAGTCTTCTACTAATGTACCGTAAACCACAAGGCTTTAGAGTTTTGTAGGGAAAAGATCATTAGTTGGATTTGTTATTCGGTTCCTAATCTAAACCTTATATTTTGGTAGAGATGTTTGCCAAAGTTTGTGTTTACTTTCCATACAATATAGTTTTGCTATCTTAAGTTATCTTAAGTTACTGAATATTTTATTTATGGGTCTTACTCCCTAAATTAGGAGTTTCTAAAAGGTAGGGAGGATGAGTTATTTATCTGGCTGACTGCATCATCAGTGCCTGTCTTTGCAGCCTCTTGTAAGTAAAAGACGCTATCTCATTACTTATGTAGGTTCATTTTTCTTCAGTTTAAGTCAGCCCTAACATCTAACATGATGGGGTGGTTTTCTTGTTATTGTTCCCCATATATGGACCAATTGTGCAGAATCACAGTGCAATCATCCACTATCTCAGGGCAGGCCCTCTGATCACACATTTGGCCAATTGTTTTGAAATAGAAACAAAATATTTTACCTATTGAGTGAATGGAGTATGTTTTTTCTTTGCCTGTAAGGAATGAGCACTTGCAGAAGACTAGAAGAAAGAGGTTCATTTTTATTTTAAAAAATATTATAAAGTATTTAATTCATTGATTATCAAGGAAGAATGATCAATTTTCATGATTAGGCATTGGATTCCAAACCAATACCAACAATGGTACTTTTGTTGGAGAGATTAATTAAGCAATTAAGGCATGTAAAGTAATAAACAATGATGTGATTCATAAATAACCTATACTCAGCAATTTAAGATAACAGTGTAAGAAAACAAAAACACAGAAGAGGAAAAGTAAAAATGGATGACCATCTTCTAGCACATGGAATAAATATCTGAGCTAATTACTGAAGAAGGGGCATGAGAAAGGTCTGGGCAGGGCCAAAGTCTAGACTTAATTCTTCTTTTGTATTGTTTATAGATAGTGAGAGAAAGTCCATGGTGTAGGCAGTGTCTGGAAATATATAATTATATTCCAGGATAGCAGTTAATTTCAAGTATATATGACAACTTATTTTCTAATGGACAAAAAAAGGAGGGCAACAGGGAGTCCCAGGGAAGTTACTATTTAAAGCTCAAGCAAGAAGTTGGTGTCTGGACTGTCCATAAAATAAGAAGGCCTTGATCTTGGACTGTGACTCAGATACAGAAATCCATTATCTAAGAGGGAAATGTTCATGGACATAGCTGGGTTCTCTACCTAGAGGGTCATGAACATTGATTCAGAATACTTCTGCCCATTAGAGTCACCTGGCAGAACTTTAAAATATCCACATGGCCAGAATCCAATGCTAGACCAATTAAATTGTAGTTTAATTAATTGTTCTGGAGCGGGATTTGAACATTAGTTAGGTGTTTGTTGTTGTTGTTTGATGTTGTTTGTGTATATTTTGGTTTTAGTTTGTTTGGTTTAGATTCTTGGTGGTTCTCGTGTACAACCAGGATTGTGAGCTACTGCTTTAGTGTGTGCAGAGCTACTGGGGATTTTGTAGAAATGCGTATTTTGACTCAGTAGCTTGAGGCAGGACCTGAGACGCTGCATTTCTACCAAGCTCCCAGGTGCTACTGGTTCACACACCACACATAGGCTCACAAAGCTCTTCCCTTATGACAGCAACACTTAGACACAGGGGAAGAAAGGTCCCTTATCAGAACCAGATAAGCACTACTTCTAGGGAGCTCACATTTCAGAATTAGGGTCTAAAAGTGCAAAAGGACATAACTTAGGCTTAGGCTATCCATCTGATCTGTCCTAGGAGAAAGTTTTAAAATCAAACTTCACATTGGTGTTTCTCATTTTTAAAAAAATCCTGGTCTCTGTATGGCATTTGACTCGCTCCTTATAGTTTCCACAAACAGGAGTATTTTGTCAAGCTTTATTTTCTGGAGTTTGTATTGTGAATTGATAATTTGTTTACAAAATATACGTATTTTCTCGGACATGCTAATATTCTGCCTCTTGCCACCCTGTTCCTTATGATTTGCACTACCAGAATACAGTTTGTTTCCTATTTCTTTAAAAAATCCTTGAACATTATGTGACAAGATTTTACTTATTGGAAGTGTGAGTTTTTAAGTGATTTTAATAATGGTAGCTACCAGATCCATTTCAGAAGAATCATTCCATTAACCTAATTTTTTTTGAAATAACATTAAGGAATAATTAAAATTTGATATAATAAATTATTTCTAGGAAAATTCAATAATAAAAATTAGAGAACAAGTTGTCAAAAAAGTAAAATTTGCTTTTTTGGACATTGCTGCAATGTTTTAAGGTATCAACTAAGGTCATGAATTGCTGATAAAATATGCAATGTCGTCACTATGCTTTTTTAGTAAGTTAGAGTAAGCGATGGCCTTCTTCTGAATTCTGATATTTGAATGAATGTTCACTGTACAGTGTAAGTTAAGATATTGTATTAGGCATGGTAGGAAGGTGTATCAACACTTTTAGTCCACCTACTTATTCTTAACTGAGCAAAACAATAGATTTTAAAACCTGTGTGTTGCAGGTCTGTGTTCATGAATTTCTTTAATATTTTTTTGCACATATTCAGTGTTGGGGTTTGAGAAAATATGCATGCATCTTAGAATAGATTTGATCTCTTTATTAATAAGATATGTGGGAAGTCATATGTATTTGTTTTCTATTGCTATGTCACACACTATTACACCCTTAGGGGTTTAAAGGAACAAAAGTCATAGTCTGCTAGGTTAGAACACAGTTTCTGTGGTCAGGATTCCTGCTATGGGTGAACTGGGTCCTCTGCTCAGGTTTTCACTAGGATGAAATCATGGTGTCATTTAGGGCTGTGATCTCATCTGAGGCTTGGGGTCCTCTTCCAAGCTCATTTGTTGCCAGGATTCAGTTGTTACAGTTATAGGGCTGAAGCCCTCAGCTCTG
This sequence comes from Neophocaena asiaeorientalis asiaeorientalis, assembly GCF_003031525.2. Lineage (NCBI taxonomy): Eukaryota > Metazoa > Chordata > Mammalia > Artiodactyla > Phocoenidae > Neophocaena > Neophocaena asiaeorientalis. The sequence goes on along the minus strand of NW_020173124.1, from coordinate 5,742,832 downwards.
AGCAGGTACCCATATTCTCTACCATGTGACTCTCTCCAAAATGTGACTGTTTTCTTCATCAGGGCTAACGGGAGAGCACATTTGACATGTGAAGTCTCTCTGACTTCTTCCTGACTCTGACTTCTAGACCTTCTTTTAAAGGGCTCATCTGATTAGATCTTGCACAGACTTAATATTCTCACTTTTTATTAACTTGAAGTAAACTGATGAGAGGCCTTACTTCTGTCTGAAAAATCCCTTCACCTTTGCCATATAACATAATCTAATCACAGGAGTGATATCTCATCTTATTCATAGAACCACAGGGGCTTGACCCCCATCCTGGGCTGTTGAGGTGGGGCCTAGAAGGTGGGGGCATCCAACAAAAAGGGAATTTTCTGGACCCTCAATATCTGCTGGATTTAGGTTTTTAGACTTACTTAGGGTCCATAACCCCTTTCTTCCTCACAATTTTTCCCTTTTAGAGACTGCCTATGCTTCTTCCACTATTGTATCTTGGAAGCACGTAACTGGTCTGGTTTGACAAAATCACAACTAGAGTGGGATTTTGCCTCAGGATGAACTGGATCTCAAGTCTTACCCATGATTCACCTTAGTAGGGACTTTAGACCTTAGATTTTAGAGTTGATGCTGGAATGATTCAAGAATTTCGGGGCTATTGTCATGGAATTCATATATTTTGCATGTGAGAAGGATATGAATTTTGGGGGCAGAATGTTGTGGACTGAATGTTTGTGTTCCCCCAAAATTTATATGCTGAAGCCCTAACGCTCAGTATGGCTGTATTTGGAGAGGGGACCTCTAAGAGTAATTAAGGTTAAGTGAGGTCATAAGGTGTGGCCCTGATCCAAAAGGATTAGTGTCCTTATAAGAGACACCAGAGAACATTGCCCCTTCACCTCTCTCTCAGTCTCCACCTGCACATGGCAAAGAAAGGCCATGTGAGCACACAGCAAGAAGACAGCTGTCTGCAGTCCAGGGGGAGAGATTTCACTAACTTGACCTTAGACTTTCAGTCTCTTTAGAACTGTGAGGAAAAAAATTCCTATTGTTCAAGCCACCCAGACTGTGATATTTTGTTATGGCAGCCCAAGTAGACTGATAAACTAAGTCATACAGTGTATTTGGCTAGCTAAAGCAGATGATGTCAAATTGTTGCAGAACTTCTACTAATGTGTTTCCACCAGTAGTTTATCAGAATTTTCAATTGGTCCACATTCTAGCTAACACATAGCATTTTCTTTCTTTTTAATTTCAGCCATCCTGGTGGGTAGGTAGTGGTGCATTAAATAGTTTTATTTAACATTTCAGTAATAACCAATGAAATTAAATACTTTTACTTACTTTTACTGGATATGGAAATATTTCTTTTGTTAAGTGTTCAAGCCATTAGCCCATTTTTTTAAAGATGGGCTGTATTTTTCTTATAAATTATTAGTCTTTTATATCTTGTACACAATATAACACAGCTTTATTAAGATATATGTTTTTTTGCACATACATTCTTCAAACCCATATATGGTCTTTCACTCATTAATACTTTAAATTAACATAAATTCTTAAACATATTCTAATTAATTAATATTTTATTTTATGGTTAGCATTTTGGGGTTCTGCTAAAAATTCTCTGCTTACTCTGAAGTCATGAAGATGTTCTTCTATGTTTTTGATTAAAATTTAATTGCTTTACATTCCCATTAAGAATTACAGTCTATATAGAATATCTTCGTGTTTTTGCTGTAAGAAAGGGTCTAAATTCATTTGTTCCCATATGGATAAATAATCAACTTAGCTCCATCTACTGAGAAAACACCATCTTATCTCCTCTAAACTCCATGCCACCTTTGGCATAAATCATGTGACTGGATATATATTCATCTGTTTCTGGCCTTCTTATTCTATTCCACTGGCTGTTTTTTTGTCCTTTGGCTAAAACCCTGCTATATTAATTAATATTAGTTACTAAAGCTTTTTATTAATGCTTGATAGCTGAGAAATCTCTAGCTTTATTCATCTTCTATATCACTGCCTTTCTATTCTTGGCCTTTTGTATTTTCATATGGATTTATGAGTCAGCTTCAGTTTCCACAAAAATACTCAATTATATTTTGAGAAAAATTGGGTTCAAATCATAGATTAATTTGACACAAAAGAACATTTTTTAGCATATTGAATCTTCCATTCCAATCTACATTCATTATATGGTACTCCATTTATTTAAGTCTTTAAAAATTGTATCTTAATAATATTTTGTATCTTTAGAGAAATAGAACACAGCTTTTGGCAGGATGCAATGTTTGTTTTTAACAGACCTTTATTAGAGTATAATTGCTTCACATTACTGTGTTAGTTTCTGTTATACACCAAAGTGAATCAGCCATATGCATACATATGTCCCCATATCTCCTCCCTCTTGAGCCCCCTCCCATGCTCCCTATCCCACCCCTCTAGGTCATCACAAAGTACAGAGCTGATCTCCCTGTGCTATGCTGCTGCTTCCCACTAGCTAACTATTTTACATTCAGTAGTGTATATAATGTTGATGCTACTCTCACTTCGTCCCAGCTTCCCCCTCCCACCCTATGTCCTCAAGTCCATTCTCTATGTCTACATCTTTATTCCTGCCCTGTAACTACTATGGAAAACAGTATGGAGGTTCCTTAAAAAACTAAAAATAAAACTACCATATGACCCAGCAATCCCACTACTGGGTATACACCCTGAGAAAACCATAATTCAAAAAGAGCCATGTACCACAATGTTCACTGCAGCACTATTTGCAATAGCCAGGACATGGAACCAACGTGAATGTCCATCAACAGATGAATGGATAAAGAAGATGTGACACATAAATACAAAGGAATATTAGCGAGCCCTAAAAAGACACAAAATTGAGTTATTTGTAATGAGGTGGATGGACCTAGAGTCTGTCATACAGACTGAAGTAAGTCAGAAAGAGAAAAACAAATACCATATGCTAACACATATATATGGAATCTAAAAAAAAAAAAAAAAAAAAGGATGCAATGGTTTTGATGCTAATGTAGTTGTTATCTTTTTAAAGAAGTTTATTTTCAGTTTGTTTGTTGGTATTTAGAGATACAATTTTTATTTGTTAATCATGTGTAGAGCAAAATTGTAAAATTCACAGATTTATTCTAAAGGTTTTTCTGTAAATTAAAAAAAAATTTATTAGGTACAAAATAATTTCATTCCTGAGTTATAAGTTTTTATTTCTTCCCTTCCAATTATTATATTCTTTCTTCTTTTCTCTTTCTTTTCTTTTGTGTGTGTGTGTCCACTAGTACAATATTTAATAGAAGTGGTGCTAGCACCCCATAGAAGCAGATGGACACCCCACCCAATATTTGATTTGGATGCTGAGACTGACGATGCCATACACATACCAAGAGGTTATGAAAAGGTGTATAACATATAATGAAGCTTTATAGGGAAAGTAGGGAAGACTCTCATGCAGGTCTGAAAATGGCTTAAGAGAGAGCTGGGAGAAGTGACTGGTTTAAAGCATTATATTTATTTGTGGGTGTTGCTGGAGTGAGGGCTCCCTCACACAGACTGGGTCTTGGGTAGCTTGAACTCCTCATTAGAGCCAAAGGAGAGAGCTCTGGGGCTTTCTTATCAGCTTGCCCAAATATGAGGCAGAAAGTGAAGCAGGGGAAGTGGGGTTTGAAATAGCTCAGCAGTCAAACCTAAGCAATGAAGTCAACCTCTATTATATTTGTTTTATTCCCTAATTTTGAGGTAAATTTTCAGATATTTTGCAAATGTGAATACAAGATTTATTGAGTTAACATCAAGTAAATTATGTGTCCACATCTGGTACATTGATTGCATATTTTGGGAATTTTCTTTATCTGAAAGAGAAGTGTTAAACTCTCCCATTATTACGGCCCCCAAAGTGAGACGTTGGGCGCAGCAGTTTCCCACAAGGAACTCTGTTCTGAAGTGCCAGGTGCAAGGCCTCTGCACACAATACCCTATGAGCAAGTGGAACTAGACGAATCACAAAAGAAAAGGAAAAGAAATCTGTGAAATGGAGCCTCTCAGAGCTATTTCACTGCTGCTACATTAAAAGATGTCTTTTCCCTCTGCTTGGTGTGAAAACTGAACTCATTGTGAAGAAGGAGAAGTCCATTAGAAGTCTATAAATATACATGAGGAGTAGAAAGAAAGAAAGCCATGTGGCTGACAGGGTCTTGGTGCTCCAGCCAGGTGTCAGGCCTGAGCCTCTGAGGTGGGAGAGCCGAGCTCAGGACACTGGTCCACCAGAGACCTCTCGGCCCCACATAATATCATTCTTCAAGGGCTCGCCCAGAGATCTCCATCTCAACGCAAAGACCCAGCTCCACTCAACGAGCAGCAAGCTCCAGTGCTGGACACTCCATGCCAAAAAACTAACAAGACAGGAACACAACCCCACCCATTAGCAGAGAGGCTGACTAAAATCGTAATAGGTTCACAGACACCCCAAAACACACCACTAGATGTGGTCCTGCCCACCAGAAAGACGAGATCCAGCCTCATCCACCAGAACACACGCAACAGTCCCCTCCACCAGGAAGCCTACACAACCCACTGAACCAACCTTACCCACTGGGGGAAGACACCAAAATCAATGGGAACTACAAACCTGCAGGCTGCGAAAAGGAGACCCCAAACACAGTCAGTTAAGCAAAAGGAGAAGACCGAGAAATATGCAGCAGATGAAGGAGCAAAGTAAAAACCCACCAGACCAAATGGATGAAGAGGAAATAGACAGTCTACCTGAAAAAGAATTCAGAGTAATAATAGTAAAGATGATCCAAAATCTTGGAAAAAGAATGGAGAAAATACAAAAACGTTGAACAAGGACCTGGAAGAACTAAAGAGCAAACAAACAGTGATGAACAACACAATAAATGAAATTTAAAATTCTCCAGGAGGAATCAATAGCAGAATAACTGAGGTGGAAGAACAGATAAGTGACCTGGAACATAAAATAGTGGAAATTATTATGATACCACTGGTAATAATACCGCAGAGCAGAATAAAGATAAAAGAATGAAAAGAATTGAGGACAGTCTCAGAGACCTCTGAGACACCATTGAATGCACTAACATTCAAATTATAGGGGTCTTAGAAGAAGAAGAGAAAAACAAAGGGATTGAGAAAATATCTGAAGAGATTATAGTTGAAAACTTCCCTAATATGGGAAAGGAAATAATCAAGTCCAGGAAGCACAGAGAGTCCCGTACAGGTTAATTCCAGGGAGAAACACGCCAAGACACATATTACTCAAACTATCAAAAATTAAATACAAAGAAAAAATATTAAAAGCAGCAAGGGAAAAGCAACAAATAACACGCAAGGGAATCCCCATAAGGTTAACAGCTGATCTTTCAGCAGAAATGCTGCAAGCCAGAAGGGAGTGGCAGGATATATTTAAAGTGATGAAAGGAAAATGCCTACAACCAAGATTACTCTACCCAACAAGGATCTCATTCAAATTCAATGGAGAAATTAAAACCTTTACAGACAAGCAAAAGCTAAAAGAATTCATCACCACCAAACCAACTTTACAGCAAATGCTAAAGGAACTTCTCTAGCCAGGAAACGCAAGAGAAAGAAAAGACCTACAATAACAAACTCAAATCAATTAAGAAAATGGTAATAGGGACATACATATCAATAATTACCTTAAATGTAAATGGATTAAATGCTCCCAACAAAAGACATAGACTGGCTGAATGGATACAAAAACAAGACCCATATATATGCTGCCTACAAGAGACCCACTTTAGACCTAGGGACACATACAGACTGAAAGTGAGGGAATGGAAAAAGATATGCCATGCAAATGGAAATCAAAAGAAAGCTGGAGTAACAATTCTCATATCAGATAAAATAGACTTTAAAATAAAGACTATTACAAGAGACAAAGGAGGACACTACATAATGATCAAGGGATCAATCCAAGAAGAAACTATAACAATTGTAAATATTTACGCACCCAAAATAAGAGCACCTCAATACATAAGGCAAATGTTAATAGTCATAAAAGGAGAAATGGACAGTAACACAATAATAGTAGAGGACTTTAACACCCCAATTTCACCAATGGACAGATCATCCAAAATGAAAATAAATAAGGAACCACAAGCTTTAAATGACACATTAAGCAAGATGGACTTAATTGATATTTATAGGTCCATCCAAAAACAACAGAATTCACCTTCTTTTCAAGGGCTCCTGGAACATTTTCCAGGATAGACCATATCTTGGGTCACAAGTCAAGCCTTGGTAAATTTAAGAAAATTGAAATTTTATCATGTATCTTTTCTAACCACAATGCTATGAGACTAGATATCAGTTACAGGAAAATAAAGTAAAAATACAAACACATGGAGGCTAAACAGTACACTACTAAATAACCAAGAGATCACTGAAGAAATCAAAGAGGAAATCAAAAAATACCTAGAGACAAATGACAATGAAAACATGACGACCCAAAACCTATGGGATGCGGCAAAAGCAATTCTTAGGGGGAAGTTTCTAGTAATACAATCCTACCTCAAGAAACAAGAAACATCTCAAATAAACAGCCTAACCTTACACCTAAAGCAATTAGAGAAAGAAGAACAAAATAAGCCCAAAGTTAGCAGAAGGAAAGAAATCATAAAAATCAAATTGGAAATAAATGAAAATGAAATGAAGAAAATGATAGCAAAGATCAATAAAATTAAGAGCTGGTTCTTTGAGAAGATAAACAAAATTGATAAACCATTAACCAGACTCATCAAGAAAAACAGGGAGAGGACTCAAATCAACAGGATTAGAAATGAAAAAGGAGAAGTAACAGCTGACACTGCAGAAATACAAAGGATCATGAGAGATTACTACAAGCAACTATATGCCAATAGAATACACAACCTAGAAGAAAAGGACAAATTCTTAGAAAAACAAAACCTTCCAAGACTGAACTAGGAAGAAATAAAAAATATAAACAGACCAATCACAAGCACTGAAATTGAAACTGTGATTAAAAATCTTCCAACAGGGCTTCCCTGGTGGCGCAGTGGTTGAGAGTCCGCCTGCCGATGCAGGGGACATGGGTTCATTCCCCAGTCCGGGAAGATCCCACATGCCACGCAGCACCTAGGCCCGTGAGCCATGGCCGCTGAGCCTGCGCATCTGGAGCCTGTGCTCCACAACGGGAGAGGCCACAACAGTAAGAGGCCCGCGTACTGCAAAAAAAAAAACTTCCAACAAACAGAAGCCCAGGACCAGATGGCTTCACAGGTGAATTCTATCAAATATTTAGAAAAGAGCTAACACCTATCCTTCTTAAACTCTTCCAAAATATAGCAGAGGGAGGAACACTCCCAAACCATTCTACAAGTCCACCATCACCCTGATACCAAAACCAGACAAAGATGTCACAAAGAAAGGAAACTACAGGCTAATATCAGTGATGAACATAGATGCAAAAATCCTCAACAAAATACTAGCGAACAGAATCCAGCAGGACATTAAAAGGATCATATACCATGATCAATGGGGTTTATCCGAGGAATGCAAGGATTCTTCAATATATGCAAATAAATCAATGTGATATACCATATTAACAATTTGAAGGATAATATCTATATGATAATCTCAATAGATGCACAAAAACTGCATCTATCAAACTACCAATGGCATTTTTCACAGAACTAGAACAAAAAATTTCACAATTTGTATGGAAACACAAAAGACCCCATATAACCCAAGCAATCCTGGGAAAGAAAAATGGAGATGGAGGAATCAGGCTCTCGGACTTCAGACTATACTACAAAGCTACAGTAATCAAGACCATATGGTACTGGCACAAAAACAGGAAGATAGATCAATGGAACAGGATAGAAAGCCCAGAGATAAACCTATGCACATATGGTCACCTTATCTTTGTTAAAGGAGGCAGGACTTTACAATGGAGAAAAGACAGCCTCTTCAATAAGTGGTGCTGGGAAAACTGGACGGCTACATGTGAAAGAATGAAATTAGAACACTCCCTAACAGCATACACAAAAGTAAGCTCAAAATGGATTAAAGACCTAAATGTAAGGCCAGAAACTATCAAACTCTTAGAGGAAAATATAGGCAGAATACTCTATGACATCACAGTAAGATCCTTTTTGACCCACCTAGAGAAATGGAATTAAAAATAAAAATAAACAAATGGGACCTAATGAAACTTAAAACTTTTGCATAGCAAAAGAAACCATAAACAAGACCAAAAGACAACCCTCAGAATGGTAGAAAAGATTTGCAAATGAAGCAACTGACAATGGATGAATCTCCAAAATACCCAAGCAGCTCATGCAGCTCAATATCAAAAAACAAGCAACCCAATCCAAAAATGGGCAGAAGACCTAAATAGATATTTCTACAAAGAAGATATACAGATGGCCAGCAAACACATAAAAGGATGCTCAACATCACTAATCATTAGAGAAATGCAAGTCAAAACTACTATGAGGTATCACCTCATGCTGGTCAGAATAGCCATCATCAAAATATCTACAAACAATAAATGCTGGAGAGGGTGTGAAGAAAAGGGAACCCTCTTACACTGTTGGTGGGAATGTAAATTGATACATCCACTATGGAGAACAGTATGGAGATTCCTTAGAAAACTAAAAATAGAACTATCATACAACCCAGCAATTCCACTACTGGGCATATACCCTGAGAAAGCCATAATTCAAAAACAGTCATGTACCACAGTGTTCATTGCAGCACTGCTTACAATAGCCAGGACATGGAAGCAACCTAAGTGTCCATCGACAGATGAACGGATAAAGAAGATGTGGGACATATATACAATGCAATATTACTTAGCCATAAGAAGAAATGAAATTGAGTTATTTGTAGTGAGGTGGATGGACCTAGAGTCTGTCATACAGAATGAAGTATGTCAGGAACAGAAAAATAAATACCGTGTACTAACACATATATATGGGATCTAAAAAAAAAAAAAAAAAGGTCCTGAAGAACCTAGGGGCAGGACAGGAATAAAGATGCAGGCATAGAGAATGGACTTCAGGACACAGGGAGTGGGAAGGGTAAGCTGGGACGAAGTGAGAGAGAGGCATTGACATATAGACACTGTCAGATGTAAAATATATAGCTAGCGGGAAGCAGCTGCATAGCACAGGGAGATCAGCTCTGTGCTTTGTGACCACATAGAGGGCTCAGATAAGGAGGGTGAGAGGGAGACACCAAGAGGGAGGGGATATGGGGATATACGTATATGTATAGCTGATTCTCTTTGTTATACAGCAGAAACTAACACAACATTGTAAAGCAGTTATACTCCAATAAAGATGTTAAAAAAAAAAAACCTCTCCCATTATTGTCGATTCATTTATTTCCCATTTCAGTTGTCTAAATTTTTGTTTTATATATTTTGACTGTATGTTATTGGGTACAATATATTTAATATTTTAAAAAATTGGATTGACCCCTTTATGATGAAATAGTCCTTTTTATTTCTATAATACTTTTGACTCTAGGTGTGTTTGTCTGATATTAGTAGCATCATACAGTATTTCCTTTGGTTATTATTAGTAAGTTCTTTTTCCTTTCACTTTCAAACTTTCTCTCTCCCTACATCTTGTAAGCAAATTAAATGTATATGTATATTTTTTAGTAGATTTGAAAATCCCAGAGTTTTACTTGAAGTATTTAGTCCATTTATATTTAAATTATTATTTATATATACCCACAATCATACTATTAATTTTCAGACTCACTTAATTTTTACTTTGTAATTGTTCTCTTGCCTTCTTTTTGATTAACCAAATTTTTTTCTTATTTTTCTTCAATTATATCATTATAATTATTTAATTATTCTCATAGTGGTTACTCTATGTAACAATATTTGGTATTGATTTTCACTATCAAAATAGTTACTTTATCTGTAAAATACTGCTAGAACATCAGAGCATTTACAGTCTGTCTTCCACAAATTCCCAACATTTTACAATATTATTGTCAAACATGTTAGTTTTATTTCCAGTTAAAATCACATAAAACCTTACAGTTATTGTTTTGTATAACCGCTAATTATTTATATTTCCCCACATATTCACTTTTTAAAAAATCCTTCTTTCCTTCCCCCATTTATGTTTCTTTTTAGGACCTTTTCCTTTGCCTATAGATTTAGCCTTTTTTTTTAGTGAAAGCCTGATAGTGGCAAATTATTTGTCAGAAATTGCCTCTGTTTACCTTCTCTTTCACAAGAATATTTTCATGGATATCTAGGTTAGCATTTATTTTCTGTGAGGAGTAAGATGTTGTTCCACTCTTTTGTCTTTCATAATTTATGTTGATTAGTCATCTCTCTGTTGTTTTGCACCTGTTAAGATAATGTATCTACTTTTTCTCTAGTTGCTTTTAAGATTTTTAAAAAATGTTTTCTGTCATTTTCTTGGTGTGGTTTCCTTTGTATTTATCCTTCTTTGATTTTGCTAATCTTCACAAATCTATAAATGGATATCTGCCAGTAAATTTGAAATCCTTTGCCTTTATCTCTGCAAATAGTTTGCCACATTTTTTTTTCCTCTTCCTCTGTAACTCTCATTACAGGTATATTAGAATTTTTAAACACGTTTTACATGACTTTTATGCTCTGTTATTTTTTCTTTCTCTGCATACGTTTTTACATTTTCTATTGACCTCTCTTTCAGTTTACAAAACCTGTGTTTTTCTACTTGCAGTCTGCTGTTCCATCCACCCATTTAGTTCTAAATTCCAGATATTGTATTTTTCAGTTATAGAATGTTTTTCTGTTTTTATATGTTTTAATATTCTGTTGAAATCTCTTTCACTTTACTTATTTTTTTATATTTATTCTCTATTCTCTTAAACAGTAATCATGAATATTTAAAGTATATGCTTGCAAGTTCTAGCATCTATGTAATCTCTTGGTAAATGTCTTCTGTTTTCTCTTGATTTTTTTTGCTTAAGTCTCTGCCTCTTCTCAGGTCTAGTGTATAATATTTTTATTGTATGGCAGATATTATGTATAAAGGAAACACAGAAGTTCAAGATGTTGTTACTCTCTACCTTTTCCCTCTGCTAGACAGATAGGAAAAAGCTGAAACCTCAATGAAATCATAATTGATTTGTTGCAGAACTTCGTTGTAACTTTAATGACTCATTCTATCTTTTGTTTGCTTTGTTTCTTGGGCCTGTCCCTCTTGAGATTTGATTGAAAGCCTGTATTTTCCTCTCTGTCTTTATCTTGATGAGATTACAGCAAACTGAGTTTTACCCTCTAGAGTTTCCCAACCCAGCAGAGTCTATAAGACTCTAGGAAAACTTTTGCTGCCTTTTAGAAACTTTTAAGTAACTTCCCAGTTCTTCTGTGGTCTTGAAATTCACAGTATGTTTTAGGGAACACTAGTCTAGTGATGAGGCTTCTCAAATTTTAAAATTGTTACTCCTGTGATGCTTGAACTTTAAGAGTTTAGCTGATTTCTCTTTGCTCCAAACAAGTAAGTTTAAGGTAAGCTGGAACATCAACCTATGATTAGAAAAATCCCACAATTCAGTAAATTCCTCAAGGGAAAAATATCTGATGAACATGAAATCCCCTTGGAGACACTCTCTGCTTTCTGGGCTTTTTGTTCATCTAATTTTTGTTTCTTTAAAAGTTCATGCCTGGACTTCCCTGGTGGTACAGTGGTTAAGAATCCACCTTGTAATGCAGGGGACATGGGTGCAAGCCCTGGTCAGTCCAGGATGATCCCACATGCCACAGAGCAACTAAGCCCGTGCACCACAACTACTGAGCCTGTGCTCTAGAGCCTGCGAGCCACAACTACTGAGCCCACGTGCCACAACTACTGAAGCCAGTGCGCCTAGAGCCTGTGCTCCTCAATGAGAGAAGCCACCACAATGAGAAGTCCGCACACCGCAACAAAGGGTAGCCCTTGCTCACCTCAACTAGAGAAAGCCTGTGCATAGCAGTGAAGACCCAACGCGGCCAAAAATAAATACATTTTAAAAGATAAATTAATAAATAAAAGCTCATGTCTGTAAAAATAATTTTTGAAATACATTCAGCTTTTAAAAATTCTTTCAGGGAAAGCATTCCTATTGCAACCTACTGCATCCTTCTCATAGTGGGAGCTCTCAGTGTAGTTTCTTTTCCTTTTTTAAGTCAGATGTATTGAAAGTACAATTTAATGCAGTTTAAAATCGACTGTCTTTAAGTAAGTGCTTTAATAAACTTAGACAAATGCATACAGCCATGTAATCACCGCCACAGCCATAATATAGAATATGGAGTATTCCCAGCACCTCAGAAAGTTTTCCTGTGGATTTTTCTGTCAATGACTTCCTTTTACTACTAGACCCTGACAGGCATTGAGTCCTCTTCCTGTAGTTGTGCCTATTCCATAATGGAAATACAATATAAACTGGATCACAGAGTATGCAGTCTTTTGTGCCTGGCTTCTTTCACTCAGCTTAAGGTTTTGTCGATTCATCCACATTGTTACATGCATCAGTAGTTCATTCATTAATATTGCTGAAGAGTATTTTATTGTACATGAGTTGACAGACATTTGACCTGTTTCTAGATTTGGTGACTATGAATAAAGTCACTATATCGGGACATATATTTCCAGGCCTCTAGGAGTGGGTTGAGGGCGTTTATGTTGTTTCCAGCTGGTATTGGCATACAGGTATTTGGGTAAGCAAGTTTTTACTTCACTTGCATAAATATCTAGGAGTGAAATTACTGTGTTGTGTGTATGTTTGACTTCATAAGAAATTGACAAACTGTTTTCCAACAGAGCTGTATTATTTTGCACTCCCCACTAGCAATGTATGCAAGTTCCACTTGCTCCACATCTTCACTAACACTTGGTATTTTCCATTTAATTTTAACCATTCTTGTTAGTATGTAGTGATTTTAATTTACATTTTCCTAATGTCTACCAATGTTGAGAATTATTTCATGGCTTATTTAGTATCCATATATCTTTTTCAGTGAAGTGTCCATTTTTTTTGCCTGTTTTTATTGGACTCTGACTTCTTTTTATTGAGTCGTAAAAATCCTTTGAATGTTCTGCATATATGTCTTTCATCAGATATATACTTTATAAAAATGTTCTCCCTATCTATAGCTTGGCTTTTACATTTTCTTAACAGTGTCTTTGTATGTATGAAGGTTCTCATTTTGATGATAAGTTTAATTTATATGCATATATATGTGTATAAAGTTTTTTTTGTGTGTGTGTATATATACATATATATATACATATATATGTATATATATACATACAAATGTAAAAAAAATATATATATATATATACACATACAAATGTATACATACAAATGTACATACATATATACATACAAATGTAAAAAATGTAAATACATGTACTAAACAATCTTTCCCTAGCAGAGTGATATTAGGATTTTCTACCCTCGTTCATTCTGAAATTTCTGTATTTTACCAATTGCATTTATGTCTATGATCTACTTTGAACGAATTGTTATATATTTTACCAAGATAAAGGTGAGAGTAGCTGTTCCTTTTTTGTCCCCTATATTGTGGTGGTCATTTCCAGCAGTTATCCTATCCCTGTCCCACCATTGTATGTTGAATGTTTGTGGAGCAGATAACTTTTATCATTAATTTTATAGGCCTGATTAAGTGGTATTATACTCTAGGAGTTATACTTAAGGAACTAAACCTGAGGTGCCTCATCCACATCTGGTCCTAATATAAGTGATAAGACTTTAAGCTGCTACAGTAACAGATACAACTTCTACAAATCTGGGGAAGGGGTGAATGTAGTTTTACACAAAAGGGACATGAATCAGGAGGGCCAGAGGGTGGACTGTGGTAGGCTGCTTCTAAAAATGGCTCTCAGTAATCCCTGTTTCCAGGTATTCATACCCATGTGTAGTCCCTCCTCTTGAGTGTGGGCTGGACCTAGTGACTTTCTGCTAATGCATAGAGCACCCTAAAAGTGATAGGATGTCATTCCCATGATTAGGATACAAAACTATAATTTCCTTTTTGTTCTCTCTCTCTCTCTCTCTTCCCCCATCTCTGTCTGATATCTTGTGACCTTCTCTAGTGGAAAAGTCTCATATGGCAATGAACTCAGACCAGCCTCTGGCCAGTAGCATATAAGGAACTGAAACCCTCTGTCCAACAGCCTGTGAGAAACTAAATTCTGCCAACATCCATGTAAGAGAGCTTGAAGCAGTTCCTGTCTTAGTCTGTTCAGGCTGCCGTAACAAAACACCACAGACTGGGTAGCTTATAAAAAGCACAAAAGACAAAGTGTTGCCTACAGTTCTAGAGGCTGGAAACCTGAGATGGGAGACAGCCCTCTTCTGGGTCACAGACTTCTTGTATCCTCACATGACAGGAGGTGATAGAAAGCTCTGTGTAGTCTCTTATAAGAGCACTAATCCCATTCATGTGAGCTTCATTCTCATGACCTAATCATCTCCCAAAGGCCCCCACATACTAATACCATCTCCTTTGGGGGTTAGGATTTCAACATATGAATTTTGGGGGGACACAGACATTCAGACCATAACAGATCCTTTCCCAGTTGAGCCTTGAGACAGCTATGGCCATATCTTTGCTTGCAGCCTGTGGGAGACCTTGAGACACAGGCACTCAGCTAAACTTCACCCAGATTCCTTATCTACAGAAACTGTGAGATAATGAATATTATTATTTTAAGCCACTGTGTTTGGGGTCATTTTTTTTTTTGCATCAATTAATAATCAACATCAATTAATAATCAACATATTTATTTATTTATTTTTGGCTGCATTGGGTCTTTGTTCCTGTGCACGGGCTTTCTCTAGTTGTGGCGAGCGGCAGCTACTCTTCATTGTGGCACGCTCTTCTCATTGTGGTGGCTTCTCTTGTTGTGGAGCACAGGCTCTAGGTGCATGGGCTTCAGTAGTTGTGGCACACAGGCTCAGTAGTTGTGGCTCGTCAGCTCTAGAGCACAGGTTGAGTAGTTGTGGTGCACAGGCTTAGTTGTTCTGTGGCATGTGGGATCTTCCTGGACCAGGGCTTGGACCTGTGTCCCCTGCATTGGCAGGCAGATTCTTAACCATTGCACCACCAGGGAAACCCGGCTGGGAATGTTTTAATGTAGAGATATGTTATCTAGATAATTAACCAATAGTTTTGAAATTTTACCTGTGGACATCACACACAGTGAAGATTTCACAAGTTTAAGTGGCTGATTGAATACCTGTCACAAAAAAAAATTTTGCACCTCTGACTCATCAGAATATCTTTCATACTGATATACCAACTGTGGAAAATAGTAAGTACCACTTGAACACAACTAAACTAGGGTGAAAACAAAACATAATTGAAACATAAAAAAAAAACAACATTTTTTTTGTTAAATATATATTTGGTTCTCAAGCCAAAGACTTTTCTAGTGAGAACTAGAACACCAAAGGCCAACGTTTAGACACTTCATCACTATGTGTGTGGGGAGTGTGTATACAAACATGTATATATATACACACATATATATATCTTTAATTTTCTGTCTATATGAGATGATGGTTGTTCACTAAACTTATTGTGATAATCATTTCATGAAGTATGTAAGTCAAATCATTATGCTTTACACCTTAAACTTGTACAGTGCTGTATGTCAATTATATCTCAATAAAACTGGAAGAAAAGAAATAAAGTATTTTGATAAAATTTAAAAAAATACATTAACATAATTGCAAAGTCTTTCTCTTTAAAATGGCTTGTCTACTAGGGGTTTAATATATGAAGGATTTTAAAGGGGTTATAAAGAATTTTTTACTATAGAAGGAAAAGTGCTAAAGGTATCACAGAGCCTCATAATTAAAGAGAAACTTACAGCTCAATTAAATTTAAGCATCATTAGGCATAAAATATCTGTGAGTACCAAGAGACTAAGAAAAAGAAGTGCTGTTGATGTTAATAGGCAAAAGGTAAGAGATAATAATATAGATTGGACCAGGCATTACAGAGATAGAGTCAGAAGAAATGTAAATAATATTAGAAACTGGAATTTAATACTCTCTCTAATAGGCTGATGAATATATTCTCTACACAGAAGAGCTATCCACTCTTTCAAATACATTAATTCAAGTTTAAATGAAATACTATGAATAATTATTTTTATTTTGAATGGATTGGAGATATTGGGATATGAAAAATAATCTGTATATATTAATTATTCAGAAAAAGAGAAACAAATGACACCTATGACTGAAAAGACATTCACCTTCTGATTTCACTCTTACAAAACATTTTTAAGAGACTGAGGTAAGTTATTCCAAAGGAGGGCTATTTTAACTTTCAGGATTCATGACATAGAAAATGTTTTAAGAAACATCAGGTTGAATATTTGCTGCGAAAGAAATGGTGGGTTATCACATAATTAGAAATCTTTCTTCTTTAGAAGAACTAACACCATGTTAAAATAGAACTTTATAATTGATCCATATAAATAGGTAAATAGGTAGTTAGGTAAATAGATAGATAAAGCTCAGACATAGATATGTTGATATAGCTGTAGATACAATATTTGTAACTATATCCCATCTGTATCTATATCTTCCATCTATATCTTTTCCATTTTATGTATCTGTGTCCTATCTATCAATCTATACCAGTGGTTAAGAAATTTCTGGATAAGAAAGTTTAATACCTCTGGGTCTTGGTTTTCTCATATGTAAAATAGTGAAGATGGGCTACATGATTTTCAAAGTCCTTTTCCGCTTCAAAAGTCTTTGAAATTTGATATTTATCTAAGACAGCTTGTATTGCAACAACCTTTCATGAGTATCTAGTTCTTACAAATGAATTTTATTTGATGATGGTAAAGAAATTCTATTGCTTAAACCAAGTCTTTTTCGGTATTGCCAATCAATGCTGATTTTATTGAGTTGTTTTCACCACTGTCCAGCACCTGGTTTTTGGCATAAATACATTATTGGAATTCTATGCACATTGAATATCTGGCTTCTGTCTGATATTTTAATCTGGATAGAATTCATGCATTTCATAGCAATTTTAAGATGTATAGTGATATCTACATTTGTGCTCAAGTATTTTCCTCAGTACTTGTCTTATCTTGGATACTTTGTGTGTGTGTGACATGCCACCTAATGTTTCCCTTCTTCCCATAATAGTATTGATGCAACAGTAACCACCTTGACTTTGAATAGATTAAAGTCAGAATCACTTCAGCTTCTCACTTTGCTCTGCCTACATAAGGGAATCTTCATTTATTTATTTATTTTTTCTGTCTTCCTCTTGTAAGCTCTCTGTCCCTCTTCAAAAAGACAGATGTCTTCATTTTTTTGGAGAGCCTCCTTCTGTTACTGACATCTGTGCTAATTTACTGCTATAAAAATTGAGAGAGGTTACAGAAAGAATATGGTAAGGTAAACAAAGTTTACAAATTTGATTTAGAGAAAGAATGTTAGTTGAATATTATCAGAATTATCATCCTACAAAGACAAGTTTTAACGTTCTGAGTTGGATGTAACAAAAGAATCTACCTGACCAACTGATCAACGTATTAATATTATATCAAAAGTATAGCAATACTGGATTTTGTTTAGCTTCATCTCTCACATTATCAATTTTTCTCTCTTCTTTTTCTCCCTTTTTATATCCCTCCCTCACTCCCACCCTCACTTCTTTCTCTTCTTTAGTTTTCTCTGGACGTGACTTGGATTCAAATAATTAATGTTATAATGGACTGGAGAAAAAATTCATTGTGTCACCTCATATGTGCAAATTTAACTACATTTTGCATAATGTTTGTATTATTTCTATGATAGTGTGTGAAAAAAATTCCGCATTTGTCTGTGCTTTTCTTTAAACCAGAAGAAACTTAAAGTTTTGCATTTAGGTTAACTGAAAAACTTTAAATTGTTGTGTCAGTTATCCTTCTTGTAGCTGAAGTTAATTCTGATAGAAAAATGTAGCTTTCTAAACTGGTAATTAACTATAAAGGCAGGCAGTTGGAGTTTTGTTTGCATCATGACTAAAGTCACATCTTGGTTACTTTTGACTTCAATCTAACATTTTGCTTTGACTAAGTAAGCTAGAAAATAAGCTTCTTTTTGGAAAAGGAATTTCTTAACACCAAAAGGATGAGCATGCTGTTTGGTTTCAAGGATGGCATAGGCTTAGATTTGTATTCTTACAATATTATTCCTAATGATTTCAAAGGACATCAAGGGTTGGGACTTAAATATCATCCCAACTTTTACAGCTTACTATTACAAATTTCTTCATGAGTTTGTGTTATTTTTCATCTTAAAAATCTCAAAATATTTTACTGAGGTGTAATGGAGAGTAAAAATAACCAAAATCATGAAAATAAAACAATTAACAACAAGTCTTTCAAAGGATCAGGTTGAGGTTGAAGGGCTCCACAGGGCTCTGAAGTGGTCTGAAAATAGAGGGAAGGGACAGAGGGGCACACTTATTTTATCATATTAGGATTACAGTTAAAATATACAGATCACAGTTCTCACATATTCACAATGAACACTAAGGTTGTTTTATGCTAAAATCTTTCAGATTTTTCTGAAGACAAACATCAACATTTCAAAATTTTGAGAATATACTAAGGTTCTATTGTTCTATGCTCATTAGAAATATATGTTACATATAAACATTCTTTTTCCATATAAATTTCATGAATAGTTAAAAGGAGCATCTGTGTGCCTAAAAGCTAATATTATTACAAATCAATTATACATATTATAAATTATACAAAAAAGTATTACACATAAAGTTTCTAAAATATTTTAGATAATTTGTTATACTAAGGGAGAGGCATTGCATTTGAAAGTTTAATCAAAGCAGCATAAAAAAGGAAATTATAGTGTCATGTCTAAAACCTTTAGATAAATATTTTCATATAAGCATTCATATTCTTGTCTTTAAATTGGAAATATTTAAATTACCTAAAATTTGGATAGGTCCACTTATATTAATTTTCAAAATAACTTCCCCAAAGTATAGAATTCTTTGAAGATTGTTTTCATTTTCAGAAAAAAGTGAATACTTCTTCATTTTTACTGTCATTAAAATGATGCGTAAGGTGACATTGAGTCCATATATGCTACACCTATAGTAAGAATCATCTTTTACATATTTCATAAAACTATTTTCTTTGTTAAAGTCTGTTTTTTCTAATATCTAGCTATCTTTCTTTCTTATTAATATCTCAAATATGTATACGAGTTAAATTTAGATATCTTATTAAAGGTTTTTAGCACTGATTTATATGAGGTTATTAATAAATCTATTTGGATGATCAATATAATCTCCTCTTTCCTCCTTCTTTTAAATTCCTCTCCACCTGATGATTAAATTTTATCAGTATTAAAATGTCATTTATCTTATTTATGCAAGAGAAATGTGGCAGGGAAAACATCCATGGCAAATGTAAAACAGTCTGTGAGAGATGAATTATTTTCTTAATTCTATGCTGTACCTTGCATACTTGGTCTGTTTGATGTTTTTGAATAAATTGACTTGGCACATAAAATACAGATAGGTAAGTATGCTTTTAACTTTTAAAATCAAAGAAATCAGACAAGTTGGTTATGTTTAATAAAGAATTGATCAATTTGATTAAATTACCAAACTATTATACACATGGAATAATAATATTTATTGCTATTAAATTCTTACCTGATCCCTAAAATTACTTGTGATACAGAAAAATTAAAACATTGTTCTTCCTATTTAAATTGTCCTACTAATTTCACAGCTGTATAGTGGGAAACATGTTGAGAGAAAGTATTACAATATTTTAAAGCCACATGGGATTATTAAAAACTGAAATGAATCCTCTAAATCTTTGAGACAACTGTTCATCAGATACTTTTTCTTAAAAGGAAAAAAAACTCCGTACTTTACTGGAAACCTATAATTCACAGCTGTTAGTTCAAGCAATGTTCCTGGAGAATGGTCAGAGGAATATACTGGAACATTGGAAGAGGAAGAAATTAGCCAAATTCATCATTTGCTTTTAATTTTGCATTTTCATTCAATTAATTCCCCTTACTTGTCTAGCAAGACTGAACTCATCTTAAAAGTCTTAATTCCTTTTGGCTCAATGTAAATTATGATGCCTGAGAGTCTTGGACTATGAATCATGTGGTCTATTTTGGGGGGCCGCTAACTGCTATTTTTTTTTTTTTAACTGCTATTTTTGAATGGGAAAAACAAAAGCATTTCACATACTCAAAAAAAAGGTAGTGAGTGTTGAAGGTAATCAATGACTTACCTTTTATTTCCTGTAAATGACAAGCTTAACAATTGTCACAGAACTCACCAGTGCATTCTGGAAATCTCCTTCTGTCATCATAAAACCCTGACTATAACAACATGTGTCTAGAGCTGGACAGAGCCCCAGTGACCCTGTGCTAACATTGGGTCCCTAGTGGTCAGAAAGCAAGAAAGAAAGGTAAAAGTAAAGAAACATGTAAACAGCTTAAATGACAGAAAAATACTCTCAGAAGAAAACCTTTTCTTTCTTTTTGTTCATAGCTGTCAGAGATAATTCTCTGAATGTATCTCTGCTTTCATTGAACAAGAATCAAAACAGAATTTATAGACCTACTAGAGAATGGACTTGAGGATATGAGGAGGGGGAAGGGTAAGCTGGGACAAAGTGAGAGAGTGGCATGGACATATATACACTACCAAACGTAAAATAGATAGCTAGTGGGAAGCAGCTGCATAGCACAGGGAGATCAGCTCGGTGCTTTGTGATCACCTAGAGGGGTGGGATAGGGAGGGAGGGTGGGAGGGAGACGCAAGAGGGAAGAGATATGGGGACATATGTATATGTATAATTTGATTCACTTTGTTATATATAAAGCAGAAACTAACACACCATTGTAAAGCAATTATACTCCAATAAAGATGTTAACAACAACAAAAAAAGAGATCCCATGTGCCGCAACTAAGAGCCAGCGCAGCCCAAATAAATAAATAATTTTAAAAAATAATAATAAAATATTAAAACAACTAGCCTGTAAAAAAAAAACAAAATTTATGTTATTAGACAAGTAAAATTAGTGATGGACTCAGCACTTTAACAGTATATGCCTTTTTTATTTTTTTGCTTTTTCAACCAATACCTTTACAATTGCAATATGTGTCAAAATTTAATTTGGGGGGTATTACATGTTAGATTTGACAATATTATTACATAAGGCAAATATTAATAAATCATTAAGGGTAAAAAGAAAGAAATAATAGACCTTCATCTTGTCTTCCTTAAAGCCAATGCCAAGAGATTTCATTTTTTCTCTCATTGTCACATGGGGTTTAATGGAGATATGTCACTAAGTCCTTTCATTTCATAGACTGTGCCATTTCACCCAGCCTAGATATATGAATTATTGCCACCAGGCATTCTTCTCAGCAACAGTTGAAAGAAATGAAATGTACAGATTTACAAGATCTGTCGATTTATTTTCCATAAAACATTAGTATTCTATTAAGTGGATTATTTTCTATATCATATGTATACACATATATGCTTGTGTACATATGTATATACACATCGGACATTGGACATTGGAGGTCTGGTATCACTGTAAAATTATTTAGATGAAGCAAGGTTTAATGAAATGAAGTGCAGAGAAAGTCTTAGACATTGTCTCTTCTTATTTATCTCTGAATGGATGAACGTACCTTTGCCAGGGGGTGGATGATTGAATAATAAAAGGCAAATTATAAAGCCCAATAGAGCACACCAGAAAACTTGATCATTAAGATTTTCAGACAGGGTTTCAGTGCCTTAGACTGTAAAAAAACAAAAAACAACATGTGTGCGGTATTTTATTTTTGGCAATTTATGGGAAGTGTACTTTACAAATAAAAATTAATTTATGTAACATATTTACAACATCTGAGACACGTAATTTCTCAGCTTCACAAATTAGAATGAGCAGAAATCTGTCTTAAGCATTTACTATCCTTAGAATTTTTTTTTTTTAATTTTCCTATCTACGTTCAAGAAAGTTCAGGAAACTCACATACACAACAGAAGTTTTCAGTTCCATCCCTTCTGCCTCAAGTGCACAAAGACAAAGCAGTCATCTATCTAGTTTATTTCTTTGAAAATGGTGTTCTTAAAGTATATCTTGCAGATAGATTATTTATCCCTCACAGCAAAGCTTCACAATAGGAGTCTAATAATTGCTCCTTTTCTAATTTCACTAAATGAGTTATAATTATTTTATGTCTGTTTTATGGTTACTGAATAGTAGTACCCTAAACTCTAATTATAATATAGCTTTCAAAGAAATGTATGGACACCAAATTGATGAACAGCCAGCTTGTGTAGGAACATCCCATAAAGCATATACACAGCTAATAGTTTTAGGAATAACATGTTAAAATTCAGGAGCACAATTCATTTGTGAATGAAACAGGATATAAATTCATTGAGTTTATAGCTTCCAAGTCTGGATAGATGGAAACATGCAATTGTGATTAATACAAATAAAAAATTTATAGTTAAGCACAACATTGCTATTTTCCAATATGTTTGAAACCAATGATAGACACTTTAGTCGCATATAATACAATGTGAGTATATAGTGCCCATCAAGTCACTGGATTTATAGCAATCTTTGCAAAATAAATGCTATGCGACTAAAGCAGATTGTATTATTGAAGGAAGCAATTTACCTAGGATGTTTTAATAGCGACTTTCTATTTTAAAATTTTCCATGTTATTATAATATCTTTTAAAAAAGAAAATTGATCTATGGATTTTTCTAAAGGGAGGGTAGAGGAAATGTATTCTTACAATTCAAAAAAATCCTTTAAGTCTAAGTGTTGAAAAATAACTTGTTTTTGAGGGAGACACCAAACTTAAAGAAGAGGCAGGGAAAGAGCAAAGAGAGTCCTGCTAAAACCATTGTCATCCTTAGGTGACTATACAGATTCCCAAAGCTTTACCCTCTGAGGAGAAACATTAGAGGCTACACACTGAGGTGGGAAATAGTGGATCAGTAGCCACAGTTTGTATATATTATACAATTGTCCAAATTAGAAATAAAACACAAAACATGAGAAGAAACAGGAAAGTGTGACACAGAAGAAAAATATTGATCAATAGAAACTGCCCTTGAAAATGTGCAAATTCAGGCAGACAAAGATTTCAAAGCACATATTATAAATATGTTGGAAAAATAAACTAAAGGAATACATGCTTAAAGAATTAAAGAAAGATATAATCCCAATGTCTCATCAGATAGAGACTATTATGAAAGAGAAAGAAATTTTAGAAAAAGAAAACTCTGAAATTAAAAAGTACCAAACTGAAATGAAAAATTTACTTGAGGGGCTCAACAGTTGATTTGATCTGACATGAGAAAGAATCAGCAAATTTAAAGATACATCTATAAAGATGAACAGGAAAAAAAGAAAGAAAATGAAAAGCTTACTATTAAGTACACCAACATACATATAATGGAAGTGCCAGAAATAAAGAATGAAAAGAGAAGAAAATATTTTAAGGAAATCTGGCTGACAGCTTCCCAAATTTGATGAAAAATACTAACCTACATGCCAAAAAGCTCAACAAACTCCAAGTAAGAAAAATAAAAAGTGATCTTTTCCCAGGGTCGTCATAGTAAAAATATTGAAAGACAAAGTCATGGAACATACTGAAAGCAGCAAAGAGAAAAGCAATTTATCAGGTAATTGAACCCCAGTAAGATTAAGAGTTAATTTCTAAGCAGAAACAATGGAACCAGAAGGTAGAAGATTGACATATTTAGAACCCACACACAAAAAACTGTGTCAGTCAAGAATCTTGTATCCAGCAAAACTTATCTTTCAAAAATGAAGATGAAATATAAACATTCCCAGATAAGCAAAAACACAGAATTTGTTGCTAGCAGACTCACCTTGGTAGAAGGACTAAAGGAAGTTCTTCAGGCTGAAAGAAAGTAACCCCAGACACTTATTTGAATGCATACACAAATAGGCAAATACACACACACACATGCGCGCATGCGCACAAGAGAACCAGTAAAGGTAATTATGTAATTAAAAAAGAGAATGTAATGTATACATCTTTATTTTTTAACTGATTTAAATATAATTGTAAAAATAATGTATACAATTGTATGTTGACATAACATATAGAAATTTGACAATAAAATACAAAGGAAGTGAATGGGAGCAAAGTTGTATTGGAATAAGGAAATTGTATTAGATGATGAACTGATTCCATGGGAACAAAGGGAGAGAAACAGAAATGGTAAGTACTATAACAGATTCTATAAATATAGAATTTCTATTCTCTCAGCATCTTTAAAAGCCATAATGTTATACCAAATAATAGTTATACTAATGTAATGTTTGGATTTTTACATATATAGGTGTATAATAATGGCATCAAAAGTGTAAGGAGAGAATAGAGCTTTATGAGAATAGCTTTTCCATATCTCACTGTAATTATATTTGTATAAATATGAAGTAGATTGTGATAAGATGAATATGGTAAGCCCTAGAACAACCACTACAATTTTTTTAAACATTTTGAAAACATTTATAAAATTAAATATTACACTAGAAAATGTCAACTTAATCTCTTCCTAGAAAAAAGCAGTAATGGAGGAACAGAGAAGCAATAACAACAGCAATAATAAAACATGAAACATATTGAAAACAAAATGTTAATTTGCAGACAAATTTAAATATCTATAATAACATTAAGTGTGAATGGATTAAAAACCCAATCAAAAAGATTGTGAACTGCAATTTTTAAAAAACCCAACTCTAAACTGTTTATAGGGGACACACCAAGATTTAGGGATACAAATAAATTGAAAGTAAACAAATGGAAACAATAAATTTTGCAAATAGTATACATAAGAAAGTTGGAGTGGCTATACTCCAGTATCAGATAAAATAGATTTTTTAAATATTCTAGAGATAATGAGGAAAATTATAACTTTTATAACTTGTTTAATGAAAATTGTCAATCCATCAGAGATATTTAACAATTGCAAACTTATATACAGCTAACAACAGAGCCTCAAAATACTTGAAACAAAAATTGACAGAACTGAAATGAGAAAAAGATAATTCAACAATAATAGTTGGATATTTCAGTGTTACACTTTCAGAAATGGATAGAACAACTAGGCAGAAGATTAATAAGAAAATGGGCATCTGCAAAACACTCTGCCCCAAAACAGCAGAATACAAATTCTTCTCAAGGGCATATCTTCTCCAGGATAGACCATATGCTAGGCTATAAAACGAGCCTTAGTGTATTTAAAATTATTTAAATTATCCAGCATATGTCCTCTGACCATAATGGAATGAAATACAGTTCAATAATAGAAAAAATTTGGGGAAATTCTCATATATGTAGAACTTTAAAAATGTGCTCCTAAATAACCAATGTGTTGAAGAAGAAATCACAAAGAACATTAATGTGAAACTACTTCGAGATGAACATAAAGGAAGACACAATGTATAAAAACTTTTGGGATTCAGCTATAGCATGGCTTACAGGGAAATTCATGCTGTAAATGTCCATATTAAAAAAGAATAAAAAGATAATGAAAGAAGTAAAATCAATAATCTAATGTTTCATTTTAATACAATTGATAAAAAAGATAAAACTAAATCTATAGAAAGCAAAATAATGAAGACTAGATCAGATAATTAATAAAATAAAGGATAAAATTTTTTTTAAAAATCCAAAAGTTGGCTCTTTGAAAAGATTCATAAAACTGGCAAATCTTAAGCTAGGTAGACAGTGAGCAAGAGAGAGAGAGAGAGAGAGAGAGAGAAAGGAGAGACAATAAATCAGGAATGAAAGGGAGACACCATTACTAGTGATAATTTAATGAAAAGGAATTTATAAAAAGGCACAAACTACTGAAATAGACTCAAGAAAAAATAAAAAATAAGAATAGATCTATAAGAAGTAAAGAGATTGAATTGGTAATTGTAAGAAACTTCAAACAAAGAAAAACCCAGCTTGATGGCTTTACTGGTGAATTCTACCAAGTATTTAATTTCTTTACAAACTCTTCCAAAAAACAGAAGAAAAGAGAATATACCTTAGCTCATTCTATGAAGTCATCAGTGCTCTGATATTAAAACCAAAGACATGACAAGAAAACTACAGATCAATATCTCTTATGACTCTAGACACACAAATTCCTTAACAAAACACTAGCAAACCAACTCTGCAACAAATAAAAAGGACTATACATCATTATCAAATGGGATTTATCCAGTAAAGCAAGATTGGATCAACATGAAAATTAGTCAATGTAATACAAATTATCAACGAAAAAAGACAAAAATCACATGATTCTATTAACACCCTTTAATGATAAAAACAATAAACTAGGAAAAGAAGGAAACTTTATCAAACTGATAAAGGGCATCTACAGAAAATTCCCAGCTAATATCATAATTAATAATAAAAGACTGAACACTTTGCACCCCAAATAAGGAAAAAACAAGGATGTCCACTCTCACCACTTCTATTCATTATTGTACCAGTGGTTCTAGTCAAGCCTGTTAAGCAACCGAATGAAGTAAAAGATATCCAGATTGAAAGGGAACAAGTAAAACTATCTCTTTTTGCATATTACATAATTTGTAGGTAGAAAATTTTAAGGAATCCACTTTAAATGCTAGAACTAGTAAACATGTTCAGCCCAATTGCAGAGTTTAGGATCAATATACAAAATTTAATTGTATACACTAGCAATGCATAACCCAAAAATAAAATTAAGAAAACAATTTTATTTACAATAACATCAAAAGGAAAAAAATCAATAATTTTAACCATAATAGTCTGTAAAAAGTATAAAACTTATACTCCAAAAACTATAAAGAAGGAAATTAAAGAAGACCTAAATAAATTGAAACATATTCCATGTTCATGGATTGGAAGAATCAATATTGATAAGATGGCAGATACACCCAAAACTGAGATAAAGATTCAATGCAATTCCTATCAAAATCTCAGCTGTCTTTTTTTTCACAATTTGATAATCTGTTCTTAAACTTCACATAGAAATTCAATGTACTCAGTATAGTAAGAACAATCTTGAAAAATAAGAACAATGTTGGAATTCACACTTCCCAATTTCAAAACCTACTACAGTCTACAGTTATCCAAATAATCGGTAGTGGCATAAGGATTGCCATATAGATTAATGACACAGAATTGAAAGTCCAGAAATAAAGTTACATTTATTGTCAATTAATTTTCAACGAAGATGCCAAGACAAGTCATTTTGTGGGGGGGCATAGGAAGGGAATAATATTTTCAAAAACTGATGCTGGAACAACTGACTATAAAATATTTTCAAAAAGTGATGCTGGGACAACTGACTCTAAACATGAATGAAGTTGGACTTCTTGCTCACCATATGAAAATTAACCCAAAATGGATCACAGACCTAAAAAGTAAGAGCTAAGAGTATACAACTCTGAGAAGGAAACATAGGTGTAAATTTTCATAACCTTGGATAGGCAATGGTTTCTTCAGATATGACGCCAAAAGCACAAGCAACAAAAGAAAAAAATAAATTTTTCGAAATTAAAAACGTTTGTTTATCATAGGACACCATCAAAAAGTGAAAGGACAACCTACAGAACGAGAGAAAATATTGGCAAATCATATATCTGATAAATAATTTAGAAATGTAGAAAATACATAAACTCAGCAGTAAAAAGACAACCCAATATAAAATGGGCAAAGGGTTTGAATATACATTTCTCCAAAGAAGGTATACAAATGGCCAATAAGCACATAAAAAGATGTTTAACATCATTACTTACTAAGAAAATGCAAATCAAAACTACAATGAGATACCACTTCACACCCACCGGAAAGGCTATTACCAAAAATGGATGAAAACAAAGAAACAAGTATTGACAAGGAGAAATTGGAAACCTTATGTACTACTCATAGGAATATAAAATGTTGTAAATACTATGGAAAACAATTTTATCGTTTCTTAAAATATTAAACATAGATTTGCCTTATGACCTCGCAATTCCACTCCTGAGCATCTACACAAGAAAAATGAAATCATACGTTCACACAAAATTTTACACTTGAACCTTCATAGCAGCGGTATTCTTAAGAGCCAAAAATGCAAACAACCTAAACGTTCATTAACTGATGAATAGATAAACAAAAAGTGATATATTAATCCAATTGAATACTACTTGCAGATAAAAAGGAATGGAGTACTGATAAATATGGATAAACCTTGAAAACATACTAAATGAAAGAGGCCAGTCATCACAAAGACCACATACTATGTGATTCTATATACAATGAAGTGTCCATAATTGTCAAATCTATAGAGACAGAAAGCATATTAGTAGTTGTCTAGGAAGAGGAAATTTGGAAGAAATGGGGAGTAACTGCTAATGGGTACGGAGTTACTTTTTTAGATGAAGAAAATGTTCTAAAAAGTAGATTGTCCTGATAGCAGCAAAATGCTTTCTGTGAGTATGCTGAAAACCTTTAAATTGTAAAATTTAAGTGAATGAATTAAATAGTAGGTGGATTGCTTCTCAATAAAGCCATTAAAATGTTTGGATTGAGGGAAGGGTTGCATAGCCCTGTAAATGTACTAAAAATTATTGAATTATACACTTAGAGTGGGTGACTATTATGGTATGTAAATTATGGTATGTAAAAAACCCTCAAAATGGTTGCTTTGAAAGCCACATGCACTATTAATGACCATTAATTTAGTTTTACAGAATTTATTTATTGTGGTAAGAAGTGGTAGATGAAGGATCTAAAAGGCAGAAATTTTGGCTATAACTGAATACAGAATATCCTGGAACTGAAATAAAATCCTGGCTAGCTATTGGGCAGTAATCGTAATCATCACCAACACTTACAGATGCTTTTGAATATTTGGAATTTTTTCTTCCTGCTCTGACTCTATTATCTCCATTTTTTGTGACCATACTGTTATAATTATGTAGGTTATCCTGAAAGACACTTTTCACCGTAGCTTATCAATACTGAATGCCTTTGCTATAGAGGTATGAATTCAATTTCAGTTTTACCTTCACTTTAGCTTGTGCCAAAGGTGTGTGTTTGCTGTAGGTAAGTTTTTTGTCCTAAGTATTTGAGTAATAATAATGATAGTGATAGTGAAAATAAATAAGAGCTAATATTTATTGAATGCTTGCTATGTTACAGGCACTTCCTATGTACTATACAGGTATTAGTATTCTTAGAACACACAACAAAAGGATAATATTACCTTTATATGAAGAAAATAAGGATATTCTTTACTTGCAGCATCTGATTAATTTGGGAGTATAAATCCCATTGTTTTCACTATTTTGAATGTGCTACTCATTTCCATCCCGTCATGCAACCTCCCAAGTAAACAAACTACACTTATTAGTGTAGCTCAGTTGCTATTTGAACTTTGATATTTCTTTGTCACCAGAATCATACATAAATATCTTTGGTTGATGTGTGTGTGCATGTGTGTGCGTGTGTGCGTGTGCGTGTGTGTGTGTGTGTGTGTGCGCGCTTAAAGGTGGGGTCACCATGTTACCTTACATTATTTTCTCTCCATGACTGAAGGGTAAAGAATGAAGGCTCACCTACTTTTATGCCTTAACCTATTTGAGTTCAAAACTTTTCCATCATTTTCTCCTTACTTTCCCCTGACTTTTCTTATCCCAATATTCATGTTTTAACTTTGAATTTTCACTCAGTGAAAACCTATCTGTTCTGAAATCCTCCTCTGCTCAGCAGTTCCACCCTTCTAGTGCCCTGTCTATATATTTTTTCCAATGTGACTGCTTGCAGTGTTTCACTAATAGCCTTGAACCCCACTCTGTCCATATTCTGGCTGCTAGCCATCAAAAACATAGCTGGGAGTGGGGGCGGGGAGAGTGAGCTGCCATTTTAAATCGTCTCTTTCCCTCCCTCTGGGAAAGGACCTTAACCTCAGGCACTTTCAGTCAATCACAGTCCAAGAGAGAACCTTGAAAATGTTCTGCAACACTGATTGGTTCCATAAAATATGCTGGCTGGATGCAGAAGTTGAGTTTCTTTTAGCTTATTTCATAATAAAGGGCAATGCATGGGCTGTATTCATAGTAATTCAAATCTGACACAAATAATACAGCAAATAATTACAGTGACCTTTAACTCACCTCAAATTTAAAGAAAGGTTAAGCTGCCCTTTACTAAAGTAAATATTTTCTGTAGTCAAATAAATGCAGACACCTTTAGAGAGGGAATACACCGCCAAACTAAACGAATATGAAAACGGTTACAACAGAATAATTTCAAAACATAAAGAATGCAGGACTCTTCAGCATAAACAACATCCAGACATGCCAGCATCTGCCATTATTAATTTACCTTACAATATTTCCAATGGGTTTTCCCATATGTTTGCTGGGAACTGTTGCTTGAAATTTCTGTCCAGGAGGGCAGATATCAAAGAGAAATATTAAAAGTAAGAGAATTTAGCTCTTCTCTCCATACCCTGATATAGTAAACAATTTATATTTTATTCCATAAAGCTGAACAAGCCTTAAACGTTTAAGTGGTTACCATGCAGATCCAAGTCTTAAAAAATAAACCCAGAAGACAATGCTAACTGAGCAAAGGAAGCAGCTGATAAGTTTATGCAGTTCATGTACCAAGGTTTAGCTGTTGGTCAGATAAGGACCAGGTGTGTTTTTGCACATTTTAATTTGTTTAGTCTGTGTCTATTTCAGATAGCACTTAAAAAAAGAAAGAAAGAAACTCAGGGGTGGACTATGTTATGTATACCTAGTCTTTAATTTTAAAGGTTTATTTAAAAAAAATAATTACTCTCTTTCCTGGGTCCAAATGCTAATGATATGTTGACTGTGAAAAGCAAGTCATCGGCTTGTTACTGCAACTGGTATCGCCTCGAAATTCTCCATTCATTAAAATAAGGCCACCTGATTTAATTAGAAGTAGTCAGCATGCTTATAATACTTTTGGTCACAATTTAAATTGCATGTCTCAAATAGGGATTAAATTTGCGTTTAACAGGACAATAATTGTATGTTAAAAGGAAAACCAAGTTTATTTCTTTTTGTTTCTCTCACTACAGCTTTGCCAACTCTGTAAAGACCCAAAATGTTCTTAGAGACATAAATTAAATGGGTTTATTTTTAACCAATTTTTAAAAAATAAATGCAAAGTCCCAGGTCAATAAAACCTATGTCTCTCCTAACTCTGACTCAGCATTCTTTTCTATTCCTCACTCCCTTTTTGAAGTTATTGGAGCAACAGCACTGGTATACCTACTTGTTCACCAACAGGGTGCAAATCAAGGATCTGAGGCTGATCTATTAATAGCGATGGAGAGTAGGTGTTATCTCAAAGATTGTGCTTCTCTTGGGTTCTTAACTCTATATAGAAATGTCTGACATTGACTTTGATAATAATAAGTGATTTTGTAAAGGGAATGAAAATGAATTCTTAGTAAAAGTGAAAGAATTATCGAAGGCTACTGGACATCAACTATTACTTGAATTCTTTCACATTCTACACTGTTTTATTGTCCAACACTTGATGAGAAATCTTATTCCTCTATACTTTAAGGGTTTTACATTCTTTTGCAATTCATAACTTTTTTTTTCTCAATTTGTAACTTCTTGATTCTTCCTCTTCTGATCTCTTCCTTTGAGGTAGGAGAAATTACCTATTGTCCTCCTGATATTTCTTTTTTTTTTTTCGGTGCGTGGGCCTCTCACTGTTGTGGCCTCTCCCCTTGCGGAGCACAGGCTCCGGACGCGCAGGCTCAGCGGCCATGGCTCACGGGCCCAGCCACTCCGCGGCATGTGGAATCTTCCCGGACCGGGGCACGAACCTGTGTCCCCTGCATCGCCAGGCGGACTCTCAACCACTGCGCCACCAGGGGAGCCCCCTCCTGCTATTTCTGACAACCTTCCTCCTCTTTGGAAATATTCTTCTTCTTTGGAAACTTTTTTCCAGGAGAAAGTTCTATTGTGCTCTAATGGACAGTGAGAGACAGTGTATAAGGGAGAGCGCAAATCCAAATCAAGAGATGCAAAAATTGATAACTTAAACATGTACTGTTATTCACTAGAGCATGGTGCTTCTGTGTATGTTTTGGGTTTAAAGGAAGATACTCCTGTTAAGCTTAGACCTCTGACCCTGACAAAAATTGATATATACCAGCTCCTAGAAGGTTCTGCCTCTTTGTTTCCAAAAATACCTACCTGTGAGATCTTGTGCCTCTTATTGAGAACAATGCACATAACCAAATTTTAGAGTGCGAACTACCTTGGTTCCTCAAAAATGGAGGTCATAGGACTGAACTTGTGCTTTTAGGATTGTCTATTTTCTTTTCAACATTTAGGGCCCTCCCAAAACTTTGAATTTACTTGTCTGTGCGGTCTACTAATACTTGTCTGCTGTTCTCTTCTGATGTTTTTTATCCTTTGTGGAATTGAATATATATATAGAGAGAATCTAATATATGTAGGTAATCACAGAAGTATTTCTAATACTCTTTTGCTAAATCTAATTTTCCTGTCTCAGGATGTGGAGCTAAAATGCAATTGAGTGCTATACTTAAGATATCTTTTCTTCCTAACTAACACCATTTTCTGTCATAAGTAGAGTTTACATCAATACTACAGAGGTAAGCGTGGGAAGACTACGTGTATAAAGCAATAGATAGGATGTTTGGAATCATTACTATTTTGGAAAATCATAGTTGTTTAGTTAAACTAGAGGATTCTCTGAGAAACAGATGCATTGTTTCCCAAGGAGGAGTAAGGTCCATCACACTGGGCAAGTGAAAGTATTTGCAAAGAATTAATGGGATTTTCATAATGTTAGGGGCTTTAAATGAAGTGAAGCGAGTTCCTTTAGCCATAAAGAAGGAATAACATGATCAGTAAGGGAAAAAGTACCCAACAAATAAGATGTAAGAAGAGAACAAAAGAGAGTCAGTGAATCTGATCAAAACAACCAGGGAATCTGACCAAAAAGGCAGTAGTAAATTGACAGTTACAGCTGGTCAGAGTTTCCAAGGTATTGGGCAATATCAGAGAGTATGACTGCTAGGTAACCTGAAGCCATAGGGGATAGGATATGGGAATCAGAATAGAAAATACCAATTTTCTTGGATCTATATGTATGCTAGAGGCATGATAGCTGGTTGGAATGAATAGAATTCTTAAATGTGGGGCAGCAGGTGTAAGTCATATGGACACACTGGGAGTAATAAAAAGAAGGGATCAGAATGTATTGTTTAATGCAGTGATGTGAATATAATTGAAAATGAGATACTACCAATGATGTGAACACCTCAGAAAAAGAGTGGTGGAAAAGTCTCTCTGGGCAAAAATTAAAATATTTTTGCATATCTCAAGAAGGCTACTTGCCCTTCCCAGAGATACCTGCAATCTTCTAATCATCATTCAAAATGATATTAAAGAGCCTTCTTTATATATTCTTGGGAGCCTTTTCTCATGCCTCTAAGAGAGAAATAATCATGTTCTTTCTGTTACCTCTGTGCTTTGTATATATTTTTAACATGACTTAACACAGCATCTTATAATTATTTGAAAACCTGTTTGTTTCCTTCACTAGAAGGGAAGCTCATTAAAAGCAGGTTACTTTTATATTTTTTATTCATTTTTGTAAATTACCAAGTATCTAGCACCATATTTGACATATTATGGGTGTTTAATAAATATTGAATGGAATTTAATTTTGAAAACTGTCCTGATTTTAACTAAAGTTTTGGCCACAAAGTTTACTGATATTTGGGATCAGTGAATCTGTCAGTGAGCACAGGAGAACTTTCCTCATTTGGGGTATACATATGGGCAGGAAGGAGGAAATAATATTTTTTGACAAAGGCCCCTAAGAACCATGTGTGAATACTGTGCCTTTAGTGTAGTTTGTGATTTCACTGTCAAGAGTTACTGGAGATGAGGCGACCAGGCCATTTGTGTGAGGAGGAAGGTTCTTCCATTGCTGGAAAATACAAAAGCCCTTGCAGAATTTTTTTGTCTGACCTCAGTTCTTTGTAAAGCTCCATTTTTCTCAATGATCTAGCATAGTTTATCTGACACATGATGGACATGAATTTTACAAGGAAATTTGTTTCACTCTTTACTTTGGCTGCTATGAAGTTCAATGAAGCATTGTTATCTTACATAATTTTATTTCTTTTATTTTATTAACTTTATGTCCTTTGTTTCTTTATATTACCTCTCCCTAGGATGCTTCTTATGATTTTAGTCCTTTCTCCCTTCACCTCAATTACTTTATCATATTATTGTATGATTTTTTTTTAATAACTATCTCAAATACATCTGGGAACAAGGCAGGATATAAAGTAATTAATAAGTAAAATAAATCCAGGCACGTTAGCTCCACATACTACCTGCCTGCCAATACCACATAATACAAACCACATTGCACTGTTTAGAATGAATGAAAGCAAAGGTCTCGAGTTGGTGGCTAACAGGCAAAATCCTGCCCGCTGACATGTTTTGTTTGGCCCACACAGTGTGTTTAAA
Organism: Neophocaena asiaeorientalis asiaeorientalis; assembly: GCF_003031525.2. NCBI lineage: Eukaryota > Metazoa > Chordata > Mammalia > Artiodactyla > Phocoenidae > Neophocaena > Neophocaena asiaeorientalis. The sequence continues at coordinate 5,708,166 of NW_020173124.1, read as the reverse complement.
ATATGAATTACTTGCCAACGTTTAAGAATCAGGAAATTTTACATGAAATCTCAGTTTTTCTTAAAGGGACCTCTATTCCATGACAAAATGCACGGGTGGTAGCTGCTCCTTTTCCAGTCTGTCGTGGTCCCTGATACCCTATTTTACTTCTCCTATATTTTATTTGGCCCTGTTGAATTCATTTATATGACCTGCTAGACACTATAAAGATTTTACTTGGGGCTCCTGCATTAATAAGATGAGCAATTTACTTAAATAAGTCATCATTATTCACTATTTTTTTTCTATTAATAAAATAATGGCAGACATTTTTGTTGTTGCTTTTGCTTCTTTCTAACATGAAGGAACTAGCTGATCTTTTGCAGCTTAAACCACAAAAGTAACCTACTTGTTTACGATGTTTCTATCCATATATTACAACTCTACTCACCAGGAGATTAATATTCAGGACATCTTAACCCTTCAACCCATAGTCCTGAATCTGGAAATAAGGCTTGGCCTTGCAACAGCTGTCAGAAACCACTGTCTTTTAGTCTTGGGTTGTAAATCTTTTGACCTCAATGAGGGTCCTAGTGACTCTTACTTAACATAATATTTTAACAGGCTTGATTATCTTTTCTTCAGCCCAGAGAAGAGTAGAAATATTGTTAAAGACAAACAAAGTTGTAAAAGGAAAACTGGCAAAACAGACTTTGATGCTTGAAGGAGACTCCCTCCTGCCAAAAGGACAAAAACAAAACGAACAAAAACTAAAAATTTAGAATTACTACTTGGTGAGTAGTAATTTTCTACTCACTATTTTCATAATGCTCTATTTTCATAAATGCTCAATTATGTTTATAACTTCTGTATAAGAAGATTGGGGACCTACCATATCACCCAGCTTCAGTAAGGTGCTAGTGCTTGCTCATAACAGGAAACGGTGTGTGCCTTTTCCCAACTGTGTACTCACTGACATCATGTTTTTCGCTTGTTTCCAAAGAGCTGGTTGTTAACCATTTACCAGAACATCACTGAGTCACTTCCAACTAAAGCCTGCCTGGCTTTCTCTCCATGGCTTTGTACATTCACATGTGCTGTTGTCTATCCTTCCATATTGAAACTCGCCTTCCAAGTCCTCCATTGGAAAACTCCTAATTATTCATTAAAACCCTTTTTTGTGTCAGCTCCCCTGTACATTCTTCTCCAATTTTAAACAAAAATAATTTTTCATAATTTATATCAACACCCACCCCATTGTATTTTACTTAACTTTTTACATTTCTCTATTTGTCTATATCATGATTTATTTTCATGAGAGCAAGGACAAAATATTTTTCTTCTCCTGATGATATATGCTTGAGTGAATCTTTCCATCCAATGCTGTGGTGGTTATCCACTACAGGTGGAACATAAGGGACTGCTGAGCCTAAATCAAGCTGATCTCTTGGCAAATGAGTAAAGCGACAACTAACCCTTCATTCTTGGCATTGTACTGTCAATTAGTAAAGGCAAGAAATCAAAAGGCAAAGGTATAAGACAGGGACATCGAGGACTAAGTTCTCCAATTTGGCAAAGGGGAAGGCACTTTAAACACCCAATTAAACACTGAGGATGTATTTATCTTTGATTCTATAAGGGCAACCTGGCATGTCTGGCCATGTATATGAAAATACCTGATACTTGGTAGTTATTTTAGGGAAAAAATGATTGGATGAGTTGTTTCTTAGCAACACTGGATGTTTATCTATGTTCCCTTATCCTTGCATAGCAATTTCCAAACCTATAGCAACCTAAACTTTCTGTGCACTCAACACAAATTGTGTGTGACAGGTCACTCTATTATTTAATAGAGTCTAATAGTCCCCATGTCTCATAATCCATATCACTGAATTCCTCTCATGTCAGTAACTGTAGACTAAATTTGTACCCAAATCATTTTCACCCCTAGAAGTTAAATGTGATCCTGGCAAAAACACAGCTCTTATATTATTTGGTGCTTTTATTAGTAAATAATTATGCTCAAGGAGCTTCATTGCTTGTTATAAGCTCAGGATGTGAGGAAAATTCCAAAGCAAAGACTGCATCAGTTTGTGGACATTTCTTTGTCATCACCAAGTTGTTTTTTCTTTGAATGTTCTTTGATTTTCCCCCCAAAGAAAGAAAGTCCATTCAGTAGCATCAAAGTGTGGATGTTGTCCATAGCGATCTGGATGGGAATCAGTAGCAGGGGGCTTGCCTCAGTGTCTATGGTTCAAGGGAGGATGTCACTCTTTAGAGACAGTGTGAGCAATAGGGAAGCAGGGGAAGTTTCTGAATGACCTCACAGCAAGAGATGAGTGGTCAGTTCTGTAATAATGGTTTACATTGGCAGGACTCCACTTCTGGGGTGGTCCATAGTGACATTGTCAAGAATCTCTTTCATTAGTACTGTGAATACTGCAGGGACACATTGGTTGAAAGGTGAAAAGTTGGAAACACTGCTGTTTTTCATGGCTGGGGATAAGTAGAGCCTATTGAGGAGTTATAAGAAGCTGTTTTTGAAAGAAAATACAAAACGCCAACACAATTTTAACTCTCAAATTCAGTGTGGTACAGACTCTCTCTCCTGTTAGAAATGTGGTTTCCTTTTGGTGCTGTGGTTTTGTGCTAGGAAATCTCAATTTACTGAGGTTGAGAGGTTAATGGTTTAGGCTACAGGTAGCAGCAATTATCCAAACTGGAGAGCAAATAGTATAAAATAACTGACATGCATTTTATCAAGTTTATTGATTAAGGTTTTATATTCTTTCTATTTATAGAATTGAATATGCGTTCCATGTAATGTAACAACCAGTGAAAAACTGGCATGTTACACACTCCCATGCACACACATACCTTCCTTTGACTGCTTTAAATAGTAATGTCAACAATATTAGTGATCTAAATTCAATATCTGCTTTGTTGCAAGTGTGCGTTTTATTGTTTTATATATCTAAGGGAAAATGTAGGAACAATTGATAAGTTGAACAGGCATGATCAAGAGCAATTTAAATTAAGAGAATGCTTTATATTTTACGTGTAATTTACATTCAATGTGATGTCAGTTCTAGCAAGTCTTGAAAAAGGAAGATCTAAAATTGTCTGACTGCTTCATAAATGTATAATCTCATCTTTTCACGTTTGATTGACCAACATTTTAGTAGTGTAAAACTTAATGGTATGGCATTTTTTAAAGTAATACATAACAGTATCAGAAAATAAAAATCCTTATTTTATGTTAGTGTTATATTTTAGGTATTAGTGGATATGTGCTTTATTACTTGAAGGTTTTATTGCATATTATCTGAAGTTAGATTTTAATTCATTAAGTCCATTTGGCATGTTTATTTGGATAATTTCATCCTAATTAAAATTTATTTTATGTTTTTGTAATTATAAAATAATATATGGTTATGTTAGATAATTTGACAAATACAAAAAAATAGAGACAAAGAAATCCATTATAACATTTTATTGTTTATCTTTCCCAGCTTATGTCTATGTGTTTTAATTTTTCTACTCATAAATATGTATTTTATGGATAGAAAATATTTATTGTAAACATTCAAACATTACAAAAACATGCTGAAAAAATAAACATTTCTAAACATTTCAATTTCAGAGCTAGTAAATGTTAAGAGCTTGTATAGTCTTACAGATTTTCCCCATGAATTAAAAGAATATAATAAAATAGCAAGTCATTTTTAAGTATTGCTAAAGAAGTGGATCTATGTTATACATGTCCTTTCAAAACTTCTTTTCCCTTAAAAATAAACAAAATATATAGACTTCTAGGTAAGTATATTCTGTGTGTCTTTTTAACATATTGGATCATGGTTACTTATAAACTTGTATGCATTTTTTTTTACTCATAATTAGAGCTAGAATAATTTCTCATCATTATGTAAAATTTTTACAATATTTTCTTTTAACTTCATAATAGACCAGTGTACTATTTAGAAATAAACACCTCCATAATTTTGATATCAGTTTGAGTAACTTTCATCATCATCATCCCCTTTTTCTTCTTATTGAACTGTATCAATGGGAAATATTGGACCAAAGATACAGAAATTTTCAGACTCTTTTTTTATATTAAGTAAGTACTCAATACTATAAAAAGTTAAACTAAAATTTTTTTACTAAAGTGGATAAGAGTACTTGTTTCCCTGAAATTTCCTACTTAGATGGTCTTATTGATAAGTTTTCCTTTTTAATTTGCACTAAATGGTAGGAAAAAAGGTCTTCTTGCTAAGAGTTTCACCCTAATTCTCACCAAAATCTACTGGTATTTCCAACAAATTATTGAGTGATTTAGTATGGAGCAAAAGCATGGCAGCTAGAAAACTAATGGTAAGAAATTATTCCCAGATTAGTCCTGCAGTTTTTGAGAACATAATTACAAGAATTTACAATTATAACAATGATATGGAGAAATTTAGAGTGTTTGCTTAAATAGTTGCTACACAGTATATAAGCATAAATGGCAGCATTACAACTAATGATGTGTTAAAATGTAACTAGAAGTGGCCTGACTCTTGGGAGGTAAGGCTCTGAAAGGAAAGCCTACCAAGGATGCCGTAAAATGGATTTTACTATAAGGATCTGAAAGTTGGCTTAGATGATTCCTCTGCTTTAGTCATGAAGTCCTCCACAGGTTTTTTCCAGATGGATGTAGGATTAAGGAAAGGGGACCTTTATCCTCATTATCATGTCAAAATTATCTGAATTTTGCTGCTGGCCAGGTGTCTTTTGCCTTGATTTTAAAAGTATAGGAATCTCAGCCTCAATCTTCAATGTGAACCCAGTGCCAAAAACATGAATAAGATTTCCTGGGACTTCTGGAGAAGGAGAGTGAGCCCTCATTTTTACTAAGTATCTCTGCATTTCTTTGGATGCATTTTTATAGTAGACTGCCCCCAGATTTGTTCCACATTTATAGATACAAACTCCTGGAAGATGGCAAACTCCTGGAAGACAGAAACCATGGTTGATTAATCATTACATGCCACCACATACAGAGTTGACACTCACAACATGCTTGCTTAAAACAATAAGTAAATGAGTGAATGTGTGGACTAAGATGGTGAATGAATGCTATTAGCTAAGGCCGGAACTAAGAATGTGGTGCTGTATTGAGGTTTCTCTATTAGTCTAAAACCTTCTGGAATGTCCTGACTAGATCATCTGATCAGTATGTTAAAAATAAAGGAGTTGCCTGAGGCATGGTGCAATTATATCCCTTTCCTCTACCTTGACTGAGTCCCAGAGATTCCTGTGAGGAAGTCCTTGGATCAATCTTAGTCAAGGATATAAAGAAGAAATCAAGGTTTACATTGGTGTATCTTGTACTTTCTCTCTTGCTTTCCTTCCCGTGTTTGGAATCTAGGTGCCAATCTCCTCATGCTGCCTCCCTCTCATTGAAACTTTCTCTGGGGAAAGAATCTGGAACTTTTATTTTCGTACGGGCACAAATGACAGATAAGGCTTTGTCCCTCTCATAGCTATTTTTACCATTAACAGCTAACTTTTTTTGTTTGTTTGCCTTTTGCCAGAGTTTTCATGTTGAAATCCAGGTATCTATGACATGGGGTTGGTGGTGTCTTGGAGTTCAGAGACTTAACTGATGTAAATTTTTACCTTCTCTCTGTTCATTCATGGGTCCTGGATCTGGTCTCAGATCTACAGCTCTCTTGAGTGGAGTGGGGAGGTTATCTCTACTCCATGCTATTTTGGTCATGTATTCTATCCTCCTTGGACTTCCCCAAATCTCATCACTGTTATTGGGCTCTATCTCCCTAGGGGTGCATAACAGGCTTTGCTTTTGTTTTCACTCTCGTGAGATTTCATAGGAGGTTGGTGCTCCTCTTATTAATATTAATCTAACCTAAATGTGAATCTCAAGCATGAGTATACGGCAGGCCTACAGTGAAGTTATTTATGGGGATTCTAGACTCTGGCCATTGGTGTGAAACTTGGTACTACACTGGAAGAAAGTATTTGAGTTGTAGAGATATGAGAATCTTTTGGAATCATAGAACTTTAGAAGTGGAAGTGACTTTGGAAATCATCTTGTCAGGATTTTGTTTTTTGGGTTTTTTTTAATTTTAAAGATGATTAACAGTATGAATAAATGCAACATTGGGCACAGTGAACTGTACCAAGTCCTAAAAGTGAGCAAAAAAAAATGGTGAATGACTCTTCTGCCATGCTTAAATGTGTTATGGTGGAGACTTACACCTCCCATGAAATAGTTAAAATCACCCTGTCCTCTTTATAAATGTTGGATGAATTGATGGCTCATAAATATTGGATGAAACGATGAACATAAGAATAATACTAAAAACACATAGAAGATTATTATTATTAATAGTTGAAAATTTGTTTTGCTTTGTGAAGCCCAATGTATGTTTTCTAGATTTTAGAACCCAAGACAAAACATACTTGGAATCCCTCAATAGAATCACATTGTTAGATTCATGTATCTTGGGTTGACATTTTCGATGTGTCTGCACTGCTACAGTTTTTCTTTTTTTTCCATTGGTTCTGTAAGTACATAGATGATAGAATAATATTTGATCTGTCATGTTAATGAATTTGTTATATTAAAAATAAATGAATTAAAAAGGTAAGATCTATACATCATTTAGAAAAAGCTGTTGCCTAGACAAAGATAATTCGGCTGGTCCTTGCTGAGTTTGGACTTCCTGTTTTACTCACTGTGCGTTAAGGACAATCCAAGTCATCAGCATTTTCTAGGTGAATGGTGGGTTGTCCATAACAGTGCCCTTTCCTTCCATTATGGTACTATATCAAATGTTTCTCCTTCAGAAATGCTATGTGATAAATAACTATATATAAAATGCAATATACAGTATATTGTATATATATTTGGGATACCAGTATTTCAAAAGGAACAGCTTGATATTTATTGATGCAAATTGTCATGCAATTAAGACTTTCTGAACACTAAAAGGCAATCTAAATTTACCAAAAAGAAAAACAAAAAAAGAATTGATTGAGTTGTTCTCTCTAGTTTGTATGATAACATTCCACGGGTCTCTGGGCCCCAACCAAGGTAAACTGAAAAAAGGATTAACTGACTATTGCAAAGGCTAATTTACAGAAACCACATGAGGAGTTCCTGAGCACAGCCCAGATAACAAAAATATTACCCACGTTGTTTACGGTGGAGTTAGTTTATTAGTTGGAGTGCTTCATTATGTATAAAAGATGCCAGTGATAGTCTCCTAGTCAAAATAAACAGGCATAAAGTGATCCACATATACAATTTGTAGTGAATAGTTACTTTGCTATTTATTTAATAATTGACCATAAATGGAGTCAAAGTGCAAAGGGAAAAACTAAAAAAGCAGTCCACTAAGGGCTTTTTGAAAGATTGATAAATAATGTGGAATCTCAATTAGGCTGTAGAAGGAATGCAGATATTAAAAATTTGGTCAAGAATCTAATTAGCTGGAGGTAATTAAACAGTCTCACACGGGGTCATTAATCTTTTCCACAGACCTTTGATGTTTTGCACACTGTCTCCTAGTCATTAATAAAATTCATAACACTCCACTTTGTGCTGTTTTATCATCATGTTTTTTCTCCGTAAGAGCATAGAGCAAGTGTCATTGTATCACAAGGGACTTACTTTAGTTAATTTCTTTTCCTCCTCCCGTGCTTGTTCAGATTAACCATTTAATGATCCAAACGAAAAGCAAAGGCACATTTAAACTTGTCTTTAACTTTAGTAAGTAATACAATTTCATAATTTTGTCATCATTACTTTAAAAACGATGAGATCTCTATTATTCCCATTCAAATGTTTCTTAGAAATGGTAAATTACAGTGGAAGTACATTTAGTTATCTGGAGATTTACATAGTCACATATTAAACATGTAGCTTCTCAAAAAGCAGAATAATTATTTAATTAAGGAAAACAGACTAAATGGAAATTGTAGAACACAAACTGTACATTGAGCAAGAAAAAAGCAGAATGTCATTTCAACAGTGCTTTGTTCTGATAAGTTTCAAAGTAATACCATATTCAGAACTGGCTGGGTTGTAAAAGACAAGAAAATACAAAGATTGCATTTAGAAAATATGATTCCTGTGATTGGAAGAAAATATTTTATTCATTTTCATAAATGCAATGTTTGTGTATGTGTTATTTTATTTCAGTCTTTTAACTAAATACATTGCTGAAAAAAAATGAAACCTGTTGTTTCACAGAATTGATTGCATTTGTAATAGAACCTGTTACTCCAAAAGCCATTCCACCTGTCCCCTGGTAGACTATATTGAATTATCAGAGAATGCTAAAAGAGATGAAGTAGTTCTGAACATTTGACTGCAGGGATAATGCTCTCACAATGATGGCATAAGAGAATATGTAGGAAATGAGTTAGTTATCTCAGAACACCTGAAGACTTCATAAGCATTCATTTAAGAAATCAATAGAAAGGAAGTCTGCAGCATATTAAATACAAAAATGCTATTCTGTATTAATTGGTTGTTTCTGATTGGAAGGTTTTCAAACTAAACAAAAAACAAAACTACAGTTATATGTCTATTTAATAGAATAAATCTTCCTAGAAAAAAATTACTTGTTTTCTGAATTTTAGGAATTGTTAGATATTAACTCAACTTCTGATATTGTATTTTGTGTGGGTGAAATCACGACATATTTTCTTTTTAAAAAATAAATGCTCATCTTCCAAATAATTAGCATTGTTCTTTTTTAAAAGTCATTTTTTTACCTAAAATCACAAATAATATTTGCATGAAATTAAATTCTATTTCTTGAAAATATCATTATTTTTCATTGACAAACTGGAACATTTCTATATATACACCTTTATTTATTTAAACATCAAGAGAAAATAAATACGTTTAGAAAAGAAAAATGTGTCATTAGCATTATAAAGAGAAAGCTTATATGAAAGAAAAATGTCTTTGACTACTCACTAACAGTGCATTATGTAAGATTGAGACACAATCCATTAGGCATAATACGAAGAGAGAAAACATCTCAACTTCACATACAAAAGGAGTTGCTTAGAAAATCCATGTGAAATCCCCAATCAAAAATAGAAACACCCACTCACATTGATTAAAATTTAATAGTGATTTGACTAATCAGGATGTTTATTCTGAGCAATTACAGAGTAAGGCTAATTGTTAAATTTGTACAGCTTTGTTATTCTCAATTCTCCAGTGACATAAATTTAAAACAGGTTGAAGTTAATGACTAAAAGAATGTAAATAAAATAGTTAAGTGTTTTAAAATATTTAGAGGGCTTAATACCACGCTGGAGTAACAAAAAATATTTAGATCACACTGTGAACATCAGACCTCCTGTGTTAGAATCTGCACTTTTGTTTGTGGAGCAATTAATTATCTTAGGTGAGGTCCTGAATTGGATATCTGTTTTAAAAGATATAAAGTAAATTTATACCACACAAAAAGTATAAATGGAATTGATTTGACTGCATTTGCATACAATTTTAAATGGAGGAGTTTACATTTTAAATAGGTATCCTTGTGCCTATGTGTTTGTCTGAGTTTTAGGTATGTAATTTTTATTGGGTATATTTCATGTAGGAGATATCGTCTATCTTAGAGAAAAAAATAACAACGGACACACATATTAATGTAATTTATCATTGTGTGGCATATAAAAGCACACATCTTAAAAAGCAGTTTTAAAATGTAATGATTTAACTGTAAATAAAAAACTATGTATTTAATAATAAATGGCATCAAAGTTGCATTTTCATGAGAAAATAAACTCCATAAATATAAAAGCATTTAGAAGTTTGTTTTAATATTTAAGTGGTTTATATGCTGTATTTGTTATTAGCTAACTGGATATTAATGTCTGCTTTGAATAGTCTGCTCAAAAATCTAGAAGTATATGTAATTTAACAGATAAATATTTTCTTTGTTTTCTTTATGTCTATTGGTCCTAGAATTTTAATCTATTTTTTTAAGTAAAGAAGAGCGAGAGACAAAAAAGTTCAATAGTATGAGTGAGGTTCAGTACCACCGCCCAATTTCCTGGTTAACTGTAAGGTCATTCCCCAAACAGCAGGGCATAGGGGAAATATACAATTCTGGAATCATTATATCATTTCCTGTCCTGTTTCCTGTCAACTGTTCCTGCCAGAAATGGCTAATAATGACCTATTTTCACCAAGTAATAGAAGAAGCTGAAGTCAGAATTATGCTGTAGAATTAGATCTCTTTCCTAAATGTAGTTATAAAATCTGGACTAAAGAGGGCAGGAGATACTCTACAAAAAGAAATCTACAGAGGATCAAAAATAATCTCCATGAACAAATCATGCATACATTTGAGTATATGATAGTGATTTATTTTCAATAAAATCTGTATAAATGCTTTAACTTCTTTGATTCCTTGACTAGCTGGAGTTTCAGCAATATTTGTAGGTGTGAGCTTTCCTTACATTGAGTGTTCAGCTTACTTCACTGCATTAATATTGGATATAGAAGTTTTTAAAACATTCCTTTAGATTGTAGTTTCCTTCTGGGTATATCAGAAGCAAGGAAATTAATAGTAGCCTATAACTAGGAAACATGTCTTTCATTTAGTGTAAAATATGAGGTCTATTTTAATCTTTTCTCCATCCTCAAACGTATCTTTTAAAACCCATGACAACATATATCACAAATGAATCTCTCTCCAAATTAATGTGAATTTCCCTGGATATGCAAGCTAAATAGAACTCTAATTCTAATTTTCTACTCAATGCAGGAACCTCCTCTTCCCTTTTGTAAGTTTTATAAATTTATCTGGCAAAATAGAGAATCTGAAATTGGTGCACATACTCAGAAACTGATGAATGATAATGATCATCACTTGTAGGTAGGTATTCAAGAGAAATTGCTAAGAGACAAGGCATGCTAGCTTCTTCCTTATTTTCAAGCTGCACACATTTTTATTTTAGTCTGTAGATATCTAGTTAATCTCACATCTCCAAAAACATTTATAGATATTTAGGTAATTAAGTAAACTGAAGAAATAGTTCTCTGAAACAAATCATACTGTATTTTGCATATGGTCAATATCCAGTTTGTTAAACTTTACAGAATACCAAACTTTCACTTGTTCAAAATGTATCCTTAGAAAAATGTTTAACAGTTATTGGGATACTTCAGTTATTCTGACAATAAATATTTTTCTAACCTAGTTTACTTTAATATAAAATTTAAATTCTAATTATGATGTTACATGAAATAATATAATTCTTATATTGGATCTGAATGTCATTGTATTGACCAAGTAAACTTAAAACTTGAACAGCCAAAAAAAAAAAAAAACAAAGTGTTTAACCTTATTGACAGGATGAAATATTCAAGTAGTTGAAGATAGTCATATATAAAGAATTTAACACTGAGTTTAAATGTCTGGATAATTGCTTTCATCTGGGACAAGTTTTGTAATTCCCCACCTCTCAGCACATCAGAAGTAAATATTGGTCCTGTACACTTGGATTCTTCTAAGCAGTGGACACTTCTATCAGGCAGAGACTAAGGTAAATAGAGGCTAACCTTCTCTGCAATTTAGATGAATGCAAGATTCTGTCACCCTCCAAATCACAAGAACATGGGTTCTAGGCCACACTTGCCCACACCTGTAAATAACCATTTTTTAAATACTGAATCTCACAGTCCTCCCTAATGTCTGTCATGTGTTTTATTTTTCTGTCTTACAAAGACCAGATTTCTGGTTATTTGGAGAATTGGGGGATAAGAGGCCATCTCTGTTACAGTGAAAATTAGCTTGCAGATAGCCAGGATAATAATCAATAAACTCAGGGGCGTAGGTAAACATCATTTGGCATTTATAATAAATTTCTAACAGTGAAAAGTGTATTTAATGCAAGTTTTTCCTAGTGTCTATGGTGTGCCTATTGTATTCTGTAAATCTTCCAAAATGTGATATTCTGAAAATTCTACATAATTAGTTAAAACATTCTCATAACATCTATAGATCATAAAATATTAAAAATTTGTGACTCAGATTTCTGGGTGGCATGTGGGTTATTTTGTGTGTGCTGATGTCCAGGTTGTTTCTGAATGACTTGGTGTCCTGGAACTGAAGCCCTCCTAGATTTGAACTTAAAAATTTAGTATCACATTTCACTGCTTTCTTCATACCTAGATGAAGGTCTTTGCCATAGCTACGCTTATTGCTTTAAGTCCACATAAGGTACTTCATTATATGCAGTGCCCTCTTGAAATTTACAGAATTTTTTTTTTCATTTGCTGAAAACACATTATTCCATGTGTTGAAGTTTAATTTACTTCAGGTCGGTATTTATTGAGGGCCCACTCAGAAAGTCTGAAGACAGTAAACTAATTTGTCAGAGGAAGCAAACAGACATTTCAGTACCTCATTTTCCTTGAAATGCAGGAATATAATCCCAGCAACTACTGCTTTATAAGACAAGGATAAGAGAGGCAGAGATGATATGGAAACAGCTTTTTTTTTTTTAATCAGAAAATCAGAAGATACTCCCAGGATTGCATCTTTGATGGTCCTGGATCTATAGTGGGCAGGAACAATATTGGAAATTGTCCATGGAAGTTAGGCAAATAATACTACTTTAAAATTAGATTCACTGTGTTCTGAATAAAACATATTGACCTGAATTTTAAACAAATGATACATTGTGTAAGAGGGAAAACATTAATCAGGGTATTTTACTTTACTTCATGATAATTTAAGTTATATTTACCTTATAGATACAATAAAAATGTATAATTCCTAACAAGTTAATTCTTAAATAGGTGTGACTATGAAATAGCAATGATGTTTTTTTTAAAGATTTACAAATTTTACAAAGTTTAGATAGGGTTAACCTTCAATATAGGTATTTTAGGTATACTTAGTACAATCAAAATGCTAGAGCTTCATTTGTAAATTTCTTCAGATCTCATTTATCACTTTTTCTTCTCCTTTTTCTCTGTCATATAGCTGTTTTGTCCCCAGTTACTCAGCATTATAAGGTAGAGAAATCACAGGTTTTAACCTCATGGAGTATCAATCTCTTTATCTAAAAAAAGAAATAAAAATAATGCCCATTATCACAATTCACTTAGACTATAGTTTCTGGCATTAATTTTATCTCAGTTCCTTAAGAAAGCACTAGAATATTTGAACAATGGCAAGATAATTGGAAAAAATGTACAACCACACTTTTTAAGAAGGTAACAGATCTGGATATATGAAATATGAATTATTTTTCAAAATCAGTCACAACAATTTAGAGTTCTTCCTCACATGTAGCTAATTTCCTTTGACTGGATTTGTACACAAGTTGGGGCCAGTTAACTCTAACACAAGGCTGAATTCAGTACTCCTGGCACTGTCCTTTGCTCCTTCTTCAGGCAGTCAAGATCCACCATTAAGACAAATCAAAGTGGAGGAGCCGGTATCAACCCAGGAGAACAATCAATGAAACTATTTCTAGTTAAGGAGCAGGGATTTGTGCTGATAGCTAATTTTAGAATTAAAAATGTAGCTTATTAATTTACATTTTCCAAAACTCATGTGTATTTTTTTTATGTAAAGAATACGTAGACAGAAATTATAGTGTTTTATCTTCATCATATCCTCTGTGAAACCAAAGAAATGGTCATTGCATCCCCTTAATTGAATGAACTGATATAATTAATTTTAAAATGTTATTAAGGGGAGGTGACTATTCATGTTAAGATGAGAGGGCATTTTGAATAAAAATAATAGCGTTTGATATTCATCTAAGCAACCTCCATCAATAGTGCTTGCCATGGAGAACAATGGTAAATGACCTCATTTTCCGTTCTTTTTGGAGATTTTTAGTCTTGTTCTTAAGTGTGTGTAACATATTTCAGAGCATCCTTTCCCTTTAGACTTTTCCATTTCACCTTCTCTTCTTCTTCATTCTTCTTTTGACTGCCTTTGAATTTTCCCCTGAACTTTGTTCTTTCAGTGAACTTTTAACCCACTTTTTGAACTCCAGTTCCCTAAGAAGACTCATTAACTTTATAACTGGGATTAGAATACAAAACAAATGTTGGTTCCAGGGAATTGTTCTAATTTCTTTTCACTCTACCCCAAGCTGTCACTTCAAAGCATGTGCTTGAAATACGTCACGTAAAACAACAAAACTAGACTTTAGTTGCTTTAGTCTTTTAAATTTATAATATAGCTTTGTGGGAAGCAATGAAATATATATATTGGAGATGTTTTATAGCACCTGAGGAAAACATAAATTCAGACTTTGAATGAGACATTACTTGGTCTTGGTAGATTTGTTCTATATGGTTAACTGGGTTAATTTCATTTTTGACAATTATTTTAAAAATTTTTAAATGAAATCTTTACAGAGAACAGTTAAATTTAACAATTTATTATAATGACTTCTTAACTAGAGTAGAAAGATTTACTTTTTAGCCATAATTTTTAAGGAAAAATAAGCTTTACCATCATTCTGTATGCATGGATTTGTGTTCATCAAATTGGTCTCCTCCTTCTTTTTTATTATCAAGTGACAGGTTCATTATGTGAAAGTATTCTGTAAATTTAAGTTCTTTTCACGTAATGATGTATTTTCAATTAAAGAAATATTTTAATTAAGAAATATTTAGACTTTCAATAATATAATATTTAACTGAAGTATAGTTGATTTACAATATTATATTAGTTTCTGATATACAATATAGTAATTGAATGTTTTTGTAGTGGGTTAAAACATACATTTAATGTTGAGAAAGTAGTTGGGAAAAAATTCCCCTACTGTATGTAGATTTTTGTTCTTCTTTTAAAAATGTTGTAGTTTATATACTCTACTGGAAAATCCAGCCCTAATATCATATAAGAAGAATAAAGCATGTTACCTAGAGTATGAAAATCTTACAGAATGACCTCTAAGGTTATAGCTCAGAAACAAGAGGCCAGATTGACTAAACTAGCAGTCTTTCATATGTTCCATATGTCATGTGGGGAGACATGAGTAGTTGTGCCTCAGTAATTATATGTGATTAAGTTATATTCCCTGGAGTATAAAATTTGGACCTATTTGGGGGATAAATTTAAAAACTGGTCTTGATAATGTTCTATGTTTTTGCTTGATGGTTTTCTCTTTCATGATATTTACCAATTGTTCTTCAATGTCACCATATGGATGAAACACTGAATAAAACTCTCAGTTTGGTACTGTGCCCATTAAACAAATACACATGGTTTTGAGTCAATCTAGGGTCAAATGGACTAGGACTATTTGCAACAACAAAGTAATACACTAATAATTCCCATAGCTGCCCAGAGATTGGGAATAGTAGAGAAATATGAGTATTTCTAAGAGATTAATCACATTACTGAGCACTTGGTATGAAAAAACACACTGACGATCAGATTAGATGCTGGTATATATGGGCTGAAAATTGTTCAATCCTCAGAGGATTAGGCAACCTGAAATCTTCTCTTATAGACTAGCACTGATCACTGGGGAAGTAACTGATCCTTAATATAGAAATACCTAGGCTAGAATTAATTATTTTTCTTATAACAAGTAATATTATCACACTGTTTTTAAAACATGGAAAATATCTATAAATGCACAGAGTTTAGAAGTACCTTATTTCTCTTATGTTCAAGATAGTGTTATACTTGGTAGGTAGTGGAAGGGCCAATACAATGTACATACACATACAGCAAAATAAAACACAAATGATCATGTCTGGCACATATGATGCTCTAGAACAAATGGACGTCAGAGACAGGGGAGTCCAAATGATGCATATTTTGAGGAAATATAAATTCAGCACTAAAAAAGACAAGCAAAAATTTGACAGGAAATAGAGCCAAGTTTGTTGCAGAACCACAGATCTTTAGGAAAGTTGAGGAATATTTAAGGGACCCTCTGTCAACCTTAGTACCATTTTGTCTCATGCTCCAGGGATGGTATAGATTACTGGGTATTCATCTGATTTAAAAGAGCTGCTATTTAGCCAACTTGAAGATGGCTAAAGAATTTACTTTGAATCATTGGGTTTAACCTGTTCTGTAGCAAGTGCGGACAAACACTGCAACACTGTGAAACTTTAGTGTGAAAGGACAAAGAAGCTTGAAATTTCATCCATTTTGTTGAAGGGTCTTAAACTTTGAGAATCAAGGTAGTTTTTAATCCATTTCACATGTATTTCTTTCTCTCCTTGTACACACATATATGGTGCAGCTTGGGAGTTTCTCTTAAGCTGCAATTACTTTGAGACATATTCTCTTAAATTCAAGAAATAGAAGTAGAAAATCAGGCTTGAATTCCTGGCTCTGTGCCAACGACTAATAGTTCTCTTCAGCTCTTTTCTGTGCTACTTTTATAACTGGATAGCTGAGGGTGAATTTTAATGGCTGTTTTGGGGCTTGGGAAAAATTATATATAATATATATGGAAAAGAAAGCAATTAAGGACAGGAGATTGTTGAAAGCTTTACTGACTTTCAAGCTGTGAAAAGAAGAGGCCAAGATACCTTATGCTTTTGATGCCTGAGAGCCTTGAACCAAAAAGGGAAAGGAGAAAAACATACTCACATGTTGGGACTCTGATTTGAAATCCCTTTTCTTCTTTCCATCTATGGGTACCCAAATAGGGTCAAAAAGCCAGCACCTCAGTTATTTTGCTGAAAGGGTAACAAATGTCTCAACTTTCAGCACACATTCCCACCATAAGTGAAAACTAAGTAAGTTGAGCTTCAAATCACTAATGCTTTCTTCCTGTTACAACTGTAGCCTCATGGTGAACTTTAGAAACAGGTTCGTATTTTTCATAATAATTTTCCCCTGACATAAGTGGTAGATAATTAAACTAAATTCTTCCCGTCAAGAGTCAGGGTTTTTCTGCAGTGGAATAAATCAGATTGGTTTGAAATCTGATCCAAGGTTCAATCAAATGTTATCTCTTCTTTAAAAAATGGTATCCATGTCAGTCATTGCATGTATTGTTTGCATTTAGGAGAAGCTATGAGCTCATGTTATGACCAATACTATCATCTTGTGAAATCGCAAGTGTGTCTTGATTTTTTTCAACTTTAAGAAAAGGAAAACAGTTCTCTCTGTGTGCCTCATGAAACTCTTTCAGCACCACCATTATAAATCTTAGATGGAATAGAATTGAGATTAGTCAGAATAGCTACTTATGGACAACTGCCAAACATCCAAGCAAGGCAAACAAACTATATAAATTCTGTAAACACACTAATTTGGATTTGTAAGAACAATTTCAGTCTTTTAAGTAGGAAAAAGGAAAAAAAGTCTTGTAGGATAGATTTCAAATATTGTTGGGACTAAATATAGAATAAGGTGGAAAAATTATCACAAATTTTATTAAGTATTAATTTATTAAAAGTGTGGAGGATGTATATCTATACTACTTCTAAAATAAATCTATTACTGATTCCATACAGTCAAAACTTTTTCTGATGCTCAAAAATGTTTAAGTTTGCAGTATATTTGAGTTGTGCATACTATGTTTCACAATTCCATACACATGATCGTCTGATCCATGGTTTATATTTATTATAGACCTGTTTACACATCACACTGTCATTCCAATTAATCCTGTTTGCAAAAAGTAAAATCATGATATTGAAAATAAAAGCCAAGAAAAGCAATAAAACCCCAAATTTATGTTATTTTGCTATTTTTCTGATTTGTGTGTTACCATTAATTTTTAAAACTTTGTTCACAGCTCTGTTTCCTTTGGACTGCTAAACATGTTATTATGTGCTTACCTCATCACTGAAGAATGGTAAATCTCTAATCTCACTCAATTTAGTGCTTTTCCATTCTGGTACTAAATTGTCTGAAAGAAAGCAAACACCCAGTCACTATAATAATTTTTTACAGTACCATACCTTTTCTGAGCAAGTTTTATATGTTATCTTACTTTATCCTTATTTTTTAATTCTGTAGGTAGGTGGTAAAAGCAATTATGGTTAGTTGGAAAAACGGAAACTGGTACATAAAAGGCATGTGACTTTCCTAAAATCACAGAAGTAGTTTCTTATTTTTAAGAACACATTTTTATTCTGTACAAATTAAAATAAGTACCCTGTTTATTTAATCCCTCTGCCAAGGTAGGCATATTATCTTCATTTTATATTTGAGGAAAAAAGAGCTTAGCATTATTCAATTTGCCCAAGTTTATGCAACTAGCAATATGAGATTCTAACCTGGCTAAGGCTGATTTTAAAGGCTATTCTTCTTTAAATATATATAGCTTTTATTGGTCTAGTTTTTGTGTCCCAAATAGTTCTTTCAGCTAGTCATAGCTTCCCATTTTTTGTGTGGCAATTATGACTCCTACCCAATTAAGAGAACTCAATTTAATAAAATTATAAATATTTGTAGAGAAATAATTCTTCTTCCAGATGATTAATTTTTTTTTTTAATTTATGTTCTACTAATTGTCACATTACAAAAATCTGAGTGGTCTTGGTAAAGAAGTATTATGTCTGTGCATAATGGGTGGCTATCGTTGAAGAAAGGAAAAATAAAGCTAATTAGAATAAAATTTCAAGCTAAGTTTGGGATATTTTTATCTCATTAAACATAAATTATGTGTGCCCAATATTCACATAAAATATAAAATATAATAATAAAATAATGTTCTTGTAACAACTAACCAGGTTAGGAAATCACATACATATTATTGATATTTATGTGTTCCTTGCTCCAATTTATTCTCCATCCTCTTTCTGCAAAAGTATACTATAATCCTATATTTAGTATTAATCTATCTCACTTATGGCTATATAAATCAAAATATGTGTATTTATCAACAAACAGCATGTAGTGTTATGTTTTATATTTCAAAGTATAAAACCACCCTTTCAAAGCATAAGAACACATGGCCTGCCTTAGACTCAGGTTGAATGAGGGTAACAGATAAAAGGTCCTGACCCACATCATCAGCTGAGTAACCTATCTAGTAACAAGCAGCAGCAAAGTGTGTCAACAGAGGGAGGACAAGAGAGTGGGGAGACCACATCTGTGGCACAGCATGTAGTTAAGGGTAAAGCTGAGGATACAGCAAGGACAATGAGAAAATCCTTCTAACTCTGGAGCCATCACCCTAAGTTCAACCAATAGAATCTCACCACTAAAGAAATTTGAAGTCTGTTGTGTCCTTAAGTTATCATAGCAAGATAGATAGATAGAGAGAGAGAGAGAGAGAGAGAGAGAGAGAGAGAGAGAGAAACCAGCTAAAACCCCATACCAACAGCCTGGTAGAAGAAGAGATATGCCCATTGCAGGAATGAATACTATTTTCTTCATTCTCTACTTTTTTATACCTTATCATTAACATTTAATAAAAATTACAAGACAAAAGAAGGAAGAAAATTTTTTTAAATTTTCTTCACCCACTGTGAAGAGAGAAAGTTATAAATCAGACAGGTATTATCCAGATATTATTGAACTGAATAACCATGAGTGATATCTTAAAGGATTTCACAGAATGGGCAATATGAAGGAATAAATGGGGAATTCAACAGAGTTGAAAACTAGAAAAAGAGTTAAATAAAAAAATAGAAATGAAAAGGCAACAAAAGTGAAAAATGACTTCAAAGAGCTCACTCTCAAAACAGCTGGAGAAGGTAATCAAAATTGAAAGCTAACCAATAAAATTATCAAAATACAATCACAAAGATAAAAGAAAAAACAGAGCATCCAAAAACTGTAATGAGATGAAAAAACAAACAAACAAAAGCATACACAGCTGTAATACAATATCAAATAGTCTAACACACGTTATTAGAGTCTCACAAGGAAAGGAGAGAAAGAACATGGAAGAAGAAAGGTTTGAGAAATAGTAGCTAAGAAATGTCCAACAATAATGAAAGGTATTAAAACACAGAGCTGAGAAGCTCAGGGAAACCCAAGCAGGATAAATAAGAAAACACACATACACACTCTTAGAAACATAATATTCAAATTTTCAAATTGCTTAAAAAAGGAAAAGATAAAAGGAATACCTTGCAAGCAGCCAGAGAGAAAATGAAAATAAGAAATGCAGCTGACTTCTTCTTAGAAACTATGCAAACCCAATGACAATAAATGAATATTTAAAGTACCAACATGAAAAAAACCTGTCAATTCAAAATTCTATACCTAGCAAAAATATCTTTCAAAAAATAAAGGGAAAAATGTAAACTATTATTTATTTGTTATTTTGCTTACATATTCTTATGTTACTTGTTTATGGGAACTCATTGTTATGTTTTTGAGACTTCTGTGTTGTTATACATAACTGGTTCATCTAGTTTGTCTATCATATAACATTTTTTATATATATGAACTCAATTTTAAAATCCAGTTTTTGCTGATGGACATTGA
The DNA here is from genome assembly GCF_003031525.2 of Neophocaena asiaeorientalis asiaeorientalis. Classification (NCBI taxonomy): domain Eukaryota; kingdom Metazoa; phylum Chordata; class Mammalia; order Artiodactyla; family Phocoenidae; genus Neophocaena; species Neophocaena asiaeorientalis. The sequence continues at coordinate 5,687,755 of NW_020173124.1, read as the reverse complement.
GTTTTTATAATTTTTCTCTATTCTAAATATTACTGGAGTAGCATTCTTAATAAGTATCTTCTGGTAATTAATGCATGAGATTTTCTCTGTGGTGAAAGACTAAGTGTGGAATTTCTAGTTAAAGTGTAAGTATTATAAATGTTTGACTTTAATAGATAATAACAGTTTGCTTTGCAAATTGTTTAAACAACTTACATTCCCACTAGCAGTGTACAATAATGTCAGTTATAGTTATCCTAAATTCTTTTCACAATGTGTAACATCAGGATTTTTAACATTTTGTTACTTACTGAAAATACAGATTCATTCTCACTGTCATTTTTACTTACAGTTTCTTGATTACTAGTGAGGTTGCAGGGGTCTTTTTTATGTTTATTGGAAATGTAATTTCTTCTATTGTGTATCAACTATTTTAATATTTTATCATTTTTTCTAATAAGTTTTCTTTGTCTTATTAATTGGACAGAAGTTGTCTTCTATATAGTAATCCTCTGGATTATAAATAGTTTTTATGCAATCTATCTTTTCATGTTTTTGTGAAGTTTTTTGATGCATGGGATATCCTTATTTCATATAACTCAATGTATCAGTCTTTCACTCTTATGGTATTTAGTTTTTAGGTCTTATTAAAAACTTGACCTCTATTTTGTAGTCATAAAAACATTTTTTCTTGATGTTTCAAATTTTACCTTTAAATCTTAGATCTTATGTCTAGTACTTATTTTCATATACTATGTAACGTAGTGAGTAAATCTTTATTTTCCTTATGACAAGCTCTCCCAAAATCATTAGACCATTTATCCCCCACTAAGTTTTCAGTTTTATGAAGGTTTTAAGGAAATGTAACAAAATGCACATGTTTAAATTGTATAAACTGATAAGTTTATATATATATATGCACTCATAAAATCGTCACTACAATCAAGAAAAAGAACCTGTCTCCCCAAAATTCTTCATGTCCCTTTGTACTCTCTCTCTCAAGACCATCATTGTCCATTCTGCCCCTAAGCAACCACTTCATATACTTTTTTCTGTTTCCCAATTTCTATCTTATCTTCTTGGAAGCTCATTATGTGTATATTAGGCTGCTTGAAGTTGTCCTACAGCTCATTATGATCCGTTCATTTATTTTCAGTCCCTTTTATCTGTGTCTCATTTTGGACACTTTTCATTGCTTTATCTTCAGTTTCACTAATCTTTTCTCTTGCAAGTCTAATCTACTGTTAATCTCATTCTCTGTGTTCTTTAATCTCATTCATTTTTCATCTCTACAAATTTGATTTAGTCATATTTTATATATCTTTTATGTCTGAATTTAACGTGGTCAATCTTTAACTTCTTGAACATTTGGAGTATATAATTCATATTTTTTGTTTTAATGTTCTTAACTAATAATTAATTTCTATTGAATAACTTCTCTTTATTATGGGTCATATTGTTTTATTTCTTTGCATGCCTGGAAATTTTTTATTTGATTCTAAATATTGTAAACTTTACCTTGTTGGGTGCCAGGTATTTTCATATTCCTACAAATACTATTAAGCTTTTGTTTTTGGTATGCAGCTAAGTTACTTGAAAATACTTTGCTCCTTTCAAGTTCCTTTATTTAAGTTTACTGTTAGGATCAAGATAAGGGAAGCCTATATTCTTGGCTAAATTTGACTTACTATTAAGCCATACTTAAGTAGACTCCCTGACCCCCTGGTTTTTCATTAATTACAAGGTTTTTCCATTCTGGTTGGTGGAAAACACAAACTAGTTCTAGTCTCTGTCCAGCTCTAGGGATTTTTTTCCCTCTAATCTTTTTAGATGGATATTTCTGGGACCTCAGGAAATTTCTGTTCAGAAAGTCTAATCAGTAGTCAGCTGAAGACTTGAGAATGACCTTCTATAGACTTATAGAACTTTATCTTTTGTATCATTCTCCTTTCTGGTCCTCTGACCTATGAACTCAGACTGCTTTGGTCGCTTAGGACTCACAACTTTATTTCTTCAAGTCAGGGAGACTTCTAGGATCTACTAGGGTCTCCTTTGGTTTCTGCTTTTGTTTTTGTTTTTTGATGCCTCTGTGACTTACATATTTTCTCCAGGCAGTAAGTTTAGACAATCAAAGGGCTCACCTTGTTTTTTTCCTCTTTCTCAGTGATCGATTTCCTGCACTGCCTAATGTCTGAAAGTAGTTTTCTCATAAATTTTTCAGTGTTATGGTTGTTTTAGGCACAGAGGATAAATCCACTCCCTGGTACTGTTTCTTAGCCAGGAGTGGAAGATTGCTCATGTTTAAAGTTTCTATGGATGTATGGTGTTCTGTTCTGATTCATTGATCCCTTTATGTATCTCTGCATAAATTCCACACTCTCTTCATACTATAGATTTATAAACATATTTGTAACTTATAGAGAAAATTTCTTCACTTTCATTTTCCTTCAAACTTTGTTTCATTGATTCATAACCCTATTGTTTTTATATAAAATTTAAAGTTAGTTTATAAAAAAATGCCCATTGTAATTTTTTTTGGAATTACATTGAATTTAGAGATTAATTTGAAGAAGTTAAAAATATGAAAAATTCCCATTCATGAACACGGTTTTTCTTTCCACTTATTTAGGTCTTCTTATCTTTCAATAAATTTGTAAATTTTTTCTATAAAATTTCTGAATATTTTTCTAGTGTTTATTACTTATTATTTATATATTACTTTGAAAATTCTCCATGCATTTCAATTACAATTTCTAATTGTTTTTTGTCTGAAGGAACAAGTTTAAATGTTGATTGTAGGCCTAATAGAAAACTGCTAAATTTTCTTATTAACCTAATAATCTATATAGATGATTTTATCCTCTATGAATAATGACATGTAATTATTTCTTTCCATATATATTCACTTTCTTTATTCTTACAGTGTTTGTTACACTAAATAATGGTAGCAGAAATTCTTTTCTTGTTTCTTTAATATCTGAATTTAATTAGATATGTTACTAGATTATCTAGAATTTAAATAGGCTCATACTTTTATGATAAATCCAACCTGATCAATTTAAAAAATAAATTGCTAGACTTGAACTGAAGATATCTTACATAGAGTGGCAGCCATGAGTATACCTACAGACCTCCAACTTCCAGGGAACAATATTGTCTAAAGGTTGAGTTGCACTCTGAAATTCATTGCCTCGTTTGTAACAAGCACAGGCTTCACATAGGCCACAGGTTCTTACCAACCAATGATTAGTGTAGCAGGGATACAATCATAACACTGGACCAATCTTGGAAACAGGAGACTCCTCTGATGGTGGACTTTGGCTCAAACTCTCCCTGAAATTCTTGCCAAACCATTCTTGTACTTCCTGGTATTATATGATGCTTTCATCCAACCTTCCTTCCCTATCTCATTCGCTCAGGATCAGCCTTTCCTATTTTCATCCTTGTTTTCTCTCACAGACATTTCCCCTATTGAAATTCTTGTATGTTTAATCCCGTCTTGATGCCTGCTTCTTGGAAGACCTAAATTTAATAAAAATGGTACTGCTACTGGGATAGTCTGAGAAAGGAGGCTACAAGATTGGGATTTGGGAATGACTCATTCACAGGCAGGATGGCAATTTGGTTGGTAGGCAGGGCATGCAGTTTACTTAGAAAAATGTGGTGCTTCAATTGCTGAAAATTTTACCAACAGTAATCTGGGAAATTTTCTCCATAGAGGGAATACAGTGGTAGGTATAAAGTGTGGAAAGTTGAAATATATAGGAGTAACAATGCCTACAAAGACAGCAGAGTTGGCTGGTTACTGCTGTGATGTATTTAAGCCCTGTAGAGGATAATGAAAGACTGAGACCTCTTAACAAGCAGTTAATGTAAGAATCACAGAAGGCATTATCTCCAGCACTGGAAGGGCTGACACAGATGAGCAGCAGACTGAAGACCTAATTGTAAGAGCTCAAGCACTCTAAAGACATTTGACTGCTCAGCAAAGCAGATCTGTTATGTGAAGGGTGAGAGGAATCTGATATCCTGAAATATGATAAGGAGATACAAGTTGGGATATCCCCAAGGATATTGACTCTACAACTTGCCTGGACTTTTCAGGCTTCCAGAAATGGTCCATCCTTTTAAAAAAAATGATGTAGCATCTAGCTGTGCTGGAAGATTCTGCAGAAGTCTCTCTCCCACAGACAAAAGGTGGCCCCTCAGGAGCTGTTCCTACCTGCTCTCATTGCTGCCAGGCCAAAAAAACCCAACAACCTAGGGTTAAATCGCAGCATAATTTGCCTTGAGGGTGTGCTGGGCTTGATAAGGGAGGATAGAGACTATAACTCTAAATAATTGCAAGGTTTACGTGGCATGTATTGACAGGGATGAAGAAAGTCCTCCTAAGACTGGTTCTTCAAGGTTACTTGACCAAGAGGATCAGAATGTAAGATTAGATCAGCAAGATTTCATTGAATTAGGGACACTTTTTCAGGACACAGAATTCAGCACATTGAGAAAAACCCCACAGGATGGGGTCAAACTTGCCATTTGGGTTGCTCTTAGAATCTTGGAAAAATAATGGTCAGCTTTCAGTGAAGTGGAAATGTCTATGTTACCCTGAGAGATGGTAGAAAAAATAATAGGCTGGGGTAGGTGGAAATGCTAGAATGACTATATTATGTAAGGGCAGAAGATTCACCAAAAATTATGTTCAATAGGAAGACTGAGTGGATGCAACATTCACTAAGGAATTCATAAGGAATATGCTGATAATAGAGGCACCTGCATCACTGATAAGTTTGTTGATGGTTCTCCTCTGCAGGCGAGGATAGTTGGAAAGTCAGTCAGATAAAGCTGTGCTTGTTAACATCCGTGATAACAAAGTAATAGAGGGGAAGTAATTGTGCTTAAATACGAAGAGTCAAGAGGACACAATTACCGTAAAGACCGGAAAGATTGTAGAGACATCTTTATGGAAAAGGATCATAGAACATCTAGGGAATAAAGTGATAGGTGTCCAACAAGGGTGTTGTTTAACATCTTTGATCAATAAAACAAAACAAAAGGGCTTCCCTGGTGGTGCAGTGGTTGAGAGTCTGCCTGCCGATGCAAGAGATACGTAACCAAAAAAAAAAAAAAAAAAAAAAAAAAAATGGAGGATGAGGAGGGTGAGATCAGTCTCCTAAGTTAAAAGTCATGGTCCTTTGCTCAGTTTCTGAATATGAGCCAGTTTTCATACGCAGAGTCCACTGGATCTCTAGAAGGAAGGACCCGGCAACGCCATGGCAGGTATATAAAATGATGATTACCCCATTCTTACCCAAAGGAGCCTCAGTACTTATCATTTATTTGGGTAACTATACATTGGAAAAGGAGGAATGTCCAGACATTTCAAGGATTATTGAACATATGTTCTAAGTTGATATTTTTATCTGGATACCCAAAGAACTATCATAGTTCCCCTAGAATGGGGACCTATAGGAGGTAGATAATAAATATAGTATTTATTTCCAGTACTCACACTGGACTGCGGTAAGTCCTCCTTCCAGTAAACCCACTGGATCCACCACCTATATACTGGTATTTCCTCAATCCTTGAAAACTTAATTAGAACCTATGTGCTTATCAGTTAGTGTAACCCTATATTGGGCCACTAATCTGTTGAGAAAGAGGGATCATAGTGGGAAAGGTCAAATGGAATACTCTAAGACTATCCAGATCCCTCCCTTTCCCAAGAGAGTAAATCAAAAACAGTACTGTGAATGATGTCACAAAATATCGTAGAGTAGGGAACTCCACTGAAACAACCATGAACTGGCAAAGATGGACATAATTGATTTTTCAGAACTCTGAAATTTAATCCAAAACTTACAGCAATCAGAGGACTGCTTGATAAGATGGATATAGACCCAAAACCATGGAAGGAGGCGGCAAAAAGAGGAAGTCTCTTTTTTTAGGAATAAGCACTTAGAGGCCCTCACATACACCATGGGAAGAGGGAGGACAACATTCATGCCCAGAACCAGATGCATGCATAAAGAGATCTAGGAATACCTCTAGGCTTGCACCCTTGACTGATCTGCAGGTTCCAAACAAGCAGGAGGTGCAAGAAAAGGCAAAGCTGTAGGCAGCCTGTTTAGCATTGAAGGGATGTTCCAGTCTGTATCAATGCTATGATTGATTGGAAGGGTAGAATTCTTTTCCTTCTCTTTTTGACTTCAAGCATTTAAGAAAATCTCTGCCTGGCCACTGGCTAACCACTGAGTTAAAGGAATAAACACTTTAGTGACTCCAAATGCAGTGAATATATTCTTTGAAAAATTGTTTAGAAAAGTCACGACAAAAGGACAGCACTGAACAATCAACAACAGGAAACTCGGGAAATTTTACAGAAAAACAAATTGACAGAAATGTGTCCTTGAGGAAGCCCAGACATTGGACATACTAGACAAAATTTTAAGTCAACTGTCTTAAATGTGCACAAGGAGCTAAAGGAAACCATGGGCAAAGAAGATGGACAGGGAGTCATGGCTTACCAGAGTACAGAATTAAATGTTTTATCATGGGAACCAGTGCCAGGGTAGGAAAACCTGAATTGACAAATTGCTAGAAGCTTAATGAGGACAGCTCTGAGGGTTAAAAACTCCAGGAAAAACCAATCATAAGGGTGTCCCCACATTATTATGAGATTTATCTTCAAGAGCTTCACCAGGTTCCTACAGTAAATATTAGAGGAAAATCCCCTCGTCCTTCCTGGAGGGGGAGAGGAAAAAAAGCATTTTGAAATAAACCACAGCACTTTTCTAAATAAGGCCTGCCCTCATGGGAATCCAGTTAATCAGAGACTAACCTGTTGGGGTATTATCAGACACTAATTGATTTGGAGGAATGAAAATACTCAACTCCATCCTACTCTAGCCTTCTATATGGGAGAAGGGAATACCCAACTCCAGCCCACTCTATCTATCCATCCTGTTCCACCTAAGGTGGGCGATAGAGACTGAGAAACACTGATGAAGTTCACAGTCCACTGACATGGGCTCACCAAAAAGAATGAGACCTAATCATAGGACTACAGAACTCTTCCCCCACCCCCACACCTCACCCCCAGATTATTAAAGGTCTCTTTATATAATTTTCTTTTACCCAATACAACATGTCCAGCTATCAAGAAAAAATCACAAGGTTACCAAAAGGCAGAAAAAAAAAGAAAAACATAATTTGAAGGGACAAAACAAGCATCAGATCCAGATATGTCAGGAATATTAGAATTATCAGATGGGTAATTTAAAACAACTATGATTAATGTGCTAAGGGCTCCTAATTGATAAAGTATACAATATACAAGAGCATATGGGCAATGTAAGCAGAAAGATAAAAATCCTAAGAGCCAAAATGAAATGCTATAGGTAGAAACACTGTAACACAAATTAAGAATGACTTTGACGGGCTCATTAGTAGACTGGACTCAGATGAGGAAAGAATCTCCGAGCTAGAGTCAGTAGAACTCTTGAAAACTGAAAAGAAAAGAGAACGAAGAACTTAAAGGAATAGAACAGAATATCCAAAAACTATGGTACAACTACACAAGGTATATATACTTGTAATAGGAATACCGGAGAAAAGATATAAAATAATAGAACAAATATTTTAAATAATAATGACTGAGAATTTCCTCAGACTAATGTCAGACACCAAACCACAGACCCAGGAAGCTCCAGAGGACAGAAGATAGGATAAACATCAAAAAAATAAATAAATAAAATAAAAATACATCTAGCCACATCATACTCAACATATAGAAAATTAAAGAGAAAGGAAAAGTCCTGAACGAAGTCAGAGGAACAAAGCACCTTACCTATGAAAGAGCAAAGATAGGATTTTATCCAACTTACCTCAGAAATCATTCAAGCAAGAGCAGAGTGGAGTAAAATTTTTAAAGGGTTGAGAGAAAAAACACCAACCAAGAATTCCCAAAATTATCCTTCAAAACTTAAGGAGAAATAAAGACTCTTTCAGACAAACAAAAATTGAGGAAATTTGTTTCTAGCATACCTGCCTTCAAAGAAATGTTAAAAGAAGTTCTTTAGAGAGGCAGAAAAGAATATAGGTTAGGAACTCAGTTCTGCATAAAATAAGGAAGACCATTTCAGAAGGAATAAGAGAAGGTAAAATGAAAACATTTTTTCTTATTTTTAACTAATCTAATAAAGACCATATATAAAAGCTCAGAGCTAATATCATACTCAATGATGAAAACCTGAAAGTTTTTCCTCTAGAACCTGGAATAAGACAAGGATGACTGCTTTCACCACTTTTATTCAACATAATACTGGAATTCCTAGCCAGAGAAATTGGGCAAGAAAAGAAATAAAAAGCATCAAAATTAGAAAGAAGTAAGATTACCTGTTTGCGGATAACATGATCTTTTATGTACAAAAACCTAAAGATTCTCCCCAAATCTATTAAAACTAATAAATGAATTTAGCAGTTTCAGGATACAGATCCCCACCTAAAAATCAGTTCAATTTCTATATACTTCAATGAACAATATAAAAAAGAAATTACAGGGCTTCCCTGGTGGCACAGTGGTTGAGAAGTCTGCCTGCCGATGCAGGGGACACGGGTTCGTGCCTCGGTCCAGGAGGATCCCACATGCTGCGAAGTGGCTGGGCCCGTGAGCCATGGCTGCTGAGCCTGCGCGTCCGGAGCCTGTGCTCCGCAACGGGAGAGGCCACAGCAGTGAGAGGCCCGTGTACCGCAAAAAAAAAAAAAGAAAAAAAAGAAATTACAGAAACAATTCCATTTACAATGACATAAAAAAATATATATAGCAAAAACCCAAAAAAGCAAGAGACTTGTACACTAAAAGCTACAAAAAGTTGTTGAAAAAACTTAAAGAAGACCCCAATAAATAGAAACACATCCTTTGTTCATGGATTAGAAGACTTTATGTTGTTAAGATGCCATTACTCTCCAGAGTGATCTACAGATTTAATGGAATAGATTTATTCCAATCCCAACATCGTTTATTACAAGAATAGAAAATTCCATCTAAAGTTCACATGGAATTTTAAGGGACCCCAAACAACCAAAACAACCTTTAAAGTCAAGAACAAAGTTGGAGGTCTCACATTTCCTAATTTCAAAACTTAATACAAAATTACAATAATCAAAATACTGTGGTACTGGCATAAAGACAGGCATACAGACCCATGGAATAGAACAGAGGGTCCAGAAATAAACTGTCAAATATATGGTCAAATGATTTTTGGTAAAAGTGCCAAGATCATTCAGTGGGTAAAGAATAGGCTTATCAATGCAAGGGGCTGTATATTTACATGCAAAAAAATGGAGCTGGACTCTTATCTCACACAATATACAAAAGTGAACTCAATGGATTGTAGACCTAAATGTAAGAACTCTTATAAGCAAACATAATATAAGTAAATATTTGTTGTCTTGGGTTAGGTGATGTCTTGTTAGATATAAAACCAAAAGCACAGTGACAAAGGAAAAAAACTGGATTTTATCAAAATAAAAACTTTTGTGCTTTAAATAGTATCATCAATAAAGTAAAAAACTATCCAAAGTGGGAAAAATATGTTCAAATTATATATCTGATAAGTAAAAATGGGGAAAATATCTAAATAGGTATTGTCTAAAGAAGATATATAGATGACCCATAAATACAAGAAAAAATGCTCAAAATCAGTAGTCTTTGGGGAAGTGCTAATCGAAACCACAATGAGATACCACTTTACACCCACTAGGTTGGCTCTTCTCAAAAAGATGCTTTAAAACACATATTCATGAGAATGTGGGGAAATTGGGATTCTCATACATTGTTGATAGAAATTTATATTGTGACAGATGCTTTGGAAAACAGTTTGTGATTTCTTCAAAATGTTAAATTTGGAACATATGACTCAGCAAGTCTACTCCTTGATATATACCCAGGAGAATAACAGCTTATTTCCATGTAAAAACTTGTATGTGAATATTTACAGCAACATTATTAATAATTGTGTAAAGCGGAAACAACCCAGATGATCATCTGATGAATATATAAATAAAATGTGTGATATAATCATACAATGGAATATTATTCAGCAATGAAAATGTCTAAAGTACTGATACATGCTACAACCTAGATGAACCTTGAAAACATTATGCCAAGTGAAAGAAATCAGTCAAAAATGACTACACATTGTATTTTTTAAAAATATATGAAATGTCCAGAATAGACTCATAGTGGCTGAAAATAGATTAGTAGTTTCTTAGGGCTGGTGGGAGGTGGGAATGAGAAGTGATACCTAAGAGGTACAGGTTTCATTTTAGCATCATGAAAGTATTCTAAAATACAGTTATAGTGATAGTTGGGTATATATATATTTGCTTATGTCATTTGGGGGATTTTTCTGCCCTCTTCAGTTGTTAATGTACATGCCTGTTTCATAAATGCACAGTTAAAAACAAAACCTTGGGGATATTGCTATAGAGTGAATGTTTTGTGTCCTCCCCAAATTTATATCTTAAATTTTAATGTGCAGTGTGATGGCATTTGCAGGTGAGGCCTTTAGGAGGTGATTATGTCATGAGCATGGGATCCTCAAGAATAAGTTTAGGGCCCTTGTAAAAGAGACCCTAGTGAGCTCCTTCCTGCCTCAACCATGTGAGGACACAGTGAGAAAATGATTGTCAGTGAACCAGGATGTGAACTCTCACCAGACACCAAATCTGCTGGTGTCTGGATATTGGACTTCTCAACCTCCAGAGCTGTGAAAACTGTAGTTTATAAGCCACGCAGTCTATGGTATTCTGTTACAGCAACCCTAACTTACTAAGCAGATATTATGCAAGTTATGAGGAATATAAAGTATATGAGATTTCCTGGGAAAAACTGCACATCTTGCATTATCAACTTTTTTTGTAGTCATTTTATACTGCTATATTTATTTGAAAATAAGGTAGATATAGAGTACATGCAATATTTTTAAGGATTTTAAAGAAAATTGTAAGAATCCAAAGAAATATTATGCTTTTGATAGACCATTTCAGCCTGATAGCACATAAATAAACACACATTGTCACATATGTGACACATTTTGTCACTTCCCCAAAGTTTGTATGAGCACACAAACACACAGCCCCATTTCTCTTGCTCTTTCTATCAGAGATACTTAGTTGGAAAAGTTTTTGCCTTATAATATGTTGAAATAATGCCCCTTTCTTTAGCTTAGAGGGCAAGGGCCCACTGCCAGAGGTAGACGTAGGCTTGCTAAAGATGGCACTTGCCCAATGAAGCCATGTCATGAATTTTCTACTGTAAGACTCCAAGTTGAACTTACATCTAATTTCCTAAAACTGGATTGCCTTGGTTCATGTTACTCCCTTTTCCTGTTTTAACATCTACCCCTTACTTGAGTTTTGTATAGATGTGCAACCTGTATCACCTGAACTATGTACCTATACGTAGGATAAAATGTGAAAGGAAGAGCAATACGTCCAACTTTAAAGAGGTGTGATGATAACTGAAAGTAGAGAGAGACCTCCCAGAGATATCTCGTTAACCAAGAATGGGGGTTGATGCTCTAACTATCTCTCTTTATATAAGAACATTCCCTGCACAACTAGCAGTGAGGAATCTGAGATGGCCACATGTATAACCTTAGAGAAGTCATTCCTTAGTATGAGAAAGCTGAGACACAGAGGTAAGAACTCTCTAAGTTCCTCTAAATAATTGGCAACCAAGTTGTGATTCCAACCTAGGTAAACCCAAACTTCCTAAAACATGACACCATGTCATAAACTCTTTTTATATTCCAGTCATCACTCACACATTAGTTCTAGTTCTGTTCTGTGCAGCTAGGCCAAGTAAGTCTTACTCATAGATAATGTGATATGCCTTCAACTACTTAAGAATAACTATCATGATAAGTTATTGATACCTTTGTTTACACAAGCTAAATGTTTTGAGTTCCTTCAGTCATTTCACATATATCCTTGTTTAGACTTTACACACTCTACTGAGCATTATTTCTCAGTATCCCCAAAGGGCTGAGTAGATTCTAGTGTGGCATGATAAACAGGAAATACTTTTCATTATAAGTATTCACTTAAGTCCTCTATATTTAGGATAATGACATGCCCTGATTTACTTAATACAGTCTTAGTTTATGTTTCTTGTCCTAGTGTAACCCACTTTCACTCTTAAAAGGGACTAGTTTGGGAAATATATGATATGGGTATTCCATCTATAAGCTCATCTGCTTAGTTTTGGGTAAGTCATTCTCAAGTCCTTCCTATTCCCACAAGCAGGGGTATCTTCTAACTCGTAAACACCTTGTGGAAGCCCCACCCACCTCATTTTTTCTGTATTTCTGTTTTCATCCTCTTCCTTCTCACTGTTCAATTCATCATTCACATAGACCATTTCTTGGTATATCATGCTTCATAAAACTCTACTTTATATTCTCCCCAGGGAGTTCCTTTGCTACTTCCAAATCAACAGGTTGATAAAGCATTATTTGAGAGCATTTAGATACGTTCTAAGCTAAGGCTTTTGAATACTCGTTCAAAACTAGTGTTTTAAGTTCTTGAGTTCTTTCAGAGACTCAGATGATAGATTCTAAATAAGTACTATTAATCGTGAGACACTAGCATTTGAACAATTGCCCATTAATGTAAAATGATTTGACTTTGTTTCTGATTAGCATCCCCTATCTTAATTTTCTTATGTATTCTTTACCAGTGAGCTGTTCTGTCTCTAAATGTCCATGCTAGGTTAAATGGTTAGAAGCTGCCCTTTAATACCGTACATCTCATATAAAGCTATTATCCTAACACATCTTCATGTAAGAAACAAGAGTATAGGTACTTGGACTAAGCAAGATTGCTCAGGAACTAATGAATAAATAATGATATTTCATGAATAATTCAAGATGAACATAGGATGCCTCAAACAATCTTTATCCGCAAAACAATAAAATCTTTTAATGTGACCACATGACAGGCAGTACAAATAGGAATAGGGTTAATTGTATCCTTGGAAGCATGTACTGCACTCTCACATTCTGTCTCAGCATGAGGATTTAATGCACAGGTGAGGGCTTGGAATAACAGGAATTTAACACCTTGCTTGGAAGTGATTATAAAATTTAATTCCTGCCATAGAGAAAGGACTCTGACATTATGTTTACCACCCTCAAAGCAAACATTTCCATACAAAGAATCAATAGCAAGATAGTACAAGGAAATGTAGGGTAACAAAATATCACAGCTCTGCTACTTACTAATTCAGATGTGGGCCAATCATTTGACCTGCTTGGTCTCAAGTTACTCAACTAAAAATTCATAACTACATTGACCTTGACCTTTAACCATCCCATAAGGTTTCTGTCACCTAGAAGTTCACTATAGATTGTTCCAGTATTGCTTATGAAGACAAAGAGAATTTTGTATTGTGGACTCTTCAAAATATCAAGTGACATATTAGTTTCAAGAAATGATTGTATAGTGTTCAGGAATTTTAAAACAATGAAACTAACAAGCCAAATACAACAACAACAATACAAGTCAAGTTGGGAGACTTCTAGGACTCCCACAGGAATTAAGCAGTCTCATTCAGTTTGCATGTCTTCACTCACATCTCCCATCCCATCCTCTAGATATTTGGATAATTTTGAATTACTTTAGGTGCAACATGTATGAACTGTGTGATTTTTCTTCCCTAAGTCTAAGTGTCCATATATATTAAAATGAGTTTTTAAAATGCTGTCATTATAGGGTTTAAAGATTGAATGAATACATGCCAAACTCTTACCATAAATATTAACTATTGTTTTCTGGTAACCACACACCACTCGCTCATATGAATTATCATAGACAAAGTATAACTCATAACAACATAAATATTTTCTACTTCTATAGCAATCCTAGAAATATAGTTAAAATAACAAAGTACAGGGCTTCCCTGGTGGCTCAGTGGTTGAGAGTCCGCCTGCCGAGGCAGGGAACACAGGTTCGTGCCCCAGTCCGGGAAGATCCCACATGCCGCGGAGTGGCTAGGCCCGTGAGCCATGGCCGCTGAGCCTGCGTGTCCAGAGCCTGTGGTCAGCAACGGGAGAGGCCACAACAGTGAGAGGCCCACATACCGCAAAAAAAAAAAACACAAAAAAAAACAAAACAAAGTACAGTTTCTTTCAATTACATTAGAAAAGTTTATTATTTCCAGTACTTGTGAAGTTGCTCTGAAATTGGAATTTCTGTACCTTGCTGATGAATCATGTGTACATTTTTTTGAAATAATTCAGTGATCTATAATCAATTGTATAAAATTTTATACATTTTAACCTAATTATTCCACTTCTGTAAATATATCCAATGGAAAAACCAGTAAAAATGGGACAAACTAAGAACATATCTATCCATTGCAATATTCTTTGAAATGGTGAAATAAACAACCTTATATTCACCACTAGCATAATAAAAATGAAGTAATATACATTTATTTCAATGATAACAATAGAAATTATATCACAACATGAGAAAATAGAAATATAAAATATTACTGTGTTATCACTTCAACTCTGGAAATAGCCATATGAAAAAATACTGACAGTCAAATAACAAAAAGTGCACTACTTTTTTATTCAAACAAGATTATGAATGGTTTCTCTCCTTTTTTCTATTTTAAATTCTTTTTGTGATGTTGTTATATAGTTTTTATATAATAAAATTAGCTTTGAATTCTTTGCAAGGAAAGATAATGTGAAACTTTGATAAAATAATAATTTCTTGTATTCTCAACAATTATGTTTTTAAGCACTTAACATATGCCAGGCTCTGAGCTTTCCAGTGCTGAAACAAGGAATATGTGGTTTTATGAGTTTGAAGTGGTTGTAGGAAAGGGACCTTTTTTTAAAATTGAGGTTAAATCGGTTTATAACATCATATAAGTTTCAGGTGTAACATTATAATTTGATATTTGTATATACTTCAAAGTGATTACCACCATAAGTCTAGTTATTATCCATTACCAAACAATTGACCCCCTTCACCCATTTCACCCCCCCTCTAATGCTCTTCCCCTCTGGTTATTGCCAATCCATTCTCTGTATCTATATGAGTTTGTTTTTTTGTTTGTTTGGTTTGTTCGTTTGTTTAGTTTTTTAGGTTCCACATATAAGTGAAATCACACGGTATTTGTCTTTCTCTACCTGACTTATTTTACTTAGTATAATACCCCAAGGTCCATCCATGTTGTTGCAAATGGCAAGATTTCCTTCTTTTTATGGCTCTGTAGTATTCCATTGTATGCATGTGTACCACATCTTCTTTATCCATTCATCCATCGATGGACATTTAGGTTGTTCCCATATCTTGGCTATTGCTGGTAATGCTGCAATGAACATAGGGATGCATATTTATTTTTGAGTTAGTGTTTTCATATTCTTCAGATAAATACCCAGAAGTAGCATAGGTGGATCCTTTGGTAGTTCTATATTTAATTTTTTGAGGATTCTCCATACTGTTTTCCATGGAAGTGACTTTTTAGCTGAACTATCAGCAAGAATTTGCAAATACTTTCACATCAGTTTCTCCTCAGAATTCAGGTAGGAAACACAGAGAAATGAGAGTATCCTGTTAAAATTGTCTTATGTCAGATATTATTAATGAAATCTGTCTACACTCAATCTTCACAAACAAAACAAACAAACAAAAAATGTTTATCAACATATTCACATAAAAATTTTAGTCCAGCAATCTGCAATAGTGAGATGGACTGTAGGGGAGATAAAACCACAATTCAATTCTAAGTCAACAGATATTCCAATATTCCAGTGTATGTTGTCCCAAAAACCCAGGGTTCCATTACACTTCTGAAAACTTAGATGTTCGAAAGGAATTCTATTTCATTCAGCCCTCTGTTAATTTTCTATTAAATATCTGCCCTCATGGAAACAAGCAAACAAAAAATGTCCTTGGACTCTTCGTTTGTTTTTTATGATGATCTTTTGGAGTTATTTAGGATAGTTTTGCTGTCTATAAAATGCTCGGAGTGACTTTTTTTTCCCTAAAACTTAACATGTGGCTCAGAACTTTGAAGCCTCTGCATTGTCAGTTCATGTTTGAGAATGCATCCACTGATTATTCAGGGCTCACTCAAGCTTCAGCAGGGGTAGAAGACTTTTAGTGAAGCACAGCTAGTGATTAAGAGCTGATTTGAGATAGGAAGAACCATAACAAGAAGGATGGATGAGCACAGTTCCTCCAGGGTTTCCACTTTTGCCAATAACATACATTTTCCCCTGTCTACTTATCTTTTGTTTCAGGTACTTAAAAGCTGAGGTCTAGCTTTTTAGGCAACTTAGCAATAATTAGGAAAATAAAGTGAAAGATAATAAGGAAGCATACGTATGTGTACCAATATATTACATGTATAAACACAGACATAAAATAGTAACATAATACATGTAATAACTGCATTGCAGTTGAATAAATGTTTGCAATAGCTAAGTCAAAGATTTTCTTTGTATTATATTTGAGATGGCCCCAAAGTACTTCAAAGAATGTATTTTAAAGCTGTTCTAACATGGTTGGGTATATACTCTTATACCAACTGAAAGAGTTTTTCCATATCTTGTAATCATAGAAGGTGTTGAATCCCTTTTTTATTTCTTCTCAGTTGACTAAAAAGACTTCTTCCTTGCACATTTGAGAAAAATGTTAGCGATTCAGCAGAGAAAAAGGCAGAAGAAATGCATCATAGATCATAAAGCTGGAAGTCAAGAGATTCTCAGTTTGCCATGGCATTTTGCCATCGAGAGATGCTATCATGAATATCTATAGGCCAGGGCACCAAGATTTAAAGAGGTTCAGTCTCTTGCCCTATTTCAGGCCATTGAAAAGTACATTTGAACTCATTTCACTGTACTTTACTGCTTCTAGAATGGAACGTGGAGATCTTTGCTCAAATGAAATTCAGACATCAGTTTTTCCAGTAGCTAGAATCAGGCTGTAAAGGTAAAGGAGAGAGTGTGCGAACTTCGCTCATGTGGCCCCGTGGCATACCTCAGTCTGTGGATAAATAGGACACATTTTGAAAATCCCAGTCTAGCTCGATCTATTCATTTTACAGATGAAAAACCCAGGACTTAGAAACTTTAAGAACTTGCCTGAATTCACACTAAGTTCAATTTCCATTTGAGACCTTTGCAAAGCATTTCTTGAAACATAGTGTTATTAAAGGATGGCACAAATGTAAAGTCAAAAGGACCCTGAGCAGGCATCTGTCATACCATTTTCCAGCAAATCATTTTATGCCACCTCACACCAAAATTCTCTCCCATTTTTGAAAAGCTCAGAAGAATCATCTCTCTTCAATGAAGTCAACATATAACAAATATCACTCTTACTGATCTCTTCATGTAACTGACAAAGCCCTCAGGGTATTGCTTAAACATGTTTTATTATGTTATATATTTACAAAAAAAATGTGCCCTATAATGGTATTACAAAACACCTGGTCACCATTTTCTTCATGAGAGCCCTAGGTTTACTTGAAAGCTATAATTATTAAATCACTCCTGAAAGTTTTATCCAGAGCTTAAAATCTACGTAAGATATATTTGTTGACTAATCATAGCATTTATAGCTTTCTGATGAATTTCTGACTGTAGATGAATTTTTGGCTGTAGAACTGAAAACACCATGCCTCTTATGAAAGAGCTGACTGTGGCTCAGTGCGATGGATGGTATCATTGTTTTGTGAGTCAGAACATGCTTTGCTGTTTTTGTAACACAGAGGAACACACAACATAAACAAAAGATTTGTTTTAATCTTTCCACTTGGATATTTTCTATTAGTTATGTCTCAAGTAGTTTCACTAGTTTCTATTAATAATGTCTCATATATCTGGCCAATCTTTTTTTTTTTAATCAGAGGTCACCTAGTTGGTAGAGGTGACCTAAAATTATCTGAATATTATAATATAGTAACGTAGGATACCTAGAAGAGTATTGAATCTCACTTAGAGATGGATAAAATTCCTGATATGATTATGGATCTCTCCTACTGATAAAAGATTAGGTGTGTTTCCATAATTATGTAATTATGCATAGTAGGTAAACATAGTTACTGGTACTGTTTCTCTTTTGAAGTTTAAGTAGAGGGATGTGCATGGATTTTGAGCAGCCAAGATATAGGTTGTAGCAATTATTGAGATATTCTATTCTACACTCCTTTTAGGTTGCCTTTCTATACCACAGAGGCTTAGAAATTTGAAAACTACATTTCTGGAACACTTTTGTAGCTAGAGTTCTGCGTTTTATTTTTAAAACCAAAACCTGTCTGTTCTTATGGAAATTTTCTTTCTTCCCAAGTTCTTTTAGAATTATTCTAAGTCTCTTTGCAGAAGGAATCTACCTAGTGTGAAGCATAATATGAAAACTGAGTCTCAGTAGAACAAGGATGTGGGTCTAAGCTAATCTTCAAGAAAATTGACCTCTAATTTCAGTTTTACCACTAACTCCATATATGATCACACAACTTTGATAAGATTCAGAATCTTTGCTTCAGATGAATGGTTTCCCCAAGATATTTTGTGTATTTTCTGCAAACTTCCACCTTTTATAAATATATCACTGAATAATTTTATCTCTCAAGTTATGTCATACCCAGATTAGGAAACTCATGGGATGCCTTTTCTATTTTTCTCTTCACACAGGTTTATACACTAATTTCATATTTTCTTGAATCATTTGGAACAATGAATGGAGACTTTTTTCACAAATGTGCACACACAGATGGATCACGTGCATCTTCTGATAGAGGCTGGAGAGAGTAGGTAAGTAAATTATAAGTATAGTTACACAAGTATTTCATAGATATGTGTATAAATATACACACACAGAATGTGTGTACATTGGCTGCATGCACATACATTCTTCTCCCATTAACTCTCCTAAAACTCATATTCCCTTGAGCCAGAATCAGAACATGGCAGCCATTTAAGTGTACACAGACATAAACAATGAGGGAAAGTAAATAAATTCAGAATCTCTAATCAAACTCTGCTTCAGAGTTAGCACATAAAACGAAGCCAGCAGGTCAGTGGGAATTTTTGTCAGTCTTACTGTAAAATGGATTTTAAAAAATGGCCACTTGTTGCTGGAACAGTTTTGTTCATTTCACATTATTAATAAGTAAAAATTTTACAGTGAAAATGTATTTGTACAATGTACATTAGAACAATATGTTAGTTAAGCTATACTAGAAATATTCTGGTTTAAGTACATACATTTTAAGGTGGCATTATATGAGAACAGATAAAGTCAAAAGGTAGAATTGATCTGAGGACATATTTTTACTAGGTAATTTTTCACACAGTATAGAAACAGAGATTGATAAATCAAAAATGGGAATCTTCTGAAAGTTACAGCAAGAAATAAATCTTATGAAAGTTACAGCAAGAAATAAATGGGAATCTTATGAAAGTTACAGCAAGAAAGGTTGTTCATTTTCAAACAACCTTTACAGATTTATCCAGAATCCTTTAGAAGTAGGGCTAATATAATTTTGGAGGGTAGAAAAAAAATACTTTATTGGAGATTCAGGAGCAAGCCTTATATAAATTGAATGTGGTATTTTAATACTGTCTATGATAGCTGTTGAAATTAAATGCCCTATTTGCAATAATTTATCTTTTAGTATTTTAGTTTTATGGTGGATATTTTAAATGGTAATTTAAAAATTAAAGTGGTCATATATAGTAATAGTTGTCATTGCAATGGTTAACTATGTTTCAGTTTGGCTAGGCCATGGTACCCAGTTGGTCAGACACCAGTTGGTAAAACACCAGTCTGGATGTCACTGTGGAGATATTTTCTAGATGAGATTAACAATTTACCAGTATATATTAGTGAAGCAGATCATGCTCCCTGATGTGGGTGGGCCTCATCCAATCAGTTGAAGGTCTTAGACTGAAGTTCCCCTGAGGAAAAAAGAATTCTGCCTCCAGACTTCCTTTAACTAAAGCAGCAGCATCAACTGTTCTATGGGTCTCCAGCCTGATCACCTGCCCTGTAGATTTGGGACTTCTAGTCTTCACAATGGCATGAAGCAATTCCTTGAAATCATTCTCAATCTCTCTCTCTCTCACATGTATGTATATATCCCTAAGGATGAAATTTGGAAATTTCTGTCAGCATAGTTAATCATAATTTTCCGAATGAGCCTACTGCAGAGCACAATCTCAAAACTTGTTAGTACACAGTTATTTAGAGTTTTATGAAACATAGTTTTACACCTTGAATTGTATCTAGAGTAAAATGGGCAATTATGAAGGAATGTGGAGCTTTAACGAAACTTAAACCATTGAGCAATTACTTAGTCATTTCATTTCCTGCCTTTGATTTTTGGATGGTCTTCATGGGAAGGTCCCACAGAGAATGTCTTGCAATAAATTAAAATAGAGTGAAAATGTTTCAAGGAACCAGGAAATAAAGAGTATGTTATCTTTATACTAGAGTATAAACAAATAGATTATAAACAAATGCCCAAAGAGTACAAAAGATATTAATTGAAAGTAGTATTCTCTGTCACACCTTGTCTCCTTTTGTGTGTCCAAAATGTTAAAACTTTAAGCATTTTCTCATTTTAGTTCTTCTGTCAGTTACAAAAATAACTCTAAATATTATTCTTTTACCTCTGAATTCAGTTGATTAATGTTATACATTACCTACATGGAAGATTAATGGAATATGTTACTTCCTACTTTCATTACTCCCTTACTTCATGTTTGGTTAGTTATGTTACTATTTTCAAATTTTCTGGTAACTCTATCTATATATTAGGTCATAATTCAAACCTCTATTTTTTTTAAATTTTCCACTACAAACTCATCTACCTATATTCTCCTCTTCATCTCCAGACATATTTCAGCATAAAGCTTTACCCTATCAAATTTTATACCATATATATTATTTTGTTACTCTAACTTTCTAGACATTGAAAAACTGTATATATTATGTATGATATTGTTTCTCTACCTATTATTCAGTACAGAAACAAGCAGTATGTTAAATGTTTTAAAATGTGCCATATTTCCATCCAATTCATATTCTATTCATCTTGAGCAACTCTTTTGACTGTAATTTTAATTATTTTCTTTCTCTTTGTAATTTTTAAGACAAGAAAGTTGTCTTGCTCAAAATATAACTAAGAATGTCCAGATTCTTAATCACACTTTTTTTTTTAAGTTTCCTCTTTCTTCATGAAAACATTTAACTAAGAGTCCCCTAGCTTCCTGTTCTCATTTATATTTTAGACCTGTGGTCAAACCAACAGCCTGCGATTTCTTTTCCTTTTTTATTTCTGGGTGAGTTCCATTTTTTCATGGAACCTACGATAATAACTTCCACATATTCCTTATGTAATGTTCGTGAGGACATCCAATGAGTTTCTTAGCAAGGTAAAACTAGGTCAAAATTCCTAAATTGTTGCATGTTTGAAACTCACTATTTTGCCTTCATACATGATTGAAAACGTCATGGAAACTTCTCAGTTGCATTTTCAGTTGCTCCGTAACTACAATCTTTAATGACACATGCAAAACCTTCAGTTAATTAACCCTTTTACTTTGTCCAAATCCATCACCCCTTCTTTTTTTTTTTTCCTACATATCTTATCCACTGTAGGTCTCATGATCCATCATTTTAGGAACATTCCGCCAGTAACTAATTTCTGTCTTTTCATCACACTTATTCAGTGAAAACTCAAACCTGGATGAACCCTGCTATCTCTATTCTCTGCACCCATCCCTGAGTATCTAAGTGTAAGTGGAGAAATTTGTATAACAGAATATATTAATGTCACCACAAACATCTTTAACACTAATCTCAAATGGTTTTCAATTTGCATTCTGATTATTTGGACATGCTCTTGCAGTTGGATGCTTCTCATCAATAATTAAACATGCTCAAGTGTCTCCCACCTTAAAAGATAAAGTCACTGTCTCTCTTGAGAATACATTTCTTTCTTTCCAGTTGTCACATTCTCATCTTTGCTATAGTCTTCTCTTGTGTGGGGTTCAACTTTCTCAACTCTGTTTTATTTTACAGTAATATGCTATCTGCTTTAAGTCTTTCAAAAATTCATCAAAATCTTTTGTCTCTTTATGCTCTTCAACTCCATTCTTGATATTATGGATTTGGTAGATCTTTGCATTCTTCTCAGTGAGGTGTATGAAGTAAATGCCTGTTTTCAGGTGATTATCTTGTGTTTGAAGACAGCATAAAGGTTGCATGAATATGGACTTTTTAGCACAAAAAGGACATGCGATAATTTAAGCGAGATATTCACTCTTTAAGTGTGGAAATTGATATCTTAAAAGAATGTGAAAGCATGATGTGATCAAAGTACAGTTGACCCTTGAACAACACAGGGGTTAAGGGTGCTGACCTCCTGCACAGTTGAAAATCCACATATAACTTGACTCTCCTAAAACAACTACTAATAGCCCACTGTTGACTGGAAGCCTTACATAATAATGTCACAGTGGGTTAACACATATTTTGTATATCATATGTATTATATACTGTATTCTTAAAATAAAGCAAGCTAAGAGAAGAGAAATGCTATTAAGAAAATTGTAAGGAAAATAAATTTATAGTACTCCATTGTATTTATACATACCATAAGTTTACATTGTATGTTTACAAGGTGAATGGTCTGTCCATCAGTACCTATATCAATAGTGTCTTACATGATACCAAGCATTGTAGATATATTATGTATTGCTAAACTAGACATTAAAGGTGAAAAGATAATGTGAAAAAGAAATTTATATTTATTTACAGTTAAAATGATTCATTCACTGAGAACAAAGAAACAGCAATACAATTGTTTTATGGTAGCTTAGTGTAATCAATACCATGGCTTCATGATAGCCTAGCCTATACACTCATGAATGAATCATTATAAAAATTTTATGGCATACAGTACTACAGTCATATTCATAATACAGTATTGGAAACATTGTTACATTTTTTTAAACCACTTACCTGTGATTATCAGCTGATACTCAGTTTCTCCCATTAGAAGAGAGGCATACTGTATAGTCATGTAATTCTTTGAAAGCAAAGTTATAAAACAGTAAGAAAGCTAACACATTATTAATTTTATATTAAATATCACTCTCTTTATGTCTATGTCAGGATAGGCTATCCACTTCAGTACAAGTCTTGCACATGATGAATACTTGGGTGATGTTGATGGTGGTGGTGGTGGTGGTGATGGTGATGGTGGCACAAAACCTCTCATGTAGTTCTTGCCGTATAATTACTGGGTTGGCCAGAAGTTTTGTTTGGGTTTTTCCATAGGATGTTATGCAAAAACCTGAACAAACTTTCTGGCCAACCTAATCATAGATTTTCACACAAAGACACACACATACACAACAGATAAGTTTATACTGTAGGCATGATGATTACTTTTCTTTAAGTGGAAGTGGACTATCATAAAGGTGCTCATCCTGGTCATCTTCACATTGAGCAGGCTGAGGAGGAGGGGTTGGTCATGCTGTCTCAGGGGTGGCGGAGGTGGAGAAGGTAGAAGGGGAGGCACCAGAGGCATACACCCTTGATGTAACTTTACATCATAATTTATCTGACATTTTTGCTTTTTCACTTCTCTAAAAATGTATCATTATGGCACCAATTCTTCTTCTACCTTTTGCTTTAGTTTCAGTGCCTGCATCATAGAAGGTCCATGGCATAAAAGAAGTCAAAATCAGTATTGAATAATGGGAATCCTTCTGTCAGATTGTTCAATGTCAGTTTGTTTTCTGGCACTGCTCCTTCTACATCTTCTTCCTCATTGTCTGGCACTGGTTCAGAAGCACTCATATCCATCAACTCAAATTCTGTTAATTCCTCTGGTGTGGTGTTGTGCTGTCTGTTAGCTCTTGAATTCCTCCAAGATCCATACCTTGAAACCTTCACCCTTCACCTTTTTGCCATAACCACAATATCTTTCATGATTTCCTTGATTGGTTCTGTCAGAAATCCTGTGAAGTCACATACAACATCTGGACACAGTTTTCTCCATCAGGAATTTATTGTTTAGGGCTTACTGGCTTTCAAAGCTTTTTCTATAACAACAATGGCATCTTCAATGGTGTAATCCTTCCAGACTTTTGTGATGGTCCCCCTGTTAGGGTTCTCTTCCATAGCATTAACAATCCTTTCCATAGATTACAGTGTGTAATGAGCCTTAAATGTTCTTATGACCCCCTGATCTAGAGGCTGAATTAGAGATGTTGTATTTGGAGGTAGGTAGACCACCAACACCTTTGGTGTTGAACTCATGCAATTCTGGGTGGCCAGGGGACACTGTCCAACATCAAAAGAACTTTAAAAGTAGTCTCTTGGCCTGGAGCTAATGAGCCAGGAGGTGGGAGGTCGCGGCTGCACAGCTGCTGTTGCTGCTGCTGCAGTGTGGCAGGTGGTGGAGACTGATGGTAACTGAGGCAGCGGCGAGTGATTTAACCCAGAGACTGACTTCACTATAGAAACACCCACAGTTGTATCAATGACTGGGGAAAGATAGTGGCAACAGGAAAAGGAAAAACAGCTCTGACATACTAAGGACAATGAGTATGCTAAAACCAAGTGGGCTTAAGGCCCCTACAAAGATCCTTAAGCCTGGAAGCACAGCCTTGAAGACACGTGCTCCTGGTAATGCTTTATGTTTCTCCTGAACAGCAAGTTTTTAATCCTATGTGAAGACTTCTATTTGAAAAATTTGAAAAGACAATTTTATAAAACTTCATATTCTTGAAAATACTTGAAAAAGTTTCAATTAAAAGACATCGAATTTTAGAGGGACGGAGAAAAGATTGCATACTATGAAAATGCAGAATTCGCATCTCCTCACAACTAGGGCACCTACCAGGCACTGGTGGGGGACCACGGACACCTAAGGGGACCGGGAGGAACCCCCAGCGGCCAGTTGTTTCAATTATAGTTTTTTTTCTTAATACATGTTTTATCTTTCTAATTTTATTTTGTATTTTATTCTTTGATATTGTGCTGCTCCTTTCTTTCTTTCTTCCTTCGTTCCTTCCTTCCTTTCTTTCTTTCTTTTTTATTTTTTTTTAACCGTGCCACAAAACTTGCGGGATCTTGGTTCCCAGGCCAGAGGCTGGGGCTGAGCTGCTGTGGTGGGAGCTCCAAGTCCAAACTGCTGGACTAACAGAGAACCTCAGACTCCAGGGAATATCATTCGGAGTGAGGCCTCCCAGAGGTCCTCATCTCAGCAACAAGGCGGGCTCTACCAAATGCCTGCAAACTCCAGTGCTGGACGTCTCAAGCCAAACAACCAGTAAGAGGAATACAGCACCACCCATCAAAAAAAAAAAAAAAAAAAAAGACAAAAAAATATGTTACAGACGAACAAGCAAGGTAAAAACCTACAAGACCAAATAAATGAAGATGAAATAGGCAACCTACCTGAAAAAGAATTCAGAGTAATGATAGTAAAGATGATCCAAACTCTTGGAAACAGAATGGAAAAAATACAAGAAACATTTAATAAGGATCTAGAAGAACTAAAGAGCAAACAAACAGTGATGAACAACACAATTACTGAAATTAAAAATATTCTAGAAGGAATCAATAGCAGAATAACTGAGGCAGAAGAACGGATAAGTGAGCTGGAAGATAAAATGTTGGAAATAAGGGAGCAGAATAAAGAAAAAGAATGAAAAGAATTGAGGACAGTCTCAGAGACCTCTGGGACAACATTAAACTCACCAACATTCAGAATATAGGGGTCCTAGAAGAGGAAGAGAAAAAGAAAGGGACTGAGAATATATTTGAAGAGATTATAGTCAAAAACTACCCTAACATGGGAAAGGAAATAGTCAATCAAGTCCAGGAAGCACAGAGAGTACAGAATAAACCCAAAGAGAAACACGCTGAGACACACACTAATCAAAATATCAAAAATTAAATACAAAGAAAGAATATTAAAAGCGGCAAGGGAAAAGCAACAAATAACATACAAGGGAATCCCCAAAAAGTTAACAGCTGATTTTTCAGCAGAAATTCTGCAAGCCAGAAGGGAGTGGCAGGACATATTTAAAGTGATGAGAGGGAAAAACCTACAACCAAGATTACTCTACCCAGCAAGGATCTCATTCAGATTCAGGGAGAAATTAAAACCTTTATAGATAAGCAAAAGTTAAGAGAATTCAGCACCACCAAACCAGCTTTACAACAAATGCTAAAGGAACTTCTCTAGGCAGGAAACACAAGAGAAGGAAAAGACCTACAAAAATAAACCCAAAACAATTAAGAAAATGGTAATAGGAACATACATATCGATAATTACCTTAAATGTAAATGGATTAAATGCTCCAACCAAAAGATATAGAGTGGCTGAATGGATACAAAAACAAAACCCGTATATACGCTGTCTACAAGAGACCCACTTGAGACCTAGGGACACATACAGATGGAAAGTGAGAGGATGGAAAAAGATATTCCACACAGATGGAAATCAAAAGAAAGCTGGAGTAGCAATTTTCATACCAGACAAAATAGACTTTAAAATAAAGACTATTACAAGAGACAAAGAAGGACACTACAAAATGATCAAGGGATCAATCCAAGAAGAAGATATAACAATTGTAAATATTTATGCACCCAACATAGGAGCACCTCAATACATGAGGCAAATGCTAACAGCCATAAAAGGGGAAATTGACAGTAACACAATCATAGTAGGGGACTTTAACACCCCACTTTCACCAATGGACAGATCATCCAAAATGAAAATAAATAAGGAACCACAATCTTTAAATGACACATTAAACAAGATGGACTTAATTGATATTTTTAGGACATTCCATCACAAAACAACAGAATACACTTTCTTCTCAAGTGTTCATGGATCATTCTCCAGGATAGATCATATCTTGGGTCACAAATCAAGCCTTGGTAAATTTAAGAAAATTGAAATCATATCAAGTATCATTTCTGACCACAACTCCATGAGGCTAAATATCAATTACAGGAAAAAAAACTGTAAAAAATAAAAACACATGGAGGCTGAACAATACGCTACTAAATAACCAAGAGATCACTGAAGAAATCAAAGAGGAAATCAAAAAATACCTAGAAACAAATGACAATGGAGAAACAATGACCCAAAACCTATGGGATGCGGCCAAAGCAGTTCTAAGAGGGAAATTTATAGTAATACAATCCTACCTCAAGAAACAAGAAAAATCTCAAAAAAAACAACCTAAGCTTACACCTAAAGCAATTAGAGAGAGAACAAAATAAAACAAAGTTAGCAGAAGGAAAGAAATAATAAAGATCAGATCAGAAATAAATGAAAAAGAAATGAAGAAAATAGCAAAGATCAATAAATCTAAAAGCTGGTTCTTTGAGAAGATAAACAAAATTGATAAACCATTAGCCAGACCCATCAATAAAAAAGGGAGGAGACTCAAATCAACAGAATTAGAAATGAAAAAGAAGTAACAGCTCACACTGCAGAAATACAAAGGATCATGAGAGATTATTACAAGCTACTATATGCCAATAAAAGGGACAACTTGTCTAAGATCAGGAAGAAGACAAGGTTGCCCACTCTCACCACTCTTATTCAACATAGTTTTGGAAGTTTTAGCCACAGCAATCAGAGAAGAAAAGGAAATAAAAGGAATCCAAATCGGAAAAGAAGAAGTAAAGCTGTCACTGTTTGCAGATGACATGATACTATACACAGAGAATCCTAAAGATGCTACCAGAAAACTACTAGAGATAATGAATGAATTTGGTAGAGTAGCAGGATAAAAACTTAATGCACAGAAATATCTTGCATTCCTTTACACTTATGATGATAAATCTCATTGAGAAATTAAGGAGACACTCCCATTTACCACTGCAACAAAAAGAATAAAATACCTAGGAATAAACCTACCTAAGGAGACAAAACGCCAATATGCAGAAAACTGTAAGACACTGATGAAAGAAATTCAAGATGATACAAATGGATGGAGAGATATACCATGTTCTTGGATTGGAAGAATCAACATTGTGAAAATGACTACACTACCCAAAGCAATCTACAGATTCAGTGCAATCCCTATCAAGCTACCAATGGCATTTTCACAGAAGTAAAACAAAAAATTTCACAATTGGTTGGAAACACAAAAGACCCTGAATAGCCAAAGCAATCTTGAGAAAGAAAAACGGAGCTGGAGGAATCAGGCTCCCTGACTTCAGACTATACTACAAAGCTACAGTAATCAAGACAGTATGGTACTGACACAAAAACAGAAAGATAGATCAATGGAATAGGATAGAAAGCCCAGAGATAAACCCATGCCCATATGGTCACCTTATGTTTTATAAAGGAGGCAAGAGTATACAATAAAGAAAGGACAGCCTCTTCAAAAAGTGGTGCTGGGAAAACTGGACAGCTACATGTAAAAGAATGAAATTAGAACACTCCCTAACACCATACACAAAAAGAAACTCAAAATGGATTAAAGACCTAAATGTAAGGCCAGACACTATCAAACTCTTAGAGGAAAACTTAGGCAGAACACTTTATGACATAAATCACAGCAAGATCCTTTTTGACCCTCCTCCTAGAGAAATGGAAATAAAAACAAAAATAAACAAATGGGACCTAATGAAACTTAAAAGCTTTTGCACAGCAAAGGAAACCATAAAAAGGATGAAAAGACAACCCTCAGAATGGGAGAAAATGTTTGCAAATGAACAAACTGACAAAGGATTAATCTCCAAAATATACAAGCCCTCATGCAGCCCAATATTTAAAAAAACAACACAATTCAAAAATGGGCAGAAGTCCTAAATAGATATTTCTCCAAAGAAGATACACAGATTGCCAACAAACACATGAAAGGATGCTCGGCATCACTGATCATTAGAGAAATGCAAATCAAAATTACAATGAAGTATCACCTCACACTGGTCAGAATGGCCATCATCGAAAAATCCACAAACAATAAATGCTGGAGAGAGTGTGGAGAAAAGGGAACCCTCTTGCACTGTTAGTGGGGATGTAAATTGATACAGCCACTATGGAGAACAGTATGGAGGTTCCTTAAAAAACTAAAAATAGAACTACCACATGATCCAGCAATCCCACTACTTAGAGTCATGTACCACAATGTTCATTACATCACTATTTACAATAGCCAGGATGTGAAAGCAATGTATGTGTCCATTGACAGATGAATGGATAAGGAAGATGTGGCACATATATACAATGGAATATTACTCAGCCATAAAAAGACATGAAATTGAGCTATTCGTAGTGAGGTGGATGCACATAGAGTCTGGCATACAGAGTGAAGTAAGTCAGAAAGAGAAAAACAAATGCCCTATGCTAACACATATATATGGAATCTAAAAAAAAAAAAATGGTTTTGATGAACCGAGGGGCAGAACAGGAATAAAGACACAGACATAGAGAATGGACTTGAGAACACGGGGAGGGGGAAGGGTAAGCTGGGATGAAGTGAGAGAGTAACATTGACATATACACACTACCAAATGTAAAATAGCTATTGGGAAGCAGCTGCATAGCACAGGGAGATCAGCTCGGTGCTTTGCCACCACCTAGAGGGGTGGCATAAGGAGGGTGGGAGGGAGACGCAAGAGGGAGGGGATATGGGGACATACATGTGCATATAGCTGATTCACTTTGTTATACAGCAGAACTTAACACAACACTGTAAAGCAATTATACTCAAATAAAGATGTTGAAAATTTAAGAAAAGCAGTCTCTTACTGGTGGCAAGGTACTTCCTGACCAGGGACAAAGCACCGATGGAGCCAATCCAGAAAAAGCTTTCTTGTGGTCTAGGCCTTCTTGTTGTACAACCAAAAGACAGGACACTGGTATTTATCTTTCCCTTCAAGGCTCAGGTGTTACCAACTTTATAGATAAGGGAAGTCCTCATCATAAGCCCGACTGTATTTGCACAAAGCAGATTTAGCCTGTCCCTTCCTGCCTTAAATCCTGGCATCTGCTTCTCTTCCTTACTAATAAATGTCCTTTGTGGCATTTTTTTTTTCCAGAATTGGGCACTTTCATCTGCACTAAAAACCTGTTCAGGCAGATTTCCTTTCTCCTCAGTAATGTCTGGGAATTCATCTACTGCCTCTTAGTTGGCAGAAGCTGCTTCTGTTATCTTGACATTTTTTAAGCCAAACCTCTTTCTAAAATTATCAAACCATCCTTTTCTGGCATTAAATTCTCCAGCTTTAGATCTTTCACCTTCTTTTTGCCTTAAGTTTTGCTTTTTCTCAAACCATATTAGAGTTTATAGGTATGCCTTTCTTATAGCAATTTTGCACCCACATAAAAGCTACATTCTCAATGTGAGATAAAAATGTATTTTTCAGAAAGTCAAGATTTTCATGCCTGCTGGCATAGCTACAGTGATAGCTTCATGAATTTCCTTTCTTTTTCTTTTTTTTTTGACAATGGTCCTTACTCTGGATTCATTTATCTTGTCATGGCTGGCAACCACATTTGCAGACCTCTATCTACAGTATATCAAACATTCCACTTTTTCTTGTAATGTCATGACTTTTCTCTGCTTCGTGGAAGCACTTCCAGCATCACTAGTGGCACTTTGCATGGGTCCTGGAGTGTTATTCAAGGTTTATGGTATTGCACTAAACACAATGAAAAATACACAGGAACTGAGAGAGATCACTTTTTATTGTGATATGCAATTTACTGGAGAAACTGCTCATGTTGAGATGCTGAGAGTCACAAGCCATTTTAAGTGGATACTCACAACACTTGAGCTTACTGCAATAGCAGCAGGAGATGGCTACAAAATTATTACCATAGTACAGGACGTACTACAGTTAATTTTTACATTTCTTTAGACTGCAAATGGTGCCATGTATGCTTTGCAAGTGTGTGCATTAAGTTTTGATAAATTTTAACTTTTTATAATAGATTTGTGTATCTTATGGTAGTGAATAATAAAATAGACTAGTATCTTCATATGTTTTATTCAGTCATGACATACCTAATTTTCTACGTTTTATTTTGATGTTTCTAGGCTACACAATTCATCTCTGAGTTTTTCCAATTCTCACAAATTTCCCCAAAATTTCCCAATATATTTATTGGAAAAAAATTACTCATAAGTGGACCTGCACAGTTCAAATTCATGCTTTTCAAGGGTTAACTATACTTACATTTGAGTTGCTTTCAGCTAGAACTAAGTACAGCTAAAGAGGGATGAAAATGGAGATTACCATGAAGAAAATACAATTCTTTTTATTTTGCAAAACATTTAAACTAGGTATGAAAAAGGACAACTTGGATTTTTATCTTCAGTACATTGCAGAAACTAATTTTTACTTTATCCTCCCTCTCTAATACCTTGTTTTTCTTTAAAAGTTTAACTAGTGACATAGGAAGTTCCAGTTCAAATCAAAGTAAATAAAACAAGCAGTATCTCTTCCCAATAAATTAGTTTTCCATTAATTTCTTCCATCAGAACAAACTCAGAAAATTGTGATTAAATTTTGATTGAGAAATTATGTCATTCAGTAAAAAAGGTCTCATTGAGTATACCTAGTCCTAATATTTATGTGAGATAATGTAATGGTAATAAGACCTAGAATACAGTGTATATACAAAGTGAAAATAGTGCTTTAGGCAGAAAAATTTACTAAGTAAAATGTAATTCAATATGGCACCACTATGGTTGGAATAAACTTTTCATAGCTTCTTACATGACATGGCTATGGTCTATAACATGGTAAGTCAGTTTTCTACTGAACCTACTCATAATTTTATTTTAACAGTTAAATTATTTGGAGATTATTTACCATAACCAGGGACTGTAAAGTATTGGTCAGTCTGTCATGTGTAAACATAAGAATTTAAAATTTTTTAAAATTATGATATATATGATTCCAAGATTATGAGAATAACTAAATAAGGATACATAGAAACATAAGGCTTTTTTTGATTATTGTGTTTTCCTCCTAAAAATCACTTCCCTGAATAATTTTGGAGTACTAGTTATATCATGGTAATAATTTAAGAAATTATCCCCTGAAATACTATTTATTGTTACATTAAATGCTATTTCAGATATTAGTGCTTTATAAAGCCTAGAATATATGTTGGTACTTTTATCAAATTATAACTTTATTTTTCTGATTTAATTTTCTAATATTATTCAAAAGAATATTATTGTCAAATATGTAATAATTTTTCTGGTGTATTATAAATTGCTTATTCAATCAATATATGTAATAGATCTATTCCTACTGAACTGATGTCCCTACTTAATACCCTGAGGACCCTCTGAAGTTATCCCTAGTGACTAATGAGATGGTACAAAATATGGGAGCAGTTTTGGTACTTGAGTCAGTAAAACACTATGGATGGTGTCCAAGTCTTACCAAATCCTACACTAAAGTTAATGGTTCCATTGAGATTTCCTTTAATCACCTTCCTTTATCATACACAAAATCAGTCCATGAAAATTCAAGCCTATGAATTTAATAATGAAAAAGAGATGATTTTGCCTACAACTACTACTCATGGATATTTGTTTCTATTGTTATTTCTTGTCCACCTCTGACACCTACATCAGTTCTTGAACCTGATTATGGCCTAGAGTAAGTAATGAACGTTTGAAGAAAAAGAGTCCAAAAGAGACCAAAAGTCACTTAGCATTTTGTCATGTGTCCGTTTTTTCTTTAAGGAGATACTACAATATTATTAACTCTACAGAGCTGCTGTGTGTAGAAACTATAGCCATGAAATTATACTGCTTATCATGAAATGAGATTGAACCTCATGGAAAGTGTTTTCTTGCTTTCTTGCCAAGTTTTTGATCTTATCAATGGCTTTCCTCCCCCCAATTTTAAGTGCTTTATGTTTTGCTACATAATATGGTGCAAAATATTTTACATGAATCTTTTTAGAAATTCTTTTCCAAAAATTCCAGAGGTAACAATGCATTTTCTTTAATTTTTAGATTTTTAAACAGTTTCATGTATAAGATTTGATATTTGAAAAAACACATTGACCTGTGATCATTTCAGTCTTTAAGACACTGAATCTTTTTATTCTCACAACTTTTTCATCTTCATTTTTCTTTTATTGACCAGATATAATACTTATTGCTCCTACTTTTCAAATAATGTTAATTATATTACCTATTTATTAATTATATATTTATATATGGTGTATTACAGACATAAAAGGTAAAAGAAATGAGACAGCACATTTCTTAGTCTGTGACTGTGTGGCATATCCTAGACTGATAATATATGTTACAAAGTCAAAAAAATTTTTTTTAATTTTTTTATTTATTTATTTTTTGGTGGCACACAGGCCTCTCACTGTTGTGGCCTCTCCCCTTGTGTTGCACAGGCTCTGGACGCACAGGCTCAGCGGCCATGGCTCACGGGCCCAGCCGCTCTGCGGCATGTGGGATCTTCCCGGACCGGGGCACGAACCTGTGTCCCCTGCATCGGCAGGCAGACTCTCAACCACTGCACCACCAGGGAAGCCCCCCAAAATTTCTTTTTTTTTAATTCCTTGTCTTTTTTCATGTAAGACTAGGTACAAGCATGTTAGGTTAATTGAGAGCTCTTATTATTTTTGGACTTGATTACTGTATTTAATATTATTCTATTAATATAATTATTATATACTCCATGTATACAGTTAGTAGTCATTTAATAATGTTCTTTTCAGAATTTTGTGAGTTAAAATATTATTTTATCCACAACCAACACTACTTTTAGATATTTTAAATATGGACTTAGAATAGAAAACACTATAATGTTTTATTCTGAATCACCCCCCAACCACAACATGCTATTTCATCAAATCAGCATTGCTATGAGCATATTATAAATGTTTTTGATGTGATAAGCTTGAGGTGTTTCCCATAATTACTCATTTCTTAACTTTAACAGAAATTGTAAGTGATCACTTACAGCATTTTATGTGATGTATATTTTTGTTGCTATTTGTATTAATGTTTCTATTGCACATAAAATAAGACACTCTTGATTCTGCTTTTTATGATTTTAGGTTAGAATTTAAACTATTTCATCCCTGGACTTAGAATAAGTATTGGTAACATTTCCAAAGTGATAGGCAGGGTTTTTATTTCTCCTTGTTTGATATTTTTACTCTTGGAGTTTTGGTTGTTCTGAGACATGATAGAAGCTTAAATATTGAGAGGTAAGTAAATAAAAGAGTTAGTAGTAGTAACAGATCTCCTTCATGTTTTTATTTTGATATTTGACTTTTCTCTGTGAAGTAAGCAAGCATAGGTCTATTGCCTAAGAATTGTAAAGATGTCATTGACACCCATGTAAGCATATCACTTAAAACCGAATACTGAATCAGTGATTTCACCTAGTTAGAGAATAGTGGTACCCACAAGTGCATTTGTGTAGTGTTTATTTGGGGTCAATAAGTGACCCATCTAGGAAAAAGCGTGGTGATGGGGAAATGCCTATAAACTCTAAATTATCACTAAAAGGCAGAGAGTTTTAAAAAGCTGTATTAGTAAAAACAGAGAGTAGAATGATGGTCCCCAGGGCCTGAGGGACAGAGGAATTGGGGAGATGTTGTTTAAGGGTATAAACTTGTAACTAGTAGATAAAATAGTCCTGGGGATCTAATGCACAGCATAGTGATTACTGTCAACAATACTGTATTAGGAACATCAAAGTTGCTAAGAGACTAATTGCTTTTGCTACAAAAAAGAAATAATTGTGTGACATAATAGAGGTGTTAGCTAACGCTACAGTGGTAATCATATTGCAATATATAAATGCATCAAATTAACATGTACACCTTAAACTTACACAAAGTTATATGTCAATTATATCTCAATTAAAAGAGTAGTATATGAGCAAAACATTTCACGGTGGCTAAACATATCACTTATAACTCCAAGTTCTATAGAAGAAAATAGGAAGATATTTATGGATAGTTTAGAGCTGGCAGGTTTCTGTTCCTGGAACGTAACTTGTTAAATAATAGTTTAAAATGAAAGAAGCTGAAGTAATAGTTGTCTTCATTTATAAAATACAGCAACTAGAAACTGAATAGTTCTATAAATTTCTCTGAATAGTTCTATAAATTATATCATATGTTGACTTTTCTCCTGACCTTCAAATGCATTAGAATATCATAGTGTTTCTCAGCTTCATGTTTATTATTGCTTTCCTTAGAAGCCTTTACACATCTTTATCTAATCCTCCCATGACATTTTAGTGTATATACTGTTCATTATGTACTGTATGTATATCTGTACTTTATACACTGAGAAAATGATCATTTTCCCAATCCCCAAATAACTAATTATTGCCCGTTCAGGGCAATATCACCCTCTTTGAAAATCCCTGAAATAACTCTAAACCTGAGAGTTAAATTTAGCTTTTTAGGGCATCAAAACCATGGATGTTTACATTTTAAAAAGTGATTCAAGTTATCCCATTAAGATTTAAAAAATTAATTTCTCAGCCTGAAAAAAATGTTCTGTATAGGATTTTCACAAATGAATTTCTATAACATCTGGTTCCATTCTAAGTGACATGTAGAAGGGCCAAAACATCTATCTTTGAAAACTAAAGCTGTTATTTTGTTATTAAAAACTCCCAAATAAGGTTTTGTTTCAACTTGGCTATAAAAATGGATGCTAGGTGGTTCTGATTTAAGACATTCATGGGTCTAGTCATTGGTTTCCTATCTTCTTCTTCTGGTGAAAACTGTTTGACTCTATACCCACAACAAATAAAAGGAGAGTTTGATAGAAGTTTAGAACCAGTAGAAAGTTACCATCAGTGCTGATTGAAATAAATGTACCAGATGATATAGACAGGGAGGTTGGTAATTAATTTGTTTTGCAAAGATCACATTTCTGCAACTCCAGAACTCTAAGACAGGCAGACCATGGTTGTATCGTTAACTGGAAAATCCTTTAGTTACAGAGTGGGGTCAGAAGTAATCTCTTATTGTGGCTTGTGCAACATGATAATCAGTGGAGAGGCACTAACATAGCACTTAATGAGGAAGATGGTCATTTGAAAAGTTAAGTGGCCAGTCTCTATCATCATGCAGAGACCCACACAACCCTAACACTTTTTGATATATTCAAGTATTCATCCCCAAAAGCAATCAGTTTTAAAATATCAAATTAAAAAATGTGAATCTTTCATAAAAATCAAAATTAAATAACTCATAGTAAGATACTATCAGTACTTTTAAATTTTATTACGATATTTGGCTGAGAAGATGTTTCAAAGGGTTTAAATACATAGTAAAATGGAGTCATTCTTAATGCTGAATTAAACTTCTAATGTTTTATAATGAAAAGCATTTTTTTCCAACTGGATACAGAGTGATAGAATTTAGTGGGAATCAATAAAATCAGTATTGCTCAATTCACCCATGATAAACCAGACCTTCCATTCTTAACTCTTTCATATTGAGTCAATTAACTAATATTAATTGAGCAGATACATGGTACCAGCAAAATAACTCAACTTCGCATTTCTCCTTTGCTCATATGTGGTTTGCTGCAGAAGGAATGGGAGGACCCTTTCCCTCCTTTCCCTCTCCACCATTTTGGACAGCTGTGAGAGAGGGAGGCATGCACAAGTCAGAATTGGGACCAATGAAAACAAGAAGGAAAGTTAATAGAGTTTTTATGATTATTTCCTTCCATTTCTCACTGGTCTGACTTGAGTTTTCTGCCCTCCTTTCACATCTGAATATAGCCTTATGGGAGAAGAGTTTGAAATGAGTTCTACTATTAAAAAAATCTTATGATAGGAGTACCTCATTTATGTCAGGAGTTAGTCAATAGATAGCATGATTTAAATTGACATAACTTAAATTGAAACATATATTTTCATTAAAATAACTGTTATGGTACAGATTCAGTATATAATCCTCTGATATATTAATTGTCCATTATATACAGAAATGATTTTTAAATCACTCAAATTCACATTGCAACATTAGCAAGTTAATAAATGGAGACCAGGCTTGAAAAAGAGAACCTTTGCTTCATTTATTTTCTAGGATGTTCAGATTATCAAGAGCTACAATTGGAGAAGGCTCTAATAGTGCAAAAAATTTAAAAAAATACTTTGGATAAGAAAATTTGCATTTAAAATTAGGCTTTGATATTTAATAATTATGTGAGTTTTAATAAGTTACTTAACATTCCTAAGCCTCAGTTTCCACACCAGCAATAACAAAACAAACAATAACTAATAGCAAAATTTACATCACTGGATTTTTATGGGAAAAATGCTATGTCGATGTAAGGCGTTAAGAAAAAATCTTTAGAGTACAGAGTCTGGACTAGTTTGCACCCCCGGGGTTGTTATGATAATTAAATTTAGCCAATATATTAGCTAATAAAGATTTAAACTCCTGGTAGGTGCCTATATTTATTTACTCATTTATCCACCCACCCATTCAGCTCACAAATACTTATAGGGTATTTTGTATGTGATCTGATCTGGTGGAAGTTTCTACATTATCCAGGATAAGATAGCCTGTGTTCCAGTCAGAACAACCACAACATCCCACTGGAGTAACCCAGTCAAAATTTATTTCTGACTCACCTCACAGGCTGATACAGGTCTGGCAGCTTCCCTTGACTGTTCTCCAAGCTATGATATTGAGACCCAGGTTCTCAAGTCCTATCTCTGAGGTGTGACTGAGAAACTACTTAATCTTTTAAGTTACCAGTCCTGTCACTTGTATTTGAGGATAAAAATAGGGGCTACCTAGAGAGAAAATTAAATGAGATAATGTATATAAAACACTCTGCACCAAAATGGCACACAGCATGAGCTCTATTAATGTGAGTCATTGTTTTTCTGGGAACAGCCAGGATGTAAGGTAATAATAAACCCATTTAGGATGTCTCAAGTATTTCTCTCACTTCTAGTCTTTATGGGAGCAAAACTTCATCCAGGTTTACAGCCACCCCAACTCCACCCCTGACCCCTACCCCTGACTTCTATCCCTGATCCCCGCAGGCCAGCTCATGTTCACCGAGCCGCTGGTGCCTGATTGTCAATATGAAAAACTTCATTCTTTACAACTGTGATGTACTTTGGACATACTGTTAGTGATTTTCTCTCCTTGTCATACCTGTCATTTCTGTGGCAGACCCTGGGATGTCTTGGCCTGACTGCCTTTCCTTTTTTCAGAGTAACTCTTGATTTTTTTTTTTTCCTCCTCATATGACTGGGGAAATTACTTCAGGGAATTTAAGCATCTCAGACTCCATCTTTTGATCAGACTACATCTTCATGTCCTGGAATCATTTTAGAGTATCTTTGCCTTAGGTTCCTCTCACCTTCCTGATGAGAAAATGAATAAGACCTGCCTTGATGTTTTATATTCCTTAAAGGGAGCCATGTTGGGATACCAGCCAAGCTTTTATCTCCCACACAGGACTCTCAACCTTCCCTTTCCAGTCAGCATACTGAACCACACCTGGGGATATTGGAGACCATTCACTCTTGTTTGACTCCTTTCTTTCAAAGACCGAATATCAAAACAGAAAAACTAAAACAAACGCAAAATAACGATTAAAAAAAGAAAAGAAAAAAAATCCATGGTGGAAAGTCTCTGAATATATCAATACTTTCTAGAAATCCAGGAAGTGGTAGATACGACAGACTGTATCACCCTCAGACAGTATTGTTCAGCTTTCTTAGTGCTATATTGGATTAGTGTTGTATAAAGTAGGAAACTGTTAAACTCTACATCAGACTGTACAACTCAGTGAGGAGAGCTTGCCATGTCTTTTTCCTTATGGATCCTTTATGCCTTACTCAGTGTCTGACATATAGCAGGTGCTTGATATATGTATATGTTGAACAGACATTCAGTAACATTTATTCTTGCTTACTGCATGCCAAGCCTTGTGGTGAGCTAATTGGCTGTGCAAAGATCACCTTGCTGGCCACATACATAATAAGCTTTTCAAAAAGGAGTAGGTCTTCTTTGAAGGTTGGATTTCCAAAACTGTATTATGATATGGTGGAAAAATATTTACTGAAGAACATCTAATTTTTAGTAGTCTTAATCTTCAAACATGAAAGATTGAAAAGAATAGTAAATTGTAAGCAAAAATCCTAAGGGCAAGTAGACTAGCCAACAAATGAATAGACTTTAAAATTGTTTTCAGTGCAAAATGGCAAATGTTTTCAAATAGTTTTCATTGAGGTATAATTGACATATAACATTATATTAGTTTCAGGTGTATAACATAATAATTTAATATTTGTATACATTGCAAAATGATCCCCACAAAAAGTCTAGTTAACAATACATAGTTTTAAGTTATTTTAAAATTGAGGAATTAAATCATCAAAACAATTGCTCTGAGATATTTTCCAAAGGTGTATTTCAATTTGCATCTTGCTAATAGAGGATAATAGTGAGAAAGCCCAGTCCTAAGGCTGGAGTGTAACATAAAATATATAATCTTGCCCAGTGGTACATTTCAGCCAGAGATCGTTCAATAAAAGGGAATGAATATATACGAAAAATGTTCAGAGATAATTATGCTAGTTTTTCAGCCTAAATACCTTGGAATTTGCAAAGACAGCTCATAGACAAAACGGATACCACTAAAATTCAGTGCAATAGATTTCTCCATTCGCAGTGACAGGAACATCTCTCTCAATATTACTTAGCTAATGAAAGAATAGATCTGCTGTGAAGTTCCTAGGAGGCTCATTTTCTTGAGTACAGTAGTAAAAAGTTAGCTGATGAATGACCTAAACTGCTTAATGTTTCTCCTTATAACTTCTGAGCAGCAAGGCATATCCTGGCAAGTACTGAAGGAGTTATCCTCCGGAGGCCCTGGTGTCCTTGCAGGTTGTCAGAGGCAATGAGCCAGGTTTATTTCAAATGGCTCCTTAAATGAACATTTATTTTGTGCCAGTAACATGTTTTTGATTAACAGCTCCTTTTGACTAATTTGCTTCCCAAAACAGCCTAATAAATGACTCATTTAAAACATAATTAAAAGCATGTTATTGCTAGCAGTTAATACTGATTAAAACAGGCATTAAGACAATTATTGTTGAAGGAAAGTAAGCACCCCGAAGTTAGTACAGAATCCTTAATGTTTTTATGCATCACATACAGAAATGGCTACGTGACAGGCTAGAACAAGGGATCATTCTTTATGGAATCATATCAAAATATGTTCCTATTTTGTTTGTTTCTTTTAATGAATGGACAGGTGTTTGTATAGGTGGACTATGGATTTTTCTTTTCTTGTGCGAAACATTCATGTGTTCAACAAGGTCAAGGTCATTTTCAATGAATCTGAACTGGTTTTGGCTGTGTGGAGGAAAGCTCAGCTCTTCTTTTATACTAATAGGATATAATTCCTTCTTTCTACATGCTCTTAATACACAAAACTCTCTCGGTCCCATTATTGATTGAATGCAGTGCATGCTTTTATTACTATTATTTGACTTTTTTTTTTTTTTTGCAGTACGCGGGCCTCTCACTGTTGTGGCCTCTCCCGTTTCGGAGCACAGGCTCCGGACGCGCAGGCTCAGCGGCCATGGCTCACGGGCCCAGCCGCTCCGCGGCATGTGGGAGCTTCCGGACTGGGGCACCAACCCGTGTCCCCTGCATCGGCAGGCGGACTCTCAACCACTGCACCACCA
This sequence comes from Neophocaena asiaeorientalis asiaeorientalis, assembly GCF_003031525.2. Lineage (NCBI taxonomy): Eukaryota > Metazoa > Chordata > Mammalia > Artiodactyla > Phocoenidae > Neophocaena > Neophocaena asiaeorientalis. The sequence continues at coordinate 5,647,006 of NW_020173124.1, read as the reverse complement.
CGGAAGCCCTATTTGACATTCTTGATCCATTTGTTTTTATATTGCTTCTTGTTCTGTTATGATGTGAAAGAAGAATTAGACCTTCATTGATTTTTCGGAATTTTTGAATTTTATTTTATTTATTTTTTATACAGCAGGTTCTTATTAGTTATCTATTTTATACATATTAGTGTATATATGTCAATCCCAATCTCCCAATTCATCACACCACCTCCAACCCCCAGCCACTTTCCCCCCTTGGTGTCCATACGTTTGTTCTCTACATCTGTGTCTCTATTTCTGCCCTGAAAACCGGTTCATCTGTACCATTTTTCTAGGATCCACATATATGCATTAATATACGATATTTTTCTCTTTTTGACTTACTTCATTCTGTATGACAGTCTCTAGATACATCCACATCTCTACAAATGACCCAATTTCGTTCCATTTTATGGCTGAGTAATATTCCATTGTGTATATGTACCACAACTTCTTTATCCATTCATCTGTCGATGGGCATTTAGGTTGCTTCCATGGCCTCGCTATTGTAAATAGTACTGCAATGAACATTGGGGTGCATGCGTCTTTTTTAATTATGGCTTTCTCTGGGTATATGCCCAGGAGTGGGATTGCTGGGTCATATGGTAATTCTATTTTTAGTTCCTTAAGTAACATCCGTACTGTTCTCCATAGTGGCTGTATCAATTTACATTCCCACCAACAGTGCAAGAGGGTTCCCTTTTCTCCACACCCTATCCAGCATTTGTTGTTTGTAGATTTTCAGATGATTAACCGGTGGGAGGTGATACCTCATTGTAGTTTTGATTTGCATTTCTCTAATAATTAGTGACGTTGAGCAGCTGTTCATATACTTCTTGGCCATCTGTATGTCTTCTTTGGAGAAATGTAATTGTTTGTTTTCTTAATATTGAGCTGCATGAGCTGTTTATATATTTTGGAGATTAACCCTTTGCCAGTGATTCGTTTGCAAATATTTTCTCCTATTCTGAGGGTTGTCTTTTTGTCTTGTTTGTAGTTTCCTTTGCTTTGCAAAAGCTTTTAAGTTTCATTAGGTCCCATTTGTTTATTTTTGTTTTTATTTTCATTACTCTAGGAGGTGGGTCAAAAAAGATCTTGCTGTGATTTATGTCTTAACGTGTCATGCCTATGGTTTCCTCTAAGAGTTTTATAGTGTCTGGTCTTACATTTAGGCCTCTAATCCATTCTGAGTTTATTTTTGTGTATGGTGTTAGGGAATGTTCTAATTTCATTCTTTTACATGTAGCTGTCCAGGTTTCCCAGCACCACTTATTGAAGAGAATGTCTTTTCTCCATTGTATATTCTTGCATCCTTTGTCACAGATTAGTCGACCGTAGGTGCGTGAGTTTATTTCTGGGCTTTCTATCCTGTTCCATTGCTCTATATTTCTGTTTTTGTGCCAGTACCATACTGTCTTGATTACTGTAGCTTTGTAGTATAGTCTGAAGTAAGGGAGTCTGATTCCTCCCACTCCATTTTTTTCCCTCAAGACTGCTTTGGCTATTCAGAGTGTTTTGTGTCTCCATACAAATTTTAAGATTTTTTGTTCTAGTTCTGTAAAAAATGCCACTGGTAATTTGATAGGGATTGCATTGAATCTGTAGATTGCTTTGGGTAGTACAGTCATTTTCACGATTCTTCCAATCCAACAACATGGTATATCTCTCCATCTCTTGGTATCATCTTTAATTTCTTTCATCAGTGTCTTATAGATTTCTGAGTACAGGTCTTTTACCTCCTTAGGTAGTTTTCTTCCTAGTTATTTTATTCTTTTTGTTGCAATGGTGAATGGGATTGTTTCCTTAATTTCTCTTTCTGACCTTTCATTGTTAGTGTATAGGAATGCAAGAGATTTCTGTGCATTCATTTTGTATCCTGCAACTTATCAAATTCATTGATTAGCTGTAGTAGTTTTCTGGTGGCATCTTTAGGATTCCCTATGTATAGTATCATGTCATCTGCAAAAATTCTTCTTTTCCAATTAATGGCGAGAGTGGGCATCCTTGTCTTGTTCCAGATCTTAGAGGAAATGCTTTTTTAGTTTTTCACCATTGAGAAGACCTTCATTGATTTCTGATTCTTTTTTAAAAGCACCATTTAAAACAGAACAATAGGGCTTCCCTGGTGGTGCAGTGGTTAAGAATCCGCCTGCCAATGCAGGAGACACGGGTTTGATCCCTGGTCCGGGAAGATACCACATGCCGTGGAGCCACTGGACCCGTGGGCCACAACTACTGGAGCCCATGCAACTGGAGCCCATGCTTCACAACGGGAGAGGCCACTGCAATGAGAGGCCTGCAAGGAGTGGCCCCCACTCTCTGCAACTAGAGAAAGACCACAAGCAGCAACAAAGACCCAATGCAGCCATAAATAAATAAATAATTAATTTAAAAAAAAAGAAAAACCAACAATAGTGGAAATTAATATTATATGAAGTAAGTACATAAAGTTTTTGTAACAACTTCCGTATTTTGCCTCCAATTATGACTTTTTCACAATTGTGTAGGTAATATAAAAAGAGCATGTATTTTGCCTGAATGATTACTTCATTGAAAATGAAAATACAGAAAACTGCTTCCATTTCACATGAAAGATTTCTTTCTAAAAATATTTTTCTTATGATCAATTTTATATTTAAGTATAATATCTTATTTTGTGACCATTCAAGAAGGCATGTGGTGGAAATAATGGGGATTAGGTTTTGGTATACTTGACAAGAGTGAGACTACCTTTACAGAACGGATTTATAAGAAATCATCTTAACAGTTAAAATATCACAGAGATAAAACTACACTGACAGATTTGATCATTTGTTTAGATTTTCATCTTGCTGTAATAGCCTCTGGACTGTCTCTCAGATAGATGGCACTCACCAAGCACCTTGGCCAAGTGCATCTATCAAGGGATGATTTGTCTTGTCCTTCAGGGTTCCAAGAAAGTTCAGGGGTCCCTATAGTCACTGGAGGCCTGTTCCCAAATCTTATAAGACTTGTGGTAATAAAATTTTTAAAAAATAAACCAAAAAAATAATCCTTGTAAGACATTATGTGAAGTAAAATTGTGGCGGCAAAAATACGAAATGGAAAAGGAGAAAGCCTTTTGTCATGTTTGATATAAAGAATAAATTAATTTCTCTTCATTCTACTATAGGCTTTTTACATCTCTTTTCTGGATGATTCCAAGAGCTTTCTGTAATGTCTCCCCCTTTCTGCTTTGGTTAATCCTTTCATACTGCCATCAAATTATGGTTCTAAAAATGCAAATATGATCTCGACCTGTCCCTAGTTAAAATGTCTCCATGATTCATACTGATTCTTTTTGACAGGGTATAACTCTTTAATTATCTGACCTCAAAGTACATTTGCAGTCAAATTTTCTGATTTTCCATCTTGTGGACATTATGAACCCCCCTCACTGAACCAAACTGCTTCTTTATTCTCTAAACACACACTTCAGCATACACCTACACTTTTATGTGCAGGTCTCTTTGCTCGTATTCCCTCTGCTTGGAGGGTTTTTTTCCCCCCACATTTCCCAAGGGTCAGACTTCTATTAATCTTCAGGTTGCCAGATTAGCAAATAAAAATCCAGGTACATTTGAAATTCAGGTAAACACTGAATTTTTTTTAGTATATAAGTATGTCCCATGCAATGATTTTACACACTCCCAGTTATAACTAAAACAAATAATTAAAATAAAATTTGATATCTCTCCTATGAATAAGTCTTTGAACTTTTTGTGTGTTCAGTTTTTAATTGTATTAGCCAGTGGAAACTCTGGCACATAAAAAGTAATTAATACTTTTTGTTGAATAAAAATGTATTTTATGTATTATTAATACTGTGTTAACATATATAGGTATTTCTAATAGTGACTAGAAGTGCAGATAGTATGTTGAACCATCACATCCACTTAGGTTAATAGAATAATCACGGGGCTTTGGCAACTACTACAGAGCATGGACTGGATTTATTATGTAATAGTTAAGAGTTCTAGCTGGACAGCCAAGCTGTGAAATCTGACCTAACTGTCCAGTGCCTCAGTCTCCTTATCTGCCAAATGGGGATGGTGAAAATGGGGATAAGCAAACATGGTTACTAGAGAAGATTTAATAGAGTAATAGATGTAAATTTCTCAGGAGTGTGTGTAGCAAGTTCTATATGAAAATGAGCATTTATATCAACCTCAGATACATACATCAGAAGAAACAATCACTCTCAGTGATCTTAAACTATCTATGAATATAAATGTCTATAAGCCTAAAACAAACAGTTCTCTGTGTCTTTCTTTGTTCCTCCCGATCCAATCTTTTATTTTCTCCCCTCTGCTCTAAGGCCCAACAAAATGGCCCATGCAGACAACATCAACAGGGTCTCTGCCCTTTGGCTTGAGGTGAGGTCAGCCAGTGGGGAGAGAGTGTGCTCAGGAAATGTATTTCACTGGCACCATGGCTGATGGGGTTCCAGACCCTGAGGTCGGCAGGTCTAGGGATCCTCTCCATATGGCGCCCCACCTCTGAGATATAGTAGCCACCTTGTCCCCTTTACACCTCAGGCCTGGGGTTGTGGGCATCTCACTAGCTCTTACCATCCCTAGGGCTCTACTATTCCTGATAGTTACACTACTCTTTGCCTACATCTTTGAAATGAGTTCATTTATTAAACTCTCCTTAAATGTTCTCAATTTCCTGCAAGGACCTCGACCAAATATTACTTAAAGGAAGTAATCTGATTTCAAAATCATGTCATAACTTATTTTGCTTGTCTACTATATTTCGTTATTGTCAAAGAAAGATATTCAAACACCCTTATCGCCAAAATAGTTTTATTATTTTTATCATGGTCATTACAACGGGCTATTTAAATTGTATTTCATCAAAATATTATTTTCACTTTATGGCAATCAATTTAAAAAAAAATTTTTTTTAATTTATGTTTTGGCTGTGTTGGATCTTCATTGCTGCACGCGGGCTTTCTCTAGTTGCGACGAGCAGGGGTTACTCTTCGTTGCGGTGCACGGGCTTCTCATTGCGGTGGCTTCTCTTGTTGCGGAGCATGGGCTCTAGGTGCGTGGGCTTCAGTAGTTGCAGCATGTGGGCTCAGTAGTTGCAGCACAGGGGCTCTAGGGCACGTGGGCTTCAGTAGTTGTGGCTCGCAGGCTCAGCAGTTGTGGCACATGGGCTTAGTTGCTCCACAGCATGTGGGATCTTCCCAGACCAGGGATTGAACTCGTGTCCCCTGCACTGGGGACCACTACGCCACCAGGGAAGTCCCTATGGAAATCAATTTTTTTTAAGCTGACAAATTGAGAAAGGCAATTTTTTTTCTGGTGGCACTGAAACTAAAGCAGCCTTCTCCTGATATTAGGGTCATATTACAGAGACTAATTAAATAGTTGTGTATTGTCTTGCCTGGAAACTTAGCTGCTAAAACTGTTACTTGGATCCTGGCAGAACATATTTAAAATAGAATTTTAGTATTTACAGAAATGTATTTGCCTATTTTGGCAGCTCACTCAAAACAATGAGGTGGTCTTTTCAAGTAGAAACTGTTTTAATTGGACATTGAAGAAAGTTGGGTGACCAGAGTGGGGAGTATATGGATAAAAGTTTCGCAGAGGGAAACACCTTGGGGGAATACCAAGAGGATAAATCCTATTACCTATCCTTTTGCCATTACTGTACTTTTATGGGAGAACAAGAAAATGATAAATTTGATGTCTGAGTTTTTTTGAGTCATGGAAAATTTTGTTGCTCTGATTATACTTACAAGTATATTGTTCTGGTAAATGCATTGAAATGATTTGTATTTATCCATCTGTAAAATGGGGAATACAGTGCGTTTATTTTAAAGTAGAGCATTTACTAGAACATATAAAAAAGTCCTTATTGTGATAATTAATAAAGCAAAATTATTGAATATTACATATTAAGACAACTTATACTTGCAGTTATAATAACTGCTATGTCCATTTACAATATATTTCTGAGAAAATTAATAGTTATATTAGAAAGATAAACTCAGAGACTCCTATCCCACATATATTCTATAGCTAACTCTTTGGTATTCATAAATTGCATTTCTTTTTAGTCTTTTGTTGACGATATTAGCTTTGCTGCTTTGTATAAAGAAACAAAATCTGAGTAATTAAAAATATAAAACACATCTTAATGAACTAATGAATAACAATAAAGTTTGAAGTTTCTTCTAAAACAACTAGTCTTAAGAAAAATTCTATGCAAATTTTTACTTCATAGATATGCCTCCCTTCAGAAAGTGGCCACCAATCTTTACACTCAACATATATTTTAATTCCTGAGGTCTTATAGAGGAAGACATTTTTTGTGACTGTTCTGAAAAAATATTCTTTTTATGTACTTCAGACAATGAATGCAAACCTAAATGAGATTTTTACTTAGAAGATTCCCTCCCAGATCCATAAAGTCCCAGTAGGCAGTCACTCACTGCCCTTTGAAATCAAGAAGATGATGTCTAGTTAGATAGCTGATTCACTTTGTTTTACAGCAGAAACTAACACAACATTGTAAAGCAATTATACTCCAATTATAAAAAAACATAATTATAAATCTAGGTTGATAGATTATACAATGTATAAAGGCTAAATATGTATAAAGACAATAACAACATAATGGTGGGATGTAGCTATATAGGAGGAAGTTTTATGAATATTGAAACTAAATTGATATTAATTCAAAAAAAAGTCACAGACTTCTGGAAATACTAAAAAATCTAAGGGCCTGTGTCTCATTTGAAGGAAGCTTTTTGCTTCACTTTTTGTGATGGAACTAAAATAAGCTGAAATAATGTAGTTGTCAAATGAGAATCTGTTCCAAAATTAAGATTTACTGAACCAGTAATTTCTGTGCCAGTGCGTTGTATTGGTGGGACATAGCAATTTTATGCTTTGGAAGAATATCCAGAGGAAAACCAGCTGAAACAGCAGACGGTGCATCTCATTCATAAGTTCACATTTTCTGGTTTTCTCTTGACGTCCTGTTCTTTAATACTGTTGGGACACATCCTCTGACATTTTTCTACCCAATTAATTGGAATGTAAAGAGTTTATTTTCTGCTATGTGGTTTGATTTTTTTTAACCTTCTTCCTAAGTAAGAAAGATTTTAAAAGGACTTATCCAGCTAAAATACAGAGAAGAAAGTAGGGCAACAAGTTTTTTTTCTCATTTCAACTTATGGGCTATACTGAAATGGATCCTCTAAAGCAGTTTTGGTTCATATGTAAAAGATCTGATCCAATATTAAGAACAAAAAATTGGCTTAGTGGGTACAGGGATGTGGAGCCACAGAAAATAATCGTTCACAGAACTCCTGACAGTTTCAATCACAGGATTCCCTGCAATGACTGGAAGAAATTGCAGGGTAACTTGTTCAAGAATGATTCAGAAATTGGTGCAACCCCAAAGGATGACTTCTTTGTTGCTGATTTAAGTTGTGGACCACAACAAATATATCGTCATTGAATTATTTGTCCTAAAAGGGCGTGTGTGTGTGTGTGTGTGTGTGTGTGTGTGTGTGTGTGTGTGTACATACCCATGAAATTGCATGATTTGAGGTGAATCAGATTTCTTTTTATTTTCTCCAAACATCTTGCTACTTATCTGTTAAAAATGAAATTTCTTTAGTAAAATAAACCCAACGTTGCTTTCTATCCAAGAGTTTGTGAAACTGAAGTTGAATTTAGACCATACTATAACACAAAGATATCAACCTTTATAGCAATCCATGTGTAACTCTGAACCAAATAGCTGCAAAATAAATTGGCAAGTGGCATGTTCTTTTTAATATGCTGCCAGTTATGGAGCTGGGATAAACTAAACCTGGAATTTAATTACAAATGAAAGCCAAAAGTATCTGAAAGAAGAAACTGGGTAAGAATTCATGTTTATAATATGCTGAAAGCCTTTTTCTCTTCTATATCTGTTTCCTAAACTCTCACCTTTAGATACTGGTTTCTTACAATTTAGCTCAGAATCCCAAAGTGCCACTGAGAGAATTTTAAAAAGTATCTACTCAGATTATTTAAAGCATTCCATACAAAAGCAAACAAACAAACAAAAAAATAATTTGTGTGTTCTGATTTCATCTATCACCATCCATTTAGTCATTAAGGATAGTTGTCTCACTTCTGAAATGCCTGCCTTATCGAGACACTTAATAAACATACAAATCTATGATGAAAACACATTTTTTTTTGGCCACACCCATGCGGCCTGTGGGATCTTAGTTCCCTGACCAGGGATTGAACCCAGGCCCTCGGCAGTGAGAGCACAGAGTCCTAACCACTGGACCCCCAGGGAATTCCCTGAAAACACATACTGGTGTGTTTTCACACACAGTTTCCTAGAATTGTGCAGTACCTAATTTCGACAACCATACCAGTGTCAAGCTGTCTTAGACTGTTTACTTTTCTATAACTCAGGTTTTCCATGAAGAGTTTGCATATCTCTCCCTACTATCTTAATGGTGATGAAACACGTTCATATTTTGAAGTCTATCCTGAAAATAAAACCCTCTACAAAGTAATGACTAATCCTGAAATTCACCACTTTACCCACTGGTTACAGAGCATTTTGAACCAGATTTTGTTCCACTGGCATTGGAAAGCGTCACAAATATTTGGTAATCAAGGTGTCCTCTAAAATCAGAAAGTTTTATTTGGGTAGTGATCAATATACTACAACTCATATTAAGATAATATTCTAATAATATATTTTGAAATGTTTCATATGCATGCTATATCCTCAGATTCCTATGGAAGCAATTCCTGTTAATCCTTGATACAGACATTAATGCCAAGCAACATATAAGAAAGAGATTCACAATATTTTCCAGGCAAAATAAGTATACAAAACTAAGTACTTTGTGTTCTAGGATTTTAGAATAATTCCACAGCAAGGTCTGCTGTTACAATAAATTTGTGAAACTTAGAGTGACCTCCACACATTTTGCTACATTGAAATATCCAGAGAGGGATATTACGCATTTCATACATAGAGAAGCCTAGATTGCTCTATGCGTTAATCATGGCCATTTGTGTGCATTTTTTAGTTTTATTACCTAGGCTTGCAGCAATCTTTGCAAAACAGACCCATAACAAACATGTAAAAATGGAATAAAAAGCACATTCCCCATAAAGTGCTTGCACAGCACAGAAATGTAAAATGTTGGCACCCCGTCAGTTTCATGTGGTATAAAAAATTCTTATATTTAAATTCTCTGTATTTTACCAGTCTTTTTATGTAAAACCTTAAGTGGACTTGACTGCTTATCCCAGTTGATTTGGCCGTGTGACGCCTTCCAGGTTGGGGAGCTCTCACTTTACTCTGTTTCCTATCAGCCCCCCTCGACTACCGGCATGTGGGGCGAATTTGTTCCTTCTGCAGGGGAAGGAGAGGGGATTTGGATTTAATTTGAAGCCTTGATATAAGGTTTAATTTGCTAAAAAGGGGAGCTATACCATTGTAAATCTTGGAATGAGACACCAAGGTAGTAAGAACTGTCAGCCCAATCTGTTTTAAGCACCGTATGAGGTGTTTGTTAAACTATATTTCTTTCCAGAACCCACTTACCTAATTGGATTGATGCTTAATTGCAAATACAATTCTATTCTTTATTCTGATAAGCTGTTTTATTTTTTAATAGAGGGATTATGGATTATAGAAAGTTTTCATATGAAATATGGATTTACAATAGATGCAAAGATTAGACAGTATGATATGGGTATGAAATTCATGAAAGGACAATGCTCATCTTATGTTTTCCATCTCACTACAAATAGAGGAGAAGGAAGTGCAATTAGCTGCAGTAGAATGGACTCAATAGAGAAACTGGAAATACCCAACTGTGAGGATTATTTAACATTGAGTAGTATTTATGTGGGAAATCTTTGCTTTTTATAGTTTTTAAAAATTTATAGTTTTCAAAAATTAAGACAGACTCATGTTGACTTGTACATTTCACTTGGGCAATTTCTTGATAAGGAATGGAGAAATGAGCTGGTTCCCACCCTTGGGGCTCCACTGCATTTTCCATCCCCAAAGCATTTGTAAATATGAGGGGGCTGTCAGCTCTGATGATGGCTGAAGGAAAACTCCATCATGCAGTGGATAGTCACCATGGATAGAGGATATCCTGTGTGCATGGGCCATTTCTGCCCGTCTTAAAATGCCAGTAACTCTGCAGTTAGAAAAAATATTTATAAATATCTCTTTTACATATTCCTAAAAATTATACACTTTTTATTTTTATTTTTTGTTACAGTAAGCCCTTGTTGGTTATCTGTTTTAAATATAGCAGTGTGTACCTGTCAATCCCAAACTCCCAGTCTATCCCTCCTCCCTACCCTTCCCCCCAGTAACCATATGTTCATTCTTTACATCTGGGAGTCTGTTTTTGTTTTGTAAACAAGTTCATTTGTATCACTTTTTTTTAGATTCTGCATATACACGATATCATGATATTTGTCTTTCTCTGTCTGACTTACTTCACTTAGTATGATAATCTCCAAGTTCATCCAGGTTGCTGCAAATGGCATTATTTCATTCTTTTGTATGGCTGAATAATATTCTATTGTATGTATGTACCACATCTTTATCTGTTCTCCATGTCTTGGCTATTGTAAACAGTGCTGCAGTGAACATTGGGGTACATGTATCCTTTCAAACCATGGTTTTCTCTGGATATATGCCCAGGAGTGAGATTTCTGGATCACACGGTAGCTTTATTTTTAGTTTTTTAAGGAACCTCCATACTGTTCTCCATAGTGTGGTGGCTGTACCAGTATACATTCCTACCAACAGTGTAGGAAGGTCCCCTTTTCTCCACACCCTCTCTAGCATTTATTGTTTGTAGATTTTTTTGATGATGGCCATTCTGACAAGTGTGAGGTGATATCTCATTGTAGTTTTGATTTGCATTTCTCTAATAATTAGTGATGTTGAGCATCTTTGCATGTGCCTCTTGGCCATCTGTATGTCTTCTTTGGAGAAATGTCAGTTTAACGTCTTCTGCCCATTTTTTGATTGGGTTGTCTGTTTTTTTGATATTGAGCTTCATGAGCTGTTTGTAAATTTTGGAGACTCATCCCTTGTCCATTGCTTCATTTGCAAATATTTTCTCCCATTGTGTGGGTTGTCATTGTGTTTTGTTTGTGGTTTCCTTTGCTGTGCAAAAGCTTTTGAGTTTAATTAGGTCCCATTTGTTTATTTTGTTTTTATTTCCATTTCTCTGGAAGACGGATCAAAAAAGATACTACAGCAATTTATGTCAAAGAGTGTTCTGCCTATGTTTTCCTCTAAGAGTTTTATAGTATCTGGCCTTACATTTAGGTCTTTAATCTATTTTGAGCTTATTTTTGTGTATGGTGTTAAAGAATGTTCTAGTTTCTTTTTTTTATATGTAGCTGTCCAGTTTTCCCAGCACCATTTATTGAAGAGACCGTGTTTTCTCCAGTGTATAGTCTTGCCTCATTTATGGTAGATTAATTGACCATAGAGGGGTGGGTTTATTTCTGGGCTCTCTATCCTGCTCCATTGACCCCACAAAAGTATTTCTGCTTTGTGCCAGTACCATACTGTTTTGATGACTGTAGCTTTGTATACTTTTGTGTTCATGTGTGTGTGAGGTGTGTTGTGTGTGTATTTACTATTAGAGTAGCAACATAGTATAATATTTAAGATCATTGTCTCTGGAGCCATGCTCTCTAGGTTTGTATTCTAACCTAGCCTTTTTTCATTTTCTGTGATTTTGAATAACGTACACAACTCTTTGTGCTTCAGTTCCCTCATCTGTGAGTTTTGGATAGGAATAGTATTTTCTTCTATGTTGTTGTGAGCATTCAACGAGTTAAGACATAACAGGTGCTTACAACCCTGCAGCAAAACAAAATAACACACAATAACAAACACATTTGTGTTTATGATTTAAATGTTATCAATTACTATTACTACTAATTTCTTCTGTGATCTTAGACCAAGCTTTCAGTAATCTACCAAACTCTACTCCTTCCATTATGTCCATTCCCTGTCTCTAAAGAAGAGCAGATATGCACAAATAAATTCTATCTGCCCAGAAATTGAACACAGGAAACTTTTGAATTCCTTTAAAAACATAAGGTATCCATGAATACTCAATTCTTCTTCTAAGCCTACCTATTATTAGACAGGTATATAGTGAGAAATACTTTTTGGGGTTATAATTTCCTATAGTATTTAAGATCTAAAATCCAAGTGATGGAAAGTTTTAGAAACAAATGAGAATAATGTTTTTCATATGTATAAAAATTACTCAGTATTTTTAATTTGTCAAAGATCTAAGTCTCAATAATTCAAATAAACGGGAATAATCTCACATTGTTTTAGTAAAAAGTATAAATTTTTGATTTTTGAAACAAAATTCACCCTCATTACTTTGTACTCTCACAGTAGTCTTGGGGTTAATTTGAGAAATGTTATAATCAGACATCATGCTTTGTGATTTTGATAATAATTTTGCTTGGAAATGAGCACTGATGCAGTACTAAACGCCTTCAAAGCCTATTAATAGTGTCCTGTGGGCCCTACCAATTTGCTGAGGAACCTTTCGTTTAATTGCAATCAGTCATCAAGGGTTTTTAATAAAACTACCATAACCTTAAATGTGTGCTAGATAGCGTGAGGGTACTGGTGAAGCATGTGGCATAGGACCGATCCTCATGGAGCTTGATTTGTAATTAGGAGGAATGTAAGACTGATACATGTACATTCATTTATTAAGCAGATACTTTTGTGCACCTGCACTGCTCTGCATGATGGGGATTTGGCAGTTAATAGAACAGACTAAACAGATGATGGTGCTTGCATTCTAGGGAGTTGGAAGGATGAAAAATAAAATAAAATATTTAATACCACATGGGGATGCGGGTTGTGGAGAAAACTAACCTATGAAGGCTACTAGAGAGAGCAAGGCTTGAGGATGTTCTGATTTGCAATAGGGTGATTGGAATTTATGTTTGAACAAAGACCCGAAGAAGGTGAGGAAGCCAGCAGCAAATAAAAGATTCTGGGTTGAGTAGAAGATAGCAAACACAAAAGCTCAAGATATAGAACTTGGAAATTCTAGGAAAGCAAGGAGGCCAACAGAGCTAGACTTGAGTGGGTAAAGGGAAGCCTAAGTGGGATATGACTCAGAAGGGGACAGATCATGTGGTCTCTTTGGACATTTTAGGACTTTGGCTTTTACCAAGTTAGGGAGTTACTGGAGGGTGTTAGGAAGATTGATATGATCTGACTTAACAATTTTTTAAGGATTTCATGGCCTGTTGTGTTGAGAAAAACCTTGCCTTCTCCTCAACCCCTTACTAACAGCCTAAGACAGGAAACACAGAGACCAATGAGGAGACAAAGATGACAGTACCTTAAGACAGAGTGGTAGCTGTAGACATAGAGAGACATGGTGAAATTCTGTATATATTTTTATGATCAAGCCAACAGGATTCATTGATAGATTTATTACTGGACAGGAAAGAAAGAGTAGAGTCAAAGATGGCGGCAAGGTTGATAGGCCTGAGGAAATGAGAAGAGAATTTGTAGTTGACTGAGATGGGGAAAGCTGGTGGACCAAGTTTTGAGAGGCATATCATGAAGAGTTTGCGCTAAGGCATGTTGAGTTTTAGCTGCAGGTTTGCCATCAGAGTGAAGATGTAAAGTAGACAGTGTATATATTTCAGTAGGCTGGAATTTAGGGGAAAGATCAGGGTTGGAGATATACAGGCATATCTCCTTTTATTGTACTTTGCTTTATTGCACTTCACAGACATTGCATTTTTTGGAATTGAAGGCTTGTGGGAACTCTGCCTAGAGCAAATCTATCAGTGCCATTTTTCCAATAGCATTTGCTCACTTCATGTCTCTGTGTCATATTTGTGTCATGTGTAATTCTTGCAATATTTTAAACATTTTCATTATTGTTACATTTGGTATGCTGATCTGTGATTAGTGATCTTTGATGTTACTGTTATAATTGTTTTGGGGCACCATGAACCACGTCCATATAAAACAGTAAATTTAATTGATAAATGTTGTGTGTGTTCTGACTACTCCACTGGCCACTGCATTCCGCCATCTCTCTCCCTCTCTTCAGGCCTCCCTATTCCCTGAGATACAACAATATTGAAGTTAGGCTCATTAATAATCCTACAATGGCCTCTAAATGTTCAAGTGAAAGGAAGAGTTGTACACCTCTCACTTTAAATCAAAAGCTAGAAGTGATAAAGCTTAGTGAGGAAGGCATGTCAAAAGCTGCGATAGGCCAAAAACTAGGTCTCTGGTGCCAAACAGCCAAGTTGTGAATGCAGAGGAAAAGTTCTTGAAGGAAATTAAAAGTGAACATACAAATAATAAGATAGAGAAATAGCTTTATTGCTAATATGGACAAAGTTTTAGTGGTCTGGATAGAAGATCAAACGAGCCACAACAGTCCCTTAAGACAGCCTAATCTACAGCAAGGCCTTAGTTCTCTTCAATTCTATGAAGCTTGAGAGAGGTGAGGAAGCTGCAGAAGAAAAGTTTGAAGCCAGTAGAGGTTGGTTCCTGAAGTTTAAGGACAGAAGCTGTCTCCATAGCATCAAAGTACAAGGTGAAGCAGCAAGTGCTGATGTAGAAGCTGCAGCCAAGGTATCAAGAAGTTCTAGCTAAGATCATTAACGAAGGTGGCTACCCTAAACAACAGATTTTCAATATAGACAAAACAGCCTTCTATTGAAGAAGATGCCATCTAGGACTTTCAGAGCTAGAGAGGAGAAGTCAGTGCCTGGCTTCAAAGCTTCGAAGGACAGGCTGACTCTCTTATTAGGGCTAATGCAGCTGGTGACTAAGTTGAGCCATTGCTCTAATACAATTTAAAAAATCCTAGGACACTTAAGAATTAGGCTAAATCTATTCTGCCTGTGCTCTATAAATGGAACAACAAAGCCTGGATGACAGCACATCTGTCGACAACATAGTTTACTGAATATTTTAAGCCCGTTATTAAGGCCTATTGCTCAGAAAAAAAAAATTCCTTTTAAATTATGATTGCTTTTTGACAATGCACCTGGACACCCAAGAGCTCTGATGAAGATGTGCAACCCAATTAATGTTGTTTTCATGCCTGCTAATACAACATCCATTCTGCAGTCCATGGATCAAGGAGTAATTTTGATTTCCAAGTCTTATTACTTAAGAAATACATTTTGTGAAGCTATAGCTGCCATAACTAGCGATAACTCTGATGGATCTGGGCAAAGTAAATTGAAAACCTTCTGGAAAGGGATCACCATTTTAGATGACATTAAGAACATTTGTGATTCATGGGAAGAAGTGAAAATATCAACATCAACAGGAGTTTGGAAGCAGTTGATTCCAACCCTCATGCATGACTTTGAAGGGTTCAAGACTTCAGTAGAGGAAGTAACTGCAGATGTGGTAGAAATGGAAAGACACTAGAAGTGGAGCCTGAAGATGAGACTGAATTGCTGCAATTTCATGATAAAACTTGAACAGATTAGGGATTGCTTCTTATGGATGAGCAAAGAAACTGGTTTTTTGAGATGGAATCTACTCCTGGTGAAGATGCTGTGAAGACTGTTGAAATGACAACGAAGGTTTTAGAATATTACATAAACAGTTGCTAAAGCAGGGACAGGGTTTGAGAGGATTGGCTCCAACTTTGAAAGAAGTTCTTCTGTGGGTAAAATGCCATCAAACAGCATTTGCATGCTACCCAGAAATTTTTTGTGAAATGAATTGATGTGGCAAACTTTAATGTTGTTTTGTTTTAAGAAATTCCCACAGCCACCCCAACCTTCAGCTACTACCACCCTGATCAGTCAGCAGCCATCAACACTGAGGCAAGACCCTCCACCAGCAAAAAGATTATCACTTGCTGAAGACTCAGATGATTGTTAGCATTTTTTAGCACTGAAGTATTTTTAATTATGGCATGTCTGTAAATGAAGCTGTGTCAGTCAATTGGCATTTAAAACCATAAGACTGAATGGGGACACCAAGGGAGTGAGTATAAATAGAGAAGAAAATGAGTCCATGGATTTATCCTTGAGGAATTCTAAAGATACAAGTTAAGGGAGATGGGGTGGAACAAAAAAGCAGACTGAGAAAGAGCAGAGATATTAAGAGGAAGAAGATCATTTTGTTCTACAAGCAACTAGGAGGTAGAAGTTATGATCGGAGGTTGTAGAAATTATATCCCAATTGCTTTTCCTTTATCAGAAAATAGGAAACAAGGTTAGCAACGGAAGGAAAAGATGGAGAAAGGTGTTTTAGGTTTGAGGAAAGAGGAAAATGAAAGATATATTCTTCCAAGAAAGTAAGAAAGTGAATGGATGAGTAAATATAGTATGACTGCTGGAAAGCCTTAAGAGCTGCCTGAGTTTTGTGAGCAAGCTGTAGATCAAAGCAAGTCAGCATGATTGTGCTTTTCTCTAGTGGTGTTAATCTGCATGCGTGCAGGCAAGGTACTACTGGTTATTGATTAATACCAAACAAACCACTTCAATACTTAATGGCTTAAAACCACAGCAATCATTATTTTGCTCACGGACATGAATTTTAAGCTGAGCTCAGAAAGTATTGCTCATCTCTGCTTCATGCAACATCAACTTTGGTAGTCCAAATGGTGCAGAGGACCTATTGCCAAGGTGGCTTACTCAAGACTGGTGAGTAGATGATTCCTGCCAGGATCTCAGTGGGCTGATGGTAGGATCCTTAATTCCTCTCCACGTGGGTTCTTCCAGAGGGTGTCTTGGGCTTTCTCACATCATGGCAGCTGGCTTCCAAGAGCAAGTATTCCAAGAGACCTAGGGGAAAGCTGCAAGGTTTCCTGTGGCCTGGCCTCAGAAGACTAAGAATCACACTTCTGTTGGGCAAGCAAACTACTCAAGGTTCTCTCAAGGGAAGGGAAGAACATAGGGATCTCTTTAATCTACCACACGAAGACTTAGCAGAGGTTTGGATTTAATCAAGTTTGAGGTTTTTCCAGATTAGTACTGCAAGGAAGATTAAGACAAGAGTACATTCTTAGATTCCCAGGGTAAATTATAATGACAAATGGTGGAATTTAATAGGTGAAGGTAGGAAGTAAACACAGAAGCAAAGTGATAGCCCATGAAAAATTGGTTGGACTCATGGAGTTTAGTTCCCAGTGAGGTTGAACAATTGTTGGAGAAGAATATTAATGGGAGATAGCTAAGATACAGGATGTGATGGTTTTAGGGCTGGGTGCTGAAAATTGAGATTACAGATGCGTTCTCATGGTAATAACAAGTTATATTATAATCATGATTATGAATGGTTGATAAAAGAGGGACAATTTTGAAAAGATAATAACATATAATAGAGTGAGACTTGTTCTCTGAACATTCAGAGGAGACTGAAGTGAGGATTGTAGGGGGCAGAGAACAACTCTTGCAGAAGACATAAATCTGTACCCTTAAGGATTTGAAAAGGAGAACATTGGTAATAAGTAGTATAGGAGTGAAGTCATAGATACATGAATAAGAGTAGCATGTTGGTAAAAATTCTGTCTTGAATAGTGGTAGGTATCTACCATGAGCAAAGATGACTCAGAGGGCATTAAAAATCAGCAAAAGATGTTTTGGTTTTCTGAAATTAGATATAAGACATCGTGAACATTTCCTAGCAGAATAGCATGTTGAAATTGACTTCTATGAAAATTTAAACTGAAGTGGTTAAAATAATAGCTATGAATAGGTACAACTTATGGCTAAGAGATTAAAAAAAAAAAGACTTTCAAAAATCCAAGTGTGAGGTGTTGAGCATCTATAAAGTGACAAAGTGGTGATGAAGAGAAAGATAAAATTTTTTCAAGAGAAATCATGTTTGAACATAATTATTGTCTATGAGGCTAAATACAAGACAAAAAGTAAAAAGTACTTAATGTTCAGAATTCTAATTGACCAGGCAAATGGTGATGTAATTTGGCAGGTATAAGGAAATTGATAAGGCAGCTTTTCTGGAATATGTTTATTAACAAGTTGTGGTGGCAAAAAATGCACTTCAAATTTGCAAGGTATTCATTAAAATTTACCATGGACTGAGTTTTGTTTTGCTTATATATTTACCCCTACATTATTTGGAACATAATTAAGGCAGCTAACAAAGATCTGCTATGTGAAAGATATTATTTAGCTGATGTGGAGTAAACAAAAGTAAATAACATATACATTCTACCTGAGGAATTTATAAGTAAAGTGAAGATATTTAGAAGGCAGTTGGAGGTGTTTACATTTCATGTTAAGAAAAAAACAAAAGCAATTAACATGTCTAGCATATATTGTCAGATTATTCAATACAGTTTTTTAACTGCTAGTATTGATACCTGCCAAGGAGTATGCCATGTGATGAATATAAAAAGGCAACACAAAGATAGACACACTTTCTGCCTTCATGGAGCTTACAGTTTAATAGGGCAGGGCGGAGGGACCACTATCAAGGGATGATTACAGAAACACCATATTTCATTATTTTTAAGATGCAATTATTTTTACATTTTGACATTTCTGAAATTGGGATACTTCTTACAATCTATGGAGTCTTGCAACTATAATTAGTGGTCTTTTCTCTTTCTTGGTGTTTGCTTACAATAGCAGTGTGTTTTACAAGTGATGGTATCTTTTAAATAAAGTACATTAAATATAAAATAAATTATATATATATATGAGAGTCAGAGAGTGTTCCACTGCTTGTTTTATGGAATATGACCTTGTAGAAGAGGAAGAAAAAAGAGCATTTGCAAAATCTGGTGGCATGAAGGTCACAGTGGGCCAAAGGAATTAAAGGGGAGCTAGTGAGGCTAAGAGCAGGAAGCAGTGGGGATCCTCGTTCCAGAAACCAGAGCAACTGGAAGGATGCAGACCTGCAGCGTCTTATAGGATCAACTAAATACTTTGTTGTTTAGCTTTAGAGCAGTGGGAAGTTATTGAACTGTCTTAATTATGGGTTGATATGGTAATATTTGTTTTCAGTTAATATGTGTAGAGCAATGAAAGGAATGAGTAAAGAAAGAAAGAGATGGAAAAATGGGCACAGCAATGGAAATTGAGAGTAGATAAGTTTTTGTGGCCAGAAAAAAAGAAAAAAGTACCTCTAAGGATTAGTTACATCCTACTTAACTATATCTTAGTTATAGATGGACACTTAGCAATGAAGTATCTAAAATTGAAATTTTCCATTCATCTAGAATCCTGTCATTATATGTTCTACACTAGGTCACCAAGGTGTCTAGTGGCAGTAAAAGTAGTCACAGTGTCAATTCTAAAAGAGATAACTGAAAGAGAATGCCCATATAGACAAACCAAATTTGGTGTGAACCTAAACGCAGGCATGGGATGTTTTTGGAGTTTCCAAGCATGTTTCTATATAATAGGACAAAGGTATCAGGGCCAAAGCAAAATCATTAACCACTATCATTAAATAAACAACTCGAAAGATGGAGTATACAACTCAGAGAATGCGCTGAGAATATCTGGCCTTGGGTATGAATAGAAATGGCATTTAACATTTTTTGAGTGCTTACTATGTGCAAGGTATGAATTTAGAACGTTTTGAGGATTTTGTTGTGTAATGTTTGCAGCAACCCAAGGCAGTAGGAACTGTTATGTTCTCTTTTCTACAATAAACCAAGGCCCATAAATGTTCATTTGTTTCCTCAAAGTCACACAGTTAATCATGGTAAATCCTGAGTTCAGGAATCGGACCTACGTGTACATTGAAACTCTGGTTATGAGACATATGACTATAGCAGTCAACACTCATTCACACAGTATGTCTACTGCACACCTACTTGCTTCCAGACCTAGCAGTAGGAATGAAATCATAACTCTTGAGGTGACAAAGTACAGGTTCTCATGAACCTCACCAGGTAATTCTTCATCTTGACTCTTGGAGATTTTAGTTATTTACCTTTCGTTGTTTTGCTGTAGGGCTACGGATTGTGGTACCATGTAACAATGTGAGATTTTAATTTAAGTGGCATTTTAATGTTACTATATATATTCAGTTTTATAATGTAATTGACTGAGGAAGGTTGTGGTGTTTTGTCTCATTTTTTAGCCAGCATAAATATACACTCCTTACTTTTCCAGACTCTAGAGCAACATCAAATTAATTTAAAATGTATTTCATTTTGTTTAGTTTCTCGGAAACTTTCTTGTTGCTGTTAATAGTAATTATTACTCTTTCTTAGCTCTCTGATCAGCTAGTAAATTTCACCAGTTGATCAAATTGGGCAAATGGAATAGAAATCTTAGTTACATTTATGGTACTTAAAGTCCCACCATAAAGCAGTATTCATTTCAAATCCTTTAGTCTCTACTGTGTGAGAAATTATGTCCTCCATGTACCATTGCTATATGATACATCTTTGAAAAAACAAAACTCCACAGTCCCAGTGGCCTTATCTTGTGTGATGATATGCTAGCATAGGCTTTCAATGTATTTTCAATATTTTAAACACTTAAAACATTCCAGTACAAAGAAAAATTGCACAGAATATAGTTTTCCATTATAGGAGCATGTTCTAAGAAACCTTCAATACTAAGTATAAAATGCAGCAAATTCTAAAAAAGAGTGGGAAACAGGAAGGAAAATAACATATTTAATATTAGGCTGGTGCTGAGATAGATCCTTCTAATAGTATAAAGAATTGAGATGCATTTTTACATAGATATGATAATGCAAAATCATGTTGCTGGCTACTGTAGCCACAATGTAAAGACATACAAGGATTTAGAATAAACATTCTGCCTTTATTGCAAACTGACGTACCTCCTGCTCCCTCTGTATGCCTTTGTTAGGTATAGTCTTCAAGTGTTTCTTTCCCAGAGTTGTGATACATTGTGGGGGAACTTACCACTTTCTCCCAACCATTTCCACTTGGCATCAATATCTGGTTTGGTTTAAAGGTGTTGTCCATGGCTATTCAACTGTAAAAATAAATTTAAAAATCTTGTATCAGACACATACTGTGTACGGCCTGGGCAAGTCACTTACTAGTCTGTGGCCTTTTTCCGTGATGTGTGAAATATTGAAACCATATTCACCTCAGGAGTTTGTGCGAGGACTAAATAAGATAAAGCATGCAAAGGGCATAGCACTGTCCTTAGCACACTGCAAACTGTAGACCATTTTAATAATTCCTCCTATTTCTTTTTTTTTTTCTATTTTTCTTTAACATCTTTTTTTTTTAAACATCTTTATTGGAGTATAATTGCTTTACAATGGTATGTTACATTCTGCTTTAAAACAAAATGAATCAATTATATATATATATATATATATATATA
>NW_020173124.1:5520143-5625069 GCF_003031525.2 Neophocaena asiaeorientalis asiaeorientalis | reverse complement strand
GAAGTTTTCAACTATAATCTCTTCAAATATTTTCTCAGTCCCTTTCTTTTTCTCTTCTTCTTCTGGAACCCCTATAGTTAGAATGGTGGTGTGTTTCATGTTGTCCCAGAGGTCTCTGAGACTGTCCTCAGTTCTTTTCATTCTTTTTTCTTTATTCTGCTCTGCAGTAGTTATTTCCACTATTTTATCTTCCAGGTCACTTATCCGTTCTTCTGCCTCAGTTATTCTGCTATTGATCCCATCTAGAGTATTTTTCATTTCATTAATTGTGTTGTTCATCATTGTTTGTTTCATCTTTAGTTCTTCTAGGTCCTTGTTAAATGTTTCTTGCATTTTGTCTATTCTATTTCCAAGATTTTGGCTCATCTTTACTATCATTATTCTGAATTCTTTTTCAGGTAGACTGCCTATTTCCTCTTCATTTCTTAGGTCTGGTGGGTTTTTATCTTGCTCTGTCATCTGCAGTGTGTTTTTCTGTCTTCTCATTCTGCTTATCTTACTGTGTTTGGGGTCTCCTTTTTGCAGGCTGCAGGTTCATAGTTCCTGTTGTTTGTTTTTGGTGTCTGTCCCTAGTGACCAAGGTTGGTTCAGTGGGTTGTGTAGGCTTCCTCGTGGAGGGGACTAGTGCCTGTGTTGTGGTGGATGAGGCTGGATCTTATCTCTCTGATGGGCAGGTCCACGTCTGGTAATGTGTTTTGGGGTGTCTGTGGCCTTATTATGATTTTAGGCAGCCTCTCTGCTAATGGGTGGTGTTGTGTTCCTGTCTTGCTAGTTGTTTGGCATAGAATTTTCAGCCCTGTAGCTTGCTGGTCATTGAGTGAAACTGGTTGCTGGTGTTGAGATAGAGATCTCTTGGAGATTTTCGGCGTTTGATATTATGTGGATCTGGGAGGTCTCTTGTAGACCAGTGTCCTGAACTTGGCTCTCACACCTCAGAGACACAGCACTGACTCCTGGCTGTATGCACCAAGAGCCTTTCATCCACACGGCTCAGAATAAAAGGGAGAAAAAGTAGAAAGAAAGAATTAGTGAAAGAAGGAGAAAGAGAGAGAGAGAGAGAGAGAAAGGAAGGAAAGAAAGAAAGGAGGGAGGGAGGGAAGAAGGAAGGAAGGGGGGAAGGAAGGAGTAAAGAAAGAAAGAAGATAAAGTAAAATAAAATAAAGATAAAATGTAATAAAGAGAAAAAAAAAACAGATAGAGCCCTAGTACAAGTGGTGGAAGCAAAGCTATACAGACAAAATCTCACACAGAAGCATACACATACACACTCACAAAAAGAGGAAAAGGGAAAAAAATAATAAATCTTGCTCTCAAAGTCCACCTCCTTAATTTGGGATGATTCGTTGTCTATTCATGTATTTCACAGATGCAGGGTACATCAAGTTGATTGTGGAGCTTTAATCCGCTGCTTCTGAGGCTGCTGGGAGAGATTTCCCTTTCTCTTCTTTGTTCTTACAACTCCCAGGGGCTCAGCTTTGGATTTGGCCCCGCCTCTGCGTGTAGGTCGCTAGAGGGCGCCTGTTCTTCGCTCAGACAGGATGGGGTTAAAGGAGCAGCTGGTTCGGGTGCTCTGGCTCACTCAGGCCGTAGGGAGGGAGGGGCACAGAGTGCGGGGCGAGCCTGCAGCGACAGAGGCCAGTGTGTTGTTGCACCAGCCTGAGGCACACCATGCATTCTCCAGGGGGAGTTGTCCCTGGTTCCCGGGACCCTGGCAGTAGCAGGCTACACAGGCTCTCCGGAAGGGGTGTGTGGATAGTGACCTGTGCTCGCACATCCGTAGGGAGGGAGGGGCACAGAGTGCGGGGCGAGCCTGCAGCGACAGAGGCCAGTGTGTTGTTGCACCAGCCTGAGGCACACCATGCATTCTCCAGGGGGAGTTGTCCCTGGTTCCCGGGACCCTGGCAGTAGCAGGCTACACAGGCTCTCCGGAAGGGGGGTGTTGATAGTGACCTGTGCTCGCACACAGGCTTCTTGGTGGCAGCCTTAGCATCTCATGCCCGTCTCTGGGGTACGCGCTTTTAGCCGCTGCTCGCGCCCGTCTGTGGAGCTCCTTTAAGCAGCGCTCTTAATCCCCTCTCCTCGTGCACCAGGAAACAAAGGGGGAAGAAAAAGTCTCTTGCCTCTTCAACAGGTCCAAACTTTTCCCCGGACTCCCTCCTGGCCAGCCATGGCGCACTAACCCCCTGCAGGCTCTGTTCACGCTGCCAACCCCAGTCCTCTCCCTGTGCTCTGACCGAAGCCCGAGCCTCAACTCCCAGCCCCACCCGCCCCAGTGGGTGAGGAGACAAGCCTCTTGGGCTGCTGAGTGCCGGTCGGCACTGATCCTCTGTGTGGGAATCTCTCCGCTTTGCCTCCTGCACCCCTGTTGCTGTGCTCTCCTCCGCGGCTCTGAAGCTTTACCCCTCCGCCACCCGCAGTCTCCACCCGTGAAGGGGCTTCCTAATGTGTGGAAACCTTTCCTCCTTCACAGCTCCCTCCCACTGGTGCAAGTCTCATCCCTATCCTTTTGTCTCTGTTTATTCTTTTTTCTTTTGCCCTACCCAGGTACATGGGTGGTTCCTTGCCTTTTCGTAGGTCTGAGGTCTTCTACCAGCATTCAGTAGGTGTTCTATAGGAGTTGTTCCACGTGTAGATGTATTTCTGGTTTATCTGTGGGGAAGAAGGTGATCTCTACGTCTTACTCTTCCGCCATCTTCCTGGAAGCTCCCTATTTCATTTTTATAAGCCCTCCATTGTCCCAGTTTTTAGTGGTAGATTACCAAAACATGAGAGTGGTCAGTTACATACTGGAAATAACTTCTTGTTACTGTGTGAACCATCTCACTGAATAAGAAGGTGTCTGGTTTCCTAAACTGGAATTCTAGTTTTAATATGTCTTCACAAAATTCATCTACATAGCAGTGTATGGATTCCAAAAAGAAGACATTGTATTTGAAAATCCTTCATGTTTGAAAGGGTCTGCTAACATCTTTACATCAGGCTTAATGTGGAATCATTAAAAAAAATGAATTCTATAAGGGCTAAATTCTTCTTTTTAAATGTCTTTACGAGATTGCTTCAAGATGGTGGATTAAAAGGACGTGCGCTCACTCCCCCTTGTGAGAGCATCAGAATCACAACTAACTGCTGAACAATCATTGACAAGAGGACACTGGAACTCACCAAAAAGACAGCCCACATCGAAAGACAAAGGAGAAGCCACAATTAGATGGTAGAAGGGACGCACAATCACAATAAAATCAAATCCCATAACTGCTGGGTGGGTGACTCACAAACTAGAGAACAATTAAACCACAGAAGTCCACCCATTGGAGTGAAGGTTCTGAGTCCCGTGTCAGGCTTCCCAATCTGGGGTTCCAGCAATGGGAGGAGGAATTCCCGGAGAATAAGACTTTGAGGGCTAGCAGGATTTGATTGCAGACTTCAACAGGACTGGGGGAAACAGAGACTCCATTCTTGGAGGGCACACACAAAGTAGTGTGTGCATCAAGACCCAGGGGGAGGGCTTCCCTGGTGGCGCAGTGGTTGAGAGTCCACCTGCCGATGCAAGGGCCACAAGTTTGTGCGCCGGTCCGGGAAGATCCCACGTGCCACGGAGCAGCTAAGCCCATGAGCCATGGCCGCTGAGCCTGCATGTCCGGAGCCTGTGCTCCGCAATGGGAGAGGCCGCAACAGTGAGAGGCCCACGTACCGAAAAAAAAAAAAAAAAAAAAAAATACAGTCCCATGGGGAAGGAGCAGTGACCCCAAAGGAGACCGAACCAGACCTACCTGCTAGTGTTGGAGGGTCTCCTGCAGAGGCAGGGGGCACCAGTGGCTCACTGTGGGGCAAAGGGCACTGGCAGCAGAAGCTCTGGGAAGTACTCCTTGGCATGAGCCCTCCTGGAGTCCACCATTAGCCCCACCAAGGAAACTATGGGTTGCTGCAGGCCAAACAACCAACAGGGAGGGAACCCAGCCCCACCCATCAGCAGAGAAGCAGATTAAAGTTGTACTGAGCTCTGCCCACCAGAGCAACACCCAGCTCTACCCACCACCAGTCTCTCCCATCAGGAAGCTTACACAAGCCTCTTAGATAGCCTCATCCACCAGAGGGCAGACAGCAGAAGCAAGAAAAACTACAGTCCTGCAGCCTGTGGAACAAAAACCACAATCACAGAAAGATAAACAAAATGAAGTGTCAGAGGACTATGTACCAGATGAAGGAACAAAGATGAAGGAACAAGATAGAACCCCAGAAAAACAACTAAATGAAGTGGAGATAGGCAAGCTTCCAGAAAAAGAATTCAGAATAATGATAGTGAAGATGATCGAGGACCTCAGAAAAAGAATGGAGGCAAGGATCGAGAACATGCAAGAAATGTTGAACAAACACCTAGAAGAATTAAAGAACAAACAAACAGATGAACAATACAATAACTGAAAGAAAAATACACTAGAAAGAATCAATAGCAGAATAACTGAAGCAGAAGGATGGATAAGTGAACTAGAAGACAGAATGGTGGAAATCACTGCCATGGAGCAAAATAAAGAAAAAATTATGAAAAGATATGAAGACAGCCTAAGAGACCTCCGAGACAACATTAAATGCACCAGCATTTGCATTATAGGGGTCCCAGAAGAAGAGAGAGAGAAAGGACCCAAGAATATATTTGAAGAAATTACAGGCAAAAACTTCCCTAACATGGGAAAGGAACTGGCCACCCAAGTCCAGGAAGCACAGAGAGTCCCAGGCAGGAAAAAACCAAGGAGAAACACACTGAGACACATAGTAATCAAATTTAAAAAATTAAAGACAAATAAAATTTATTAAAAGCAACACGGGAAAACTGACAAATAACATACAAGGCAATTCCCATGAGGTTAACAGCTGATTTCTCAGCAGAAACTCTACAAGCCAGAAGGGAGTGGCATGACATATTTAAAGTGATGAAAGGAAAGAACCTACAACCAAGATTACTCTACCTGACAAGGATCTCATTCAGATTCGATGGAGAAATCAAAAGCTTTACAGACAAGCAAAAGCTAAGAGAATTCAGCACCACCAAACCAGCTCTACAACAAATGCTAAAGGGACTTCTCTAAGTGGGACACGCAAGAGAAGAAAAGGACCTACAAAAAGAAACCCAAAACAATTTAAAAAGTGGAAATAGGAATATACATATCAATAATTACCTTAAATTTCAATGGATTAAATGCTCCAACCAAAAGACACAGGCTCAATGAATGGATACCAAAACAAGACCCATATGTATGCTGTCTACAGGAGACCCACTTCAGATCTAGGGACACATACAGACTGAAAGTGAGGGGATGGAAAAAGATATTCCATGCAAATGGAAATCAAAAGAAAGCTGAGTAGCAATACTCATATCAGATAAAATAGACTTTAAAATAAAGACTGTTACAAGAGACAAGGAAGGACACTACATGATGATCAAGGGATCAATCCAAGAAGAAGATATAACAAATGTAAATATATATGCACCCAACA
Organism: Neophocaena asiaeorientalis asiaeorientalis; assembly: GCF_003031525.2. Lineage (NCBI taxonomy): Eukaryota > Metazoa > Chordata > Mammalia > Artiodactyla > Phocoenidae > Neophocaena > Neophocaena asiaeorientalis. The sequence goes on along the minus strand of NW_020173124.1, from coordinate 5,619,576 downwards.
TAGGAGCACCTCAATACATAAGGCAACTACTAACAGCTATAAAAGAGGAAATCGACAGTAACACAATAATAGTGGGGGACTTTAACACCTCACTTACACCAATAGACAGATCATCCAGACAGAAAATTAACAAGGAAACACAAGGTTTAAATGACACAATAGACAAGATAGATTTAATTGATATTTATAGGACATCCATCAGAAAACAGCAGATTACACTTTCTTCTCAAGTGCACGTGGAACATTCTCCAAGATAGATCACATCTTGGGTCACAAATCAAGCCTTGATAAATTTAAGAAAACGGAAATCATATCAAGCATCTTTTCCAACCACAATACTATGAGATTAGAAATCAATTACAGGGAAAAAAATGTAAAAAACAAACACAGGGAGGCTAAACAATACGTTACTAAACATGCAAGAGATCACTGAAGAAATCAGAGGAAATCAAAAAATACCTAGAGACAAATGACAGAGAAAACATGATGATCCAAAACCTATGCCTATGCGATGCAGCAAAAGCAGTTTTAAGAGGGAAGTTTACAGCAATACCATCTTACCTCAAGAAACGAAAAATCTCAAACAAGCTAACCTTACACCTAAAGGAACTAGAGAAAGGAGAACAAACAAAACCCAAAGGTAGTAGAAGGAAAGAAATCATAAAGATCAGAGCAGAAATACATGAAATAGAAACAAAGAAAACAAGAGCAAAGATCAATAAAACTAAAAGCTGGTTCTTTGAGAAAATAAAATTGTTAAACCTTTAGCCAGACTCATCAAGAAAAAGAGGGAGATGACTCAAATGAATAGAATTAGGAATAAAGAAGGAGAAGTTACTACAGACAGAGCAGAAATACAAAGCATCATAAGAGACTACTCAAGCCATTACTACTACTCTATGCCAATAAAATGGACAATCTGGAAGAAATGGACAAATTCTTAGAAAGGTATAACCTTCCAAGGCTGAACCAAGAAGAAATAGCAAACATGAACAGCCCAATCACAAGTAATGAAATTGAAACTGTGATTAAAAATCTTCCAACAAACAAAAGTCCAGGACCAGATGGCTTCACAGGCGAATTCTATCAAACATTTAGAGAAGAGCTAACACTGATCCTTCTTAAACTCTAACAAAAAATTGCAGAGGAAGGAACACTCCCAAACTCATTCTACGAGGCCACCATCACCTTGTTACCAAAACCAGACAACAATACTACAAAAAAAAAAAAAAGAAAATTACAGACTAATATCACTGATGAATATAGACGCCAAAATACTCAACAAAATACTAAAAAACAGAATCCAACAACACATTCAAAGGATAATACACCATGATCAATTGGGATTTATCCCAGGGATGCAAGGATTCTTCAATATACTCAAATCAATCAATGTGATACACCATATTAACAAACTGAAGAATAAAAACCATACAATCATCTCAGTTGATGCAGAAAAAGCTTTTGACAAAATTCAACACCAATTTATGATAAAAACGCTCCATAAAGTGGGCATAGAGGGAAGCAACCTCAGCATAATGAAGGCCATATACGACAAACCCACAGCAAACATCATTCTCAATGGTGAAAAAGTGAAAGCATTTCTTCAAAGATCAGGAACAAGACAAGGATGTCCACTCTCACCACTATTATTCAACATAGCTTTGGAAGTCCCATCCATAGCAGTCAGAGAAGAAAAAGAAATATAATGAATACAAATAGGAAAAGAAGAAGTAAAACTGTCACTGTTTGCAGATATCATGATACTATACATAGATAATGCTAAAGATGCCACCAGAAAACTACTAGAGCTAGTCAATGAATTTGGTAAAGTTGCAAGATACAAATTAATGCACAGAAATCTCTTGCATTCCTATACACTAACAACTAAAGATCAGAGAAATTAAGGACACAATCACATTCACCATTGCAAAAAAAAAAAGAATAAAATACCTAGGAATAAAACTACCTAAGGTGGTAAAAGACTTGTACTCAGAAAACTATAAGACACTGATAAAAGAAATCAATGATCACACAAATAGATGGAGAGATACCATGTTCTAGAATTGAAAGAATGAATATTGTGAAAATGAATATACTATCCAAAGCAATCTACAGATTCAATACAATCCCTATCAATTACCAGTGACATTTTTTACAGAACTAGAAAAAAAATCTTAAAATTTGTATGGTGACACAGAAGATCCCGAATAGCCAAAGCAATCTTGATGGAAAAAACAGAGCTGGAGGAATCAGATTCCCTTACTTCAGACTATACTACAAAGCTGTAGTAATCAACACAATATTGTACTGGCACAAAAACATAAACATAGATCAATGGAACAGGATAGAAAGCCCAGAGATAAACCCACACACCTATTGTCAACTAATCTATGACAAAGGAGGCAAGGATATTCAATGGAGAAAAGACAGTCTCTTCAATAAGTGGTGCTGGGAAAACTGGACAGCTACATATAAAAGAATGAAATTAGAACACTCCCTGACACCATACACAAAAATAAACTCAAAGTGGCTTAAAGACCTAAATGTAAGACTGGACACTATAAAACTCTTAAAGGAAAACATAGGAAGAACACTCTGACATAAATCACAGCAAGATCTTTTTTGACCCACCCCCTAGAGTAATGGAAATAAAAACAAAAATAAACAAATGGGATCTAATGAAACTTAAACACTTTTGCACAGCAAGGGAAACTGTAAACAAGACGAAAAGACAACCCTCAGAATGGGAGAAAATATTTGCAAAGGAATCAACGGACAAAGGATTAATCTCCAAAATATATAAACAGCTCATGAAGCTCAATATTAAAAAAACAAACAACCCAGTCAAAAAATGGGCAGAGGATCTAAACTGACATTTCTCCAAAGAAGACATACAGATGGCCAAGAAGCACATGAAAAGCTGCTCAACATCATTAATTATTAGAGAAATGCAAATCAAAATTACAATGAGGTAATCACCTCACACTGGTTAGAATGGGCATGATCAGGAAATCTACAAACAAATGCTGGAGAGGGTATACAGAAATGGGTACTCTCTTGCACGACTGATGGGAATATAAATTGATACAGCCACTATGGAGAACAGTATGGAGGTTCCTTAAAAAACTGAAAATAGAATTACCATATGACCCAGCAATCCCACTAAATAAAACCATAATTCAAAAAGACACATGCACCCCAATGATCATTGCGGCACTATTTACAATAGCCAGGTCATGGAAGCAACCTAGATGCCCATCGACGAATGGGTAAAGAAGATGTGATACATATATAGAATGGACTATTACTCAGCCATTAAAAGAATGAAATTGGATCATTTGTAGAGACATGGATGGACCTAGGGACTGTCATACAGAGTGAAGTAAGTCAGAAAGAGAAAAACAAATATTGTATATTAATGCATATATGTGGAAGCTAGAAAAAATGGTACAGATGAACTGGTTTGCAGGGCAGAAATAGAGACACAGATGTAGAGAACAAACTTATGGACACCAAGGGGGGAAAGTGGCAGGGGTGGTGGTGGTGGGATGAATTGGGAGATTGGGATTGACATATATATATTAATATGTATAAAATAGAAAACCTATAAGTACCTGCTGTATAAAAAAATAAAATTCAAATTAAAAAAAAAGAAAACATTAAAAAATAAATAATACAAAGTGGAAGAAAAGTGAAAAGAAGCCAGAACTGAAAAAAAAAAGTCCTTATTTCTTCAAATATACCATTGGATTATAATTGTTCTCATACCTTACATACTACAGAAGTGCACTGAGGGCTTCCCTGGTGGCGCAGTGGTTGAGAGTCTGCTGGCCAATGCAGGGGACAGGGGTTCATGCCGCAGTCCAGGAGGATCCCACATGCCGCGGAACGGCTGGGCCCGTGAGCCATGGCCGCTGAACCTGCACGTCCGGAGCCCGTGCTCCGCAACGGGAGAGGCCACAACAGTGAGAGGCCCACGTACTGCAAAAAAAAAAAAAAGTGCACTGAGCAGCTCTGCTCTGTAGAACACTAGTTTTTATGCAACTAGGCTCTACTTTGTAAATTCTCAAGCCTCATATATGGATTCCAGAGTCACTGCAGCAGATTAACAGGAAATTGTTAAATAGATAATAGGATCATGTTTTATATATATATAAAATAGGACTAATGGTCAACACATACATGAACTCCATTTCTTCTAATCACTGGTGAAATCAGGAGAGACTTGAAATGAATCAGTAACACTCATTGTATCATGTACTAGACCAATAATTTTGACCAAACATCATAGTTAGGACAGTTCTTGAAATCATTTACATGGATCCAGTTTAGAGTGGCCATTGGCTTAAAGCAGTTAATAGTATATGAAGTATGTATTTTAAAAATATATATGGTATAAAGTTTCTATATTTTGCTTATTTGAAAATTTGCTCCATTCACTTAACAGTATGTTCCTGATTCAAAGACCACATAACAGCTGCGTGCTCAATGTGGAAAATGTTTATATTAATTCCAAATTTAGAAATTTTTAAAGGAGTGCATTTTTGGCCTGTTAGGCTTAGTTGGCTAATGTATCTCACAAATCCGCTTTAATTCACAAATTAAAGATCTTAGCAATCATCACAAATCCTTGAAAATCATCACAGCCTTCTCTGTCAATTGAGAAGCAAAGTTTGTACAGTGAAATAATTTCACATAATGTAATAATTTCCACAGTTTTGCTAAAAAGTTTATAAGTATGCAAATAGATGTTGGGGGAAAAAATTAACCATTTCAACCATGCTTCCAAGCATGCAAACAAATTACACTCTGTTGAACTCATAGCTAAATTTGGTGTTCCTGTATTATTATTCTCTTCTACATTCTGAAACAAGTTTCTAGTTGAAATAATATTGTAGTTGGAGGTAATGGTTGCTTTGACAAAGACTTCTTTTAATTGGTAAATTATTTTTAAGAATTAAAAAACATATTTTTTTTCCTGGGTCACTTAACAACTAGTTGGAAGTGCTCTAAAAGAAGCAATGTTTATTTTTATTTTGAAATTTTATCATGGCTGTGTGTGCAGACAGGTTTCTAACAAAAAGCAGTCACCCATCTCATTTTTTTCTTATTCCCATCCTCAATCTCCAGGGACAATTTTTTTCTGACCATTTCTGTTTTCATTCTTCTGTAGGTTATCTTCCTAACACTATATCTTTTTATCTTCATTTCTTAATTTTCCAACTTGAGACAATGTCTGTTCACTTCCTAAGAAAGATAGGATTTATCTCATTCTATGTCATTTTCCCTCCGTATCCTCCTCCCAGAGTTTGACAGTTTTATCATTACTCTGAGATCTTCCATCCTTTATGTTGTAACTTTGAATAATATGCATGTACTTATACTTATTAAGCCATCAACTCCAGTCAATATTTTACACTACCCTTTATTCCACCTTTCCTTAGAAGAATGAAGTTCTTCTCATTTACTTTAATTTAGCAAGTTGGTTAATATTTAGATTCTCTTCATAACACATAAGCAATGCTTGTATGTTCTGTCCAAAGGTTGATTTTTAAAGTTGGAGGTGAATTTATACTGTGTGCATCAATATGACCATGTAAATAATGTTCACTGCCAGAGAAAATAGGATTAAATTTCTTTTCCTAAAGGTCTAATGCTATGATGCCTGGGCCACTTAAAGGAAAATACTTCTAATACTAAGGTCACCTGGATTCTTATTTTCTGTGTGCTGTCAAGTGCTAAAAATCATGGTGCATTATTTTTGGCTAATATTTGCACCCTGGTATTTTGTCATCTTTTTATTTCTTGAAAACTTTAATGACACTCTTCGTATTTATCAAAATCTCAAGATTTCCATCCTCTCACACATACTACCTTTTGTGAAGTCCCTTTTCTGTTTTCCTAGAAGCCTCTTTCCTGAGGGCCTCTACCTACATGCTCCAGTTTGGACCAGATTATTTTTAGACCTGATGGACAACCATCAGCTCAGACTTGCACAGAGGGATTGCCTGGGCTCTAACCACCCTTTCCTACATCCAGTATCTTCCTCCTCTTATTTTTCAGGTATTTTTTTCTGGAGCACATACTCCAATAACTATATAGAAAACGATATATGGAAGGTAAATTTTTAGAGACCCTGTTTTCTTGAAAATATCTTACATTTGAGTAATAATTTTTCTATACTCTGGTATTGCTAAGAAGAATTCCAATGCCAGTCTCATTTTTTTTCTAGTTCCAACATTTTCTTACCAATTTTTTAAATTGAAGTATAGTTGATTTACAATGTTGTGTTAATTTCTGCTGTACAGCAAAGTGATTCAGTTATACATATATGCATTCTATTTTTATATTCTTTTCCATTATGGTTTATCATAGGATATTGAATATAGTTCTCTGTGCTATACAGTAGGACATTTTTGTTTATCCACTCTATAAATAATAGCTTACATCTGCTAACCCCAACTTCCCACTCCATCCCTGCCCCAACACCCTCTCCTTGGCAAACACAAGTCTGTTCTCTATGCCCGTCAGTCTGTTTCTGTTTTGTAGATAGGCTCGTTTGTGCCATATTTTAGATTCCACACATAAATGATATCATATGGTATTTGTCTATCTCTTTCTGACTCACTTCACTTAGTATGATTATCTCTAGTTGCATCCATGTCACTGCAAATGGCATTGTTTCATTCTTTTTTATGGCTAAGTAGTATTCCATTTTACATATGTACCACATCTTCTTTATCCATTCATCTGTCGATGGACATTTAGGTTGTTTCCATGTCTTGGCTATTGTTAATAGTGCTGCTGTGAACATAGGGGTGCATGTATATTTTTGAATTAGGGTTTTGTCTGGCTATACGCCCAGGAATAGGATTTCTAGATATATGGTAATGCTATTTTTAGTTTTTTGAAGAACATCCATACTGTTTTCCATAGTGGCTGTACCAACTTACATTCCATCCAATAATTTAGGAGGGTTCCCTTTTCTCCACACTCTCTCTAGCATTTGTTATTTGTAGAGTTGTTAATGATGGCCATTCTGACTGGTGTGAGGTGGTACCTCGTTGTAGTTTTGATTTGCATTTCTCTCAAAATTAGCGATGTTGAGCCTCTTTTCACATGCCTCTTGGCCATCTGTATGTCTTCTTTGGAGAAATGTCTATTTAGGTCTTCTGCCCATTTTTCAGTTGGGTTGCTTTTTTTAAACATTGAGTTGTATGAGCTGTTTGTATATTTTGGAAATTAAGCCCTTATCAGTCATATCATTTGCAAATATTTTCTTGCATTCTGTAGGCTGTCTTTTCATTTTGTTTATGGTTTCCTTTGCTGGGCCAAATCTTGTAAGTTTGATTAGGTCTTATTTGTTTATTTTTGTTTTTATTTCTATTTCCTTAGGAGACTGACCTAAGAAAACATTGGTACAACTTATGTCAGAGAATGTTTTGCCTATGATCTCTCCTAGGAGTTTTATGGTGTCATGTCTTATGTTTAAGTCTTAAAGCCATTTTGAGTTTATTTTTGTGCATGGTATGAGGGTGTGTTCTAATTTCATTGATTTACATGCAGCTGTCCAACTTTCCCGGCACCACTTGCTGAAGAGACTTTTTTCTATTGTGTATTCCTGCCTCCTTTGTTGGAGATTAATTGACTGTAGGTGAATGAGTTTACTTTTGGGCTCTGTTTTCTGTTCCATTGATCTATGTGTCTGTATGTATGCTAATACCATGCTGTTTTGATTACTGTAGTTTTTAGTACTGTCTGAAGTCTGGGAGGGTTATGCCTCCTGCTTTATTCTTTTTCTTCAGGATTGCTTTGGCAATTCTGGATCATTGATGGTTCCATATAAGTTTTTGGATTATTTGTTCTAGTTCTGTGAAAAAATGTCATGGGTAATTTGATAGGGATTGCATTAAATCTGTAAATTGATTTGGGTAGTATGGCTATTTTTAACAATATTAATTCTTCCAATCCAAGACCATGGGATATCTTCCCATTTCTTTATCATGTTTTATAGTTCTCAACATATAATTCTTTCATCTCCTTGGTCAGGTTTATTCCTAAGTATTTTATTTTGGGGGGTGTGATTTTAGAAGGTTTTTTTTTTACATTTCCTTTCTGATATTTCATTGTTCATATTAAGAAATGCAACTGATTTCTATATGTTAATCTTGTATACTGCTACCTTGCTGAATTTATCAGTTCTATTTTTGTGTGGAGTTTTGAGGGTTTTCTATATATAACATGTCATCTGCATATGACAATTTTACCTCTTCCCTTCCAATTTGGATACATTTTGTTTCTTTTTCTTGTTTGATTGCTGAGGCTAGGAGTTCCAGTACTATACTGAATAGAAGAGGTGAGAGTGGGCTTCCTTGTCTTGTTCCAGACAAGGAATGTTTTCAGCTTTTCACTGTTGAGTATTATCTTGGCTGTGGGTTTGTCATAAATGGCTTTAATTTGTTGAGATATATTTCCTCTAAACCCACTTTGGTAAGAGTTTTTATCATGAATGGATATTGAATTTTGTCAAATGCTTTTTATGCATCTATTGAGATGATCATGTGGCTTTTGTTTTTTCTTTCATTAGTGTGTCACATTGATTGATCTGCATATGTTGAACCATCTTTGTGAACTTCGGATGAATCCCACTTGGTCGTGGAGTATGATCTTTTTTACGTGTTGTTGGATTTGATTTGCTAATATTTTGTTGAGAATTTCTGCATCTATATTCATCGAAGATATTGGCCTGTAATTTTCTTTTTTGGTGATGTCTTTGTCTGGTTTTGGTATCAGGATGATGGTGGCTTAATAGAACGTCTTTGAGAGTGTTCTCTCCTCTTCAATCTTTAGGAAGAGTTGAGAAGGATCAGTATAAGTACTTCTTTGTATATTTGGCAGAATTCACCCTTTGTAGGGAGTTTTTATTTTGCTTCTAGTGATGTCCAAATTATATATTTCTTCTTGATTCAATTTTGGTAGGCTATATGTTTCTAGAAACGTGTCCATTTCATCTAGGTTGTCAAATTTGTTGGCATATAATTGTTCATAGTATTCCCTTATTGTTTTTTGTATTTCTGCAGTATTGGTTGTTATGTCTCCTTTTCATTTCTTATTTTATATATTTGGGTTCTCTCTCTTTTCTTCTTGGTGAGCCTAGCCAGAGGTTTGCTAATCTTGTTTACCCTTTCAAAGAACCAGTTCTTGGTTTTATTGATTTTTTTCTATTGTTTTTAAATCTGTTATTTATTTCCTCTCATCTTTATTATTTCCTTCCTTCTGCTGACTTTATGTTTTGTTTGTTCTTCCTTTTCTTCTTCTTTTTCTAATTCTTTTAAGGGGTAGGTAAGGTTGTTTGAGATTTTTCTTGTTTCAGTCTCAGTTTTATTTGTTTAAATAAGCTGTTTCATGCTTTTGGAAAACTGCAGTACCTTTAGCCTTGGCATTCTTAAATTTTCACAAGGATAATTGAAAAAATACATTTCATTGGATATTGGGCACTTGTTGAATCAGTAAATCTAGATTCCTGACTTAAATTCTCTCTCCCTTTTTCCTTCTGATACTGGATAATTTCTTCCCAACTTTTTTCTCAATTTAATTTTTTTAGAACTCTGTATTTTTTCTCTCGCAGTTTTTGTTAATCTTTCTGCTCTACATATTGGGACAGACCCCCTCCTCCTCGTCCTTTTTCTCCTCTTCTTCCTTCTTTGTGTACCAAATTTTAAATCTCTAATCACCTAAGCAAATTTATTTTATTCTCAGATTTTTTTTCTTTCCCTTTCCATATTATCATGTTTCTGTTATACTGACATAGCATCACCTTTAATTTCTCCATTTATACAAGAGAGGTTTTTGTTGTTTGTTCCTCTTTCATTTATTGAATTACCTGTTATCTTTCTTTCCTCTGCAGTCAGCTTTTATATTTATCTTGGTATTTCTCTTTGATGCTCTTGATGTTTTACAGATCTGATGATCTTATTTGTTCATATTTAAGAACAAAGAACGGTTAGCAGATATGGTTTTCTTTGGCAAATTTGTAAACATACAAATAGTTCTACTCATGCCCCTCCCTTAAACAGACAGTAGGACTTGTGTACATGAGTAAGTCAGGTCAACTGGCAGGCATCTTCATAGATTTACCAAGCAAGGTATTGGGCTACATGTCACATATCAAAACAATCAGAACTTTATTCAGGGTTTCAATATCCCCATAGTCTTTTTACTGTTTCTCCCCTGAGAGATCTCATTTAATATCTTTATTAAAAAGTATCCTGCTGTTTTTTTTCCCACAAAGGTAAATTCTGGACTGTCCAGGCTCTGTGTGGGGCCTTACAGTGCTACTTGGCACAGCCATCTCAAATACTGACCCTTAAATTATTGCTTTTTTCCAGACCTACTTGTCACTTTCTCCCTCTGTATAATCTCCTCAGAGTCCAAAGCCACTTCAATGGTCTGATGGGAAAATCAACTCTCATCTCTCAGAGACAGGAGCCTTTTCACAGCAAATTCTGCTCTACTCTTTGACTTACACATTTCCCTCTACTTTCAGTCTCCCCAAATCTCATTGAAATATCTGTGATGATATTGATATCCATGTGTCCTCTTTGGTTCTCTGCATTTATTCATTTTGTATGTGTTGTATCTTTTTTTATATAGCCCTCAGGAAGAAAAAAATATTAGTCCATTTTCAAGTATATCATCTTGAAAGTCAAAAGAGATAGGCAAATGCTCAGGTTTCTAACAGCTCATTATCTTGAAATAATGACACGCACATTTAAAATGAACAACAGTGAAACATTTCTTTTTCCTAAGAGAATTATGACGAGTTATCTTAATTCTCTTGTGAACAAAATGATAAATTTTAAGAGAAGGCCAACAAACAGAAATTCATCTTTAAGGTTTTCTTTTCATTTTAAAACTGACACATGCCCATAGCCAGTAAACAGATGTGATGACATGCCCGTAACCAATGAATGGACATGATATTTGAAGTTCAAAGGCTGAGTCATGTTTCAGGGCTAGAATCTGAGGATCATAAAGATGAACTAAATGAGTGTGTGTCTGTGTGTGTGTTTCCCCTTTGTTTTGGAAACTAAAGATACTTTTCATGTTTCATTGCAAAGGTTTAGCCAGGATTATGGGATTTATGAAAAAGGGTGTTTTATAGGAAGCTTTTTATCTGATACATCAGAATATGGCTTGTTACTCATCAGTTCTCTCATCCCGGGATCTTTTTTCTCCAGAATTTATAATATGATAGCTCTTATTCCTAAAGGGCTATGAAGAGTGAAGCTTGATGAGCTGCTTCTGTGCCACTGAACACTATTTGGATTTCCATTTTTACATTATCATGAAAAGGGCAATTAACTCTTTATTGCAAACACATTTGGTACACAGGTATTAATTTAATTATTCCTTTATCAGAAGCATGGTTGAAGGCAATTAAAAAATTACTGATTTGACTTGTTTCTGGTAGTTGCATGTCTGATATTTTATTATAATCATAAATGGATTATGAATGATATAATGGCATTATATTGTATTATAATTAAGTTATAAATTCATTTGTATTTTAGTAGTGATAAATTACTGCTAAAGGTCATGGTCCATAATAAAAGATACACATTTCTATTTCAAAAAACTTACACATATGCCAACATATTATGATCATTTTCTAATTTTATCAACTTAAACATATAGTGGAAGTCATTGGTATATGTTCCTCAAGAAGATTTGGAATTGTAATATTATGAAGTAATGCCTGTACAAAGTGGCTTCTAGGTAAGGGCTATTAAAATGTCAGATGAAACGAATTTTCTTTATTTATAAAGGTTTATTTTCTCTGGAAATCATGCTTGTAAACAATTTGCATTATCTAGGGAGTCAGCAACTGAGGCTTTATTTTGTAGAAGTACAGTGGGAATGAAAGCATGAAACTGTACATTCATTGGGTCTGCTATAATATAAGCTCAAGAGGAAATGTGTGACCCGAAATTGGGTGTATATATTTAGTTAGTTATTGTAGATCTATGGTTATTATTCTGCTCTATGGCAATGATTTAAGGTTTCACTGGTTTTTCCAATTGCATTTCACTTCTTAGAATTTATGTCAAAAGTGAAAGGTCATGATTTGTAGCTATTAATCTTTCACAATCCAACTGTGTTAGCTGGGAGAGCTGCCTCAAGCTGTTGATTTTACAGTACTGAAGTTTAGAATGTTGCAGTTTATGAAACCAATCTCCCTTATTTAAGTTTCAATGACAAATCTTTTTATTTTGTTTATCACCAAATAACAATGCAAACGTCATGATGTGTGGTCACTGGAAGAGGCATTTGCTAAACTGATTTTTGGTTCTAAGTCTTTAAAACTTATTAAAAGCATCTCATTGTTATGTGCAGCTATAGAGAAAAAAATAAGATTTTATTTACATAAGGATGAGAGTAAATCAGTCACTTTGTCTTCTTGATCATCAGTTGTTTGGTTAATCAGAAAAGCTGTGTTATTACAGTATTTTTGTAGACAGTAGTTTAGGAGAAATACTGCAAATGGTGTTATGGGGAAATGTGTTACTGGAAATTGAAATTCCAATTTTAAAATTAGGGATTTTACGTGTTTATCATATTAGAATAATTCTTTCCTGCAGATTAGAATGTAAACTTTTAGCAAAAGTACACTCTTGCTATGTTTTGGTAACATAAACGTTATTATGAAAGCACTATAGGGTTTTGGGCTTTTCTGGATAATTATGAGTAAATGATCATTTTATAATGAAATCATCCTTGGCTTGTGACTCTCAACTGATTTTTCCATCTGGTGTTTGTCATGTAAAGATGTCCAGTCAGCAGCATTAAGCAGTTTGAAAAATACCAACTAAGCTTTTATATTTACAGAGGCTTCTTATTTGATATGGTTTTGTCCAATCTGTCTCTCTCTCTCTCTTTCTCTCTACCTGAAGGGCACTGTCTTCTCAGGAGGACAGAGAGAACATTTCCTTTTTATTCCTAATTCAGCTAAAAAGTTGAATGAGTGCAATCGTTTTCTATTTATTCCTTATTTATCTTACATAGAAAACATAACTACCAATTTAAACAAATTTGTTCCTTGGGTAATGTTGGGCTTTTCAAAAAATATAAGAGATTAAACCATAAGATTTCTTTCTTAATGTCAATTTCTAAATTATCCTCTGATAATTTTCCAATAAGTATTTCCCTTCCTCCACTGCCACAACTTTACCCTTTTGAATCAAACCTCTTCTTTATCCACATGAATAAGTGCCAATATCTAGTTCAATCATGTACCAGAGAATTCCTTATAAAGCCTTTTCCATGTTTGAATCACCATTTCATACTTAAAATATTCGCTGGTCCCAGTTTCCAGAATCCTACAAAAAACAAGCAAAAAAAATACCTCCAAAAAAAACAGAAAAAAAGCTTTATTGAATTAAATGTTCAAAAATGTGTTCTGTCAGAAGATTTTTCTTAGTAGGTGTTTCCAGTTGCCAGGCCTGTTTGCCCTCAGAGGCATCCACCCCACCCCTTTGGTCTGCTCTGTTGTCTTGCAATGGGGCCTGACTCCTGCAGGATGTTTTTCATAGCTGACTTCAGACGGGGTTTCACCAGTGGCAGGCACTGTTGAAAGGTTGGAGGGCAGGAGTGGGGAAAGCAGAGTGACTTCATTGCTCTTCCCTGAAACGTATCTTCTGCAGTGGCACTGACCCTTCTGTGGTTCATTTCTTACTGGATGAGTGGGAAATGGTTTCAGCTTCCTCCACGTGAATGCGGTCTTGAGCTCGAGTAATCTGTCGGTCCCCTTGTCCCTCAAGGGTAGGGGTGGCGGACAACTTCTGTTGTTGCTTAAGGCCCCTTTCTTGTCTCGGGTGGTTCCTCCCCTGCACAGACTGGGCCAGAGCCCTTCCACAGGCCTTGCCTGAACTCTGGGGCCAGGTGCCACCACACTGGGACTCTTGAGGGTGGGTGCGGTGGGTGAGGCATCCACCAGCACTGCGGTTTATGTTGTATGTGGTGTGTGCAGCCCCCATAGATTATGTGAGATCCAGCTTCCTCTGAGAAGTGTGCTAGTGGTTCCAGTGCCTGGGGCCTGATTCCTCTACTTTCTGAACCACCTCTAACACTCAGGGCATCTCAGCCCATCTTTGCTTTGCCCCTCAATCAGGATCCAGACTTACTCCCCCCACACACCCAAAGTCACAAAGCACACGCTGTGGGCTCCAGCTGTGCCCTGTATACCTTCCTGTAGAACCCTACACTCCACCAACCTAGACCAGGCCCCTACTGGACCCTTGGGCATCCCACATGAATGAAACAAATTTTTTAAATGTTTAAAATTGTTTTTAATTTTATTGGAGTATAGTTGATTTACAATGTTGTGCTAGTTTCAGGTGTACAGCAAACAGATTCAGTTATACATACACATATATTCATTCTTTCTTTTCTCATATAGGTCATCATAGAACACTGAGTAGAGGTCCCTGTGCTATACAGTAGGTCCTTGTTGGCCATCTATCTTATATCCCAAGCTCCTGATTTATCCCCCCACACACACACCGCTTCCCCTTGGGTAACCATGAGTTTGTTTTTGAGATCTGTAAGTCTGTTTCTGTTTGTAACTAAGTTCATTTTTATCATTTTCTAAATTTAGATTGTACAAAGGAGAGATATCATATGGTATTTGTCTTTCTCTCTCTGACTTACTTCAGTTAGTATGATAATCTCTAGGTCCATCCTTGTTGCTGCAAATGGCATTATTTCATTCTTTTTAAGGGATGAGTAATATTTCATTGTATATATGTACCACATCTTCTTTATCCATTCTTCTGTTGATGAATATTTAGGTAGCTTCCATGTCTTTGCTATTGTAAACAGTGATGTAATGAACATTGGGGTGCATGTGTCTTTTCAAATTATGGTTTTCTCCAGATATATGCCCAGGAGTGGAACTGCTGTATCATATGGTAGTTCTATTTTTAGATTTTTAAGGAACCTTCATACTGTTCTCCATAGTGGTGGTACCAATTTACATTCACTCCAACAGTGTAGGACAATTCCCTTTTCTTCACACCCTCTCCAGCATTTATTGTTTGTAGACTTCTTGATGATGGCCATTCTGACAAGTGTGAGGTGATATTTCATTGCAGTTTTGATTTTCATGTCTCTGATAATTGGTGATGTTGAGCATCTTTCCATGTGCTTTTTAACCATCTGTATGTCTTCTTTGGAGAAATGTCTATTTAGATCTTCTGCCCATTTTTTGATTGGGTTGGGTTTTTTTTTTGACATGGAGTTACACGAGGTGTTTGTATATTTTGGAGATTAATCCCTTGTCAGTTGCTTTGTTTGCAAATATTTTCTCACATTCTGATGCTTGTCTTTTCATCTTGTTTATGGTTTCCTATGCTGTGCAAAAGCTTTTGAGTTTAATTAGGTCCTGTTTGTTTTTGTTTTTATTTTCATGACTCAAGGGGGTGAATCAAAAAAGATATTATAGCAATTTATGCCAAAGAGTGTTCTGCCTATGTTTTCCTCTAAGAGTTTTATAGTATCTGGCCTTACATTTAGGTCTCTGATCCATTTTGAGTTTATTTTTGTGTATGGTATTAGAGAATGTTCTAATTTCATTCTTTTACATGTAGCTGTCCAGTTTTCCAAGCACCATTTATTGAATAGACTGTCTTTTCCCCATTGTATATTCTCACCTCCTTTATCATAGATTAATTGACCATAGGTGTGTGGGTATAATTCTTGGCTTTCTATCCTGTTCCATTGATTTATATTTGTTTCTGTGCCAGTACCATACTGTTTTGATGACTGTAGCTTTGTAGTATAGTCTATAGTCAGGGAGCCTGATTTCTCCAGCTTCATTTTTGTTTCTCAAGACTGCTTTGGCTATTCAGGCTCTTTTGCGTTTCCATATAAATTAATTTTTTTGTCCTAGTTCTGTGAAAAATGCCATTGGTAATTTGATAGGGATTGCATTGAATCTGTAGATTGCCTTGAGTGGTGTAGTCATTTTGACAATATTGATTCTTCCAATCAAGGATATGGTATATCTTTCCATCTTTTTGTGTCATCTTCAATTTCTTTCATCAGCATCTTATAGTTTTGGTGTAAAAGTCTTTCTTTTGCATCCTTAGTTAAGTTTATTCCTAGGTATTTTATTCTTTTTGATGCAATAGTAAATGGGATTGTTTTCTTAATTTCTCTTTCTGATCTTTAACTGTTTGTTTGTTAGTGTATAGGAATGAAAGAGAGTTCTGGTCATAAAATTTGTATCCTGCAACCTTACCAAATTCATCGATAAGCTCTAGCAGTTTTCTGATAACATCATTAGGATCATAAGAGACTACTACAAACAACTATACGCCAAAAAAATGGAAAACCTAGAAGAAATGGATAAATACTTAGAAAGATACAACCTTCCAAGACTGCACCAGGAAGAAATAAAAAATATGAACAGATAATCACTAGTACTGAATTTGAAACAGTGATTTAAAAACTTCCAACAAACAAAAGCCTAGGACCAGATATCTTCAAAGGTGAATTCCATGAAACATATACAGAAAATACTTATCCTTCTGAAATTCTTTGAAAAAATTGCAGAGGAAGGAACACTCCCAAACTCATTCTATGAGACCACCATCACCCTGATACCAAAACCAAAGATACCACAAAAAAAAAATTACAGGCCCATATCACTGATGAACATAGACACAAAAAACCTAAACGAAATACTAGCAAACTGAATCCAACAATACATTAAAAGGAACATACACCACAATCAAGTGGGATTTTACCCAGTGATGCAAGGATTCTTCAATATCTGCAAATCAATCAGTGTGATACACCACATTAACAAACTGAAGAATAAAAATCATACAATCATCTCAATAGATGCAGAAAAAGGTTTTGACAAAGTACAACACCCATTTATGTTAATAATATGCCAGAAAGTGGGACTAGAAGGAACTCACCTCAACATAATAAAGGCCATATATGCACACCCACATCTAATATCATTCTCAGTGGTGAAAAGCTGAAATCATTGCCTCTAAGATCAGGAATAAGGCAAGGATGTCCATTGTTGCCACTTTTATTCAACATAGTTTTGTAAATCCTAGCCATGGCACTCAGAGAAGAAAAAAAATAAAACAGGAAAAGAAAAAAAAGATATCAGAGTAGAGGTATGTGAGCTCATCATTTCTTACAAAAACACCAAAATCACAACTAACTGCTGAAACTTCCCTGGTGGCGCAGTGGTTAAGAATCCACCTGCCAATGCAGGGGACACAGGTTTGATCCGTGGTCCAGGAAGATCCCACATGCCATGGAGCAATCAAGCCCGTGAGCCACAACTACTGAGCCCATGCGCCCTAGAGCCCGCACGCTGCAACTACTGAAGCCTGTGTGCCTGGAGCCCATGCTCCACAAGAGACTTCACCGCAATGAGAAGCCCATGCACTGCAATGAATAGTAGCCCCCACTTCCTGCACCTAGAGAAAGCCTGCACACAGCAACAAAGACCCAACTCAGCCAAAAAAAATGCTGGAACCTGCCAAAAAAATCCACTGCATCCAAAGACAAAGAAGAAGCCACAACAAGATGGTAGAGCAGACACAACTGCAATAAAATCAAATCCCATACCTGCTGGGTGGACAACCCACAAACTGGAAAATAATTATACCACAGAAGCTCATCCACAGGAGTGAGAGTTCTGAGCCCTACATTAGGCTCCCCAGCCTGGGGTCTGGCAACCAAAGGAGGAGCCTCCAGAGATTCTGGCTTTGAAGGACAGTGGGGTTTGATTGCAGGAATTCCACAGGAATGGAGGATACATAACCTCCACTCTTGGAGGGTGCACAGAAAGCCTCTTGTGCACCAGGACCTAGGGAAAAATGCATGAACCTCATAAGAGACTGGGCCAGACCAACATGCTAGTATTGGAGAGTCTCCTGTGGAGGCGGGGGCCAGCTGTGGCTCATTCTGGGGACAAAGATACTAGCAGCAGCAGTTCTGGTGGGTATTCATTGGCGTGAGCCTTTTAGAGGTTGCCATTTTCTTAAGACCTGGCCCCACCCAACAGCCTGCAGTCTCCAGTGCTGGGATGCCTCAGGCCAAACAACCAACAGGGTGGGAACAAAGCTCCACCCATCAGCACACATGTTGCTTAAAGATTTTCTGAGCCCACAGCCAGCTAGACATGCCCCTTGGCAAGGCCATACCTGTCAAAAAGACAAGACCCAGTTACACCCACCAATGACGAAGAACCAGTTCCTCCCACCAGGAAGACTTCACAAGGCTCTTAGACAGCCTCATCCACCAGGGAGCAGATAGAAGTGGAAAGAACTACAACCCTGCAGCCTGCAGAATGGAAACCACTATCACAGAAAGATAGAGAAAACCACTATCACAGAAAGATAGAGAAATGAGAGAGCAGAGGATTATGTTGCAGATGAAGGAACAAGATAAAACCCCAGAAGAGCAACTAAGTGAAATGGAGATAGGTAATCTACCCAAAAAAGAATTCAGGGCTTCCCTGGTGGTGCAGTGGTTGAGAGTCTGCCTGCCAATGCAGGGGACATGGGTTCATGCCCTGGTCTGGGAAGATCCCACAGGCCACGGAGCGGCTAGGCCCGTGAGCCATGGTGGCTGAGCCTGCGCGTCCGGAGCCTGTGCTCCACAACAGTGAGAGGCCCGCGTACCGAAAAAAAAAAAAAAAAAGGAATAATGATAATAAATATGATCCAAGATCTTGGAAAAAGAATAGAGGCAAGGATAGAGAAGATACAAGCAATATTTAACAAAGACTTAGAAGTACTAAAGTACAAACAAACAGAGCTGAAGAATACAATATGTGAAATGAAAATTACACTAGAAGGAATCAAGAGCAGTATAAGTGAGGCAGAAGAACGAGTAAGTGAGCTGGAAGACAGAATGACGGAAATCACTGCCACAGAGCAGAATAAAGAAAAAAGAATGAAAAGAAATGAAGACAATCTAAGAGACTTCTGGGACAACATCAAATGCACAAACATTCACATTATAGGGGTCCCAGAAGGAGAAGAGAGAGAGAAACGACCTGAGAAAATATTGAATATTGACTTAACATCAAATGCACAAACATTCACATTATAGGGGTCCCAGAAGGAGAAGAGAGAGAAACGACCTGAGAAAATATTGAATATTGACTAATGAAGAGATAATACTGAAAACTTTCCTAACATGGGAAAGGAAACAGTCAGCCAAGTCCAGGAAGTACAGAGAGTCCCAGGCAGGATAAACCCAAAGCGGAACATGCCAAGACACATAGTAATAAAAGTGACAAAAATTAAAGGAAAAGATATTAAAAGCAATAAGGGAAAAAGAACAAATAACATGCAAGGGAACCCCCATAAGTTTATCAGCTGATTTCTCAAAGGAAACTCTGCAGGCCAGAAGGGAATGGCATGGTATATTTAAAGAGATGAAAGAGAAGAACCTACAACCAAGAATACTCTAACCAGCAAAGCTCTCATTCAAATTTGATAGAGAAATCAAAACCTTTACAGATAAGAAAAGGCTAAGAGAATTCAACACCACCAGATCAGCTTTGCAACAAATGCTGAAGGAACTTATCTAGGAGGAAAACAAAAGGCCACAAGTAGAAATGGGAGAATTCCAAATGGAAAAGCTCTTCAGTAAAGGCAAACATACAGTAAAGGTAGGAAATCATCCATACATAAATATGGTATCAAAACCAGCAACTGTGAGAAGAGGAGAGCACAAATGTAGGATATTTGAAATGCACTTGAACTTAAAAGACCAGCAACTTAAACAATCTTGTTTATAAACAGACTGCTACAACAAAACCTCATGGTAACTGCAAGCCAAAAACCTACAATCGGTACACAGGCAAAAAAGAAAAAGGAATCCAAACACAGCACTAAAGTTAGTCATCAAATCACAAAAGAACAAAAGAGGAAGAGACGAAAAAAAACCTATACAAACAAATCCAAAATAAAGAAATGCCAGTAAAATATACTTATCAATAATTACCTTAAATGTCAATGAAATAGATGCTCCAACAAAAAGACATAGACTGGCTGAATGGATACAAAAAAAATACCTGTATATATGCCATCTACAAGAGAACCACTTCAGATCTAGGGACGCATACAGACTAAAAGTGTGGGGATGGAAAAGGGTATTCCATGCAAATAGAAATCAAAAGAAAGCTGGAGTAGCAATAGTCATATCAGATAAAATAGACTTTAAAATAAAGACTGTTACAAGAGACAAAGAAGGACACCACATAATGATCAAGTGATCTATCCAAGAAGATATAACAATTGTAAATATATATGCACCCAACATAGGAGCACCTCAATATATAAGGCAAATAGTAACAGCCATAAAAGGAGAAATTGACAGTAACATAATAATAGTGGGAGACTCTAACACCACACTTTCATCAATGGACAGATCACCCAGACAAAAAATCAATAAGGAAACCCAGGCCTTATATGGCATATTACGTGAGATGGACTTAACTGATACTTATAGAGCATTCTATCCAAAAGCAGTAGAATACACATTCTTCTCAAGTGCACATGGAACATTCTCCAGTATTGATCACATGCTGGGCCACAAAGTAAGTCTCGGTAAATTCAAGAAAATTGAAATCATATCAAGCACCTTTTCTTACCACAATGCTATGAGACTATAAATCAACTAAAGAAAACTGTAAAAAAACACAAACATGTGGAGGCTAAACAATATACTAAACAACCAGTGGATCACTGAAGAAATCAAAGAGGGAATCAAAAAATACCTAGAGACAAATAACAATGAAAACACGATGATCCAAAACCTATGGGACACAGCAAAAGCAGTTCTAAGATGGAAGTTTATAGCAATACAATCGTACCTCAGGAAACAAGAAAAATCTCAAATGAACAACCTAACATCACACCTAAACCAAGAAGCGAAAGAACAAACAAAACCCAAAGTAAGAAGGAAAGAAGTCATAAATATCAGAGCAGAAGTGAATGAAATAGAGATGAAGAAAACAATAGAAAAGAACAGTGAAACTCCAAGCTGGTTCTTTGAAAGGATAAACAGAATTGATAAACTTTTAGCCAGACTCATCAATAAAAAAAGGGAGAGGGCTCAAATCAATAAGTTTAGAAATGAAAAAGGAGAAGTTACAACAGACATCACAGAAATACAAAGGATGATAAGAGAATACAACAAGCAAATAAAGTGGACAACCTAGAAAAAATGGACAAATTCTTAGAAAGTTACAATCTCCCAAAACTGAACCAGAAAGAAATAGAAAATATGAACTGACCAATCAAAAGTACTAAAATTGCAACAGTGATTTAAAAAGTGCCAACAAACGGAAGTCCAGGACCAGATGGCTTCACAGGTGAATTCTACCAAACATTTAGAGAAGAGCTAACACCCATCCTTGTCAAACTCTTCCAAAAAATTGCAGAGGAAGGAATACTCCCAAACTCATTCTATGAGACCACCATCACCCTGATACCAACACCAGACAAAACTACCACACAAAAAAGAAAATTACAGGCCAATATCACTGATGAATATAGACACAAAAATACTCAATAAAATACTAGCAATCTGAATCCAGCAATATATCAAAAGGATGATGCACCATGATCAAGTGGGATTTTACCCAGTGATGCAAGGATTCTTCAATATCTGCAAATCAATCAGTGTGATACACATTAACAAACTGAAGAATAAAAATCATATCATCTCAATAGATGCAGAAAAAGCTTTTGACAAAATTCAGTACCCATTTATGATGAAAAAAAACTCTCCAGAAAGTTGGCATAGAGGGAACTTATCTCAATATAATAAGGGCCATATATGACAAACCCACAGCTAACATCATTCTCAATGGTGAAAAGCTGAAAGTATTTCCTCTAAGATCAGGAACAAGACAAGGATGTCCACTCTTGCCACTTTTATTCAACATAGTCCTGGAAGTCCAAGCCACAGCAATCAAAGAAGAAAAAGAAAATGAATCCAAATTGGAAAAGAAGTAAAACTGACACTGTTTACAGATGACATGATAGTATACCTAGAAAATTCTAAAGATGTTACCAGAAAACTACTAGAACTCATCATTGAATTTGGTAATGTTGCAGGATACAAAATTAATACATAGAAATCTCTTGCATTCCTATACACTAACAATGAAAGCTCAGAAAGAGAAATTAAATAATCCTATTACCATCACATCAAAAAGAATAAAAAACCTAGGACTAAATTTAACTAAGAAGGCAAAAGACCTGTACACTGAAAACTATAAAACACTGATGATATAAATGGAAGTGACACAAAGAGATGAAAAGATATACCATGTTCTTGGATTGGAAGAATCAATATTGTCGAAATTACTATCCAAGGCAGTCTACAGACTCAATGCAATCCTTATTAAATTATGAATGGCATCTTTTTTCTTTTTTTTTTTAACAGAACTAGAACAAAAAAATCTTAAAATTTGTATGGAGACACAAAAGACCCCGAATAGCCAAACCAATCTTGAAAAAGAAAAACAGAATTGGAGGAATCAGGCTCCATGGCTTGAGACTATAATACAAAGCTACAGTCATCAAAAAACTATGGTACTGGCAGAAAAATGGAAATATAGATCAATGCAACAGGATAGAAAGCCCAGAAATAAACCCACACACCTATGGTCAATTAATCTAAGATAAAAGAAGTAGGAATATACAATGGGAATTGTAGGAAATTCATATATGGCCCTTATTATATTGAGATAAGTTCCCTCTATGCCAACTTTCTGGAGAGTTTTTTTTCATCATAAATGGGTACTGAATTGTATTGTAGGAATACAATATACAATACAAAGACAGTCTCTTCGATAAATGGTGCTGGGAAAACTGGACAGCTACGTGTGAAAGAATGAAATCAGAACACTCCCTATCACTCTACACAAAAGTAAACTGAAAATGGATTAAAGACCTAAATGTAATACTGGATACTATAAAACTGTTAGAAGAAAACATAGGCAGAACACTCTTTGACATAAATCGCAGCAAGATCTTTTTTGATCCACCTCCTAGAGCAATGAAAATAAAAACAAAAATAAACGGGACCTCATTAAACTTAAAATCTTTTGCATAACAAAGGAAACCATAAACAAAATGAAAAGACAACCCACAGAATGGGAGAAGAGATTTGCAAATGAAGCAACTGACAAGGGATTAATCTCCAAAATACACAAACACCTCATGCAGCTCTATGTCAAAAAAACAATCCAATAAAAAAAAATGGGTGGAAGATCTAAATAGACATTTCTCCAGAGAAGACATACAGATGGCCAAAAAGCACATGAAAATATGCTCAATATCACTATCAGAGAAATGCAAATCAGTGCAATATGGTATATCACCTCACACTGGTCTGAATGGTCATAATCAAAAAGTCTATAAATAATAAATGGTGGAGAGGGTGTAGAGAAAAGATAACATGCTCTATGTCAAAAAAACAATCCAATAAAAAAAAATGGGTGGAAGATCTAAATAGACATTTCTCCAGAGAAGACATACAGATGGCCAAAAAGCACATGAAAATATGCTCAATATCACTATCAGAGAAATGCAAATCAGTGCAATATGGTATATCACCTCACACTGGTCTGAATGGTCATAATCAAAAAGTCTATAAATAATAAATGGTGGAGAGGGTGTGGAGAAAAGATAACACTCCTACACTGTTGGTGGGAATATAAACTGGTACAACCACTATGGAGAACAGTATGGAGGTTCCTTAAAAAACTAAGAATAGAGCTACCATATGATCCAGCAATCCCACGCCTGGGCACATATCCAGAGAAAACCATGGTTTGAAAGGATACATGCACCCCATTGCTCATTGCAGTGCTATTTACAATAGCCAAGACGTGGAAGCAACCTAAATGCCTATCAACAGAGGAATGGATAAAGATGTGGTAAATATATATAATGGAATATTACTCAGCCATATAAAAGAATGAAATAATGACATTTACAGCAACATGGATGGACCTGGAAATTATCATACTAAGTGAAGTAAGTGAGGCAGAGAAAGACAAATATCATAGATATTGATTATATGCGGAATCTAAAATAAATGATACAAATGAACTTATTTACAAAACAGAAACACTCACAGACTTAGAGAAGGAACTTATGATTACCAAGGGGAAAAGAGGGTCGATAGATTAGGAGTTTGGAATTGACACGTACACATTGCTATATTTAAAGTGGATAACCAACAAGGACCTATGGTATAGCATACGGAACTCGGCTGAATATTCTGTAATAACCTAAATGGGAAAAGAATTTGAAAAAGAATGGATACTTGTAAATATATGAATGAATCATTTGGCTGTACACCTCAAACTAACACAACACTGTCAATCAACTACACTCCCATATAAAATAAAACAAAAACCAGAAAAACACTAAATCTCCTCCATGCCTTTCAGAATGAAGGAAAATACAGCCATGGTTTTCCAGTAGTAAACCTGGACATGTAACCACACCATCACCCTCCCCCACTTCCATGATATTTCTGAGAACACAAGTAACTGCTGACACCAGCCCAGGCTTTAGTGGAGCAAATGCTAAACCTGCCAACTATTAGTTCTTGTTGCGGTTTGTGCTGTTTATCTGCTCCATACTTTCAATTTATAATGGGAGTGTGTCGGTTTCATTTTTATTTATTTATTTCTTATTTTATTTTATTTATTTATTTATTTATTTTTGCGGTATGTGGGCCTCTCACTGCTGTGGCCTCTCCCGTTGCGGAGCACAGGCTCCAGACGTGCAGGCTCAGCAGCCATGGCTCACAGGCCCAGCCGCTCCGCGGCATGTGGGATCTTCCCGGACCGGGACAGGAACCCATGTCCCCTGCAACGGCAGGTGGACTCTCAACCACTGCGCCACCAGGGAAGCCCCATTTTTAATTTTTTTAATGTTACTGTTTTTAATGAGTTTTTTTAACATCTTTATTGGAGTATAATTGCTTTACAATGGTGTGTTAGTTTCTGCTTTATAACAAAATGAATCACCTATACATATACATGTATCCCCATATCTCTTCCCTCTTGCATCTCCCTCCCTCCCACTCTCCCTATCCCACCCCTCTAGGTGGTCACAAAGCACCAAGCTGATCTCCCTGTGCTATACGGTTGCTTCCCACTAGCTATCGGTTTTACATTTGGTAGTATATATATGTCCATGCCACTCTCTCACTTTGTCCCAGCTTATCCTTCCCCCTCCCCATGTCCTCAAGTCCATTCTCTAGTAGGTCTGTGTCTTTATTCCCGTCCTGGCCCTAGGTTCTTCATGACCAATTTTTTTTTTTTTTTAGATTCCATATATATGTGTTAGTATATGGAATTTGATTTTCTCTTTCTGACTTACTTCACTCTGTATGACAGTCTCCAGGTCCATCCACCTCACTACAAATAACTCAATTTCGTTTCTTTTTATGGCTGATTAATATTCTATTGTATATATGTGCCACATCTTCTTTATCCATTTATCTGTCAACGGATACTTAGGTTGCTTCCATGTCCTGGCTATTGTAAATAGAGCTGCAAAGAACATTGTGGTACATGACTCTTTTTGAATTATGGTTTTCTCAGGGTATATTGCTTTCTTTTGTTTGAACTTGACACAATGGGAAAAGCCCTTAAGGATTAATTAATTAATCTCAAAATAAATCTGAAACAGATAACGTGTTGAGCAACTGTGAAAGACACCCAACAGTATCAACCAAAATAAGGGCTATTCCCAGACCAGTCATCTCAAACTCAACTACATTTCATTATTTCATTAGCCATCAAGTGTCTGGAACTAAGATATTAGTGCTTACAGAATGGATGGTAGAACCAGACAAAACTGGGTGGGAATTTTGCTTTTACTTAATACCCAAATCACTGGGAAAGTTACTTCACATCATGAAGACACAGTTGCCTCACTGGTAAAATGGGAATAATATGAGTAGACAGAACAATCCATTGGAAGCCACCCAGGCCACTGTCTGAGCTACAAAAATGATCAATAAATGATACACTGGGGGAAAAATATGGGATTTTTCATTACATCTAAATATTGATTAGTAATCATGAACTCCAGGCTCTTGCACCAAAATTAGAAGCTTTCACAAAAAGTAAGAAAAATAAAATTAGTGAAATCAGTAAACAAAAGAAAAAGAAATAAAAGGAATATAAATTGGAAAAGAAGTAAAACTGTCACTGTTTGTAGGTGACATGATACTATACATAGAATGTGTTTTAATAAATTAAGTAATAATAAAGTGTATTAGCCGTAGGAAAAAAATTGATTCGTCAACATCAATTTCTGTTAAGTTCCCTGTAAAACTGTAAGCCTACAGAAGTTTCTTCCTCATGATCAGAAAATCACTATGCTCTTGGTCCAAGATAATCTCTGAGTTGCTTCACTCTACCCTGGTTGCCTTTCCAGCCTCTTCCAAATCCTGATGTAACAAATAACCAGCCTTAAATTTCTTTTGTTTTAGCTGCTCAGAATGGTTCATCTTTTTCTGATGGATTCTAACATACAGGAGTCCACTTATATTCTTAGATGATGTCAAAGAAAGGCAGGATAAGAAGTTCTTCCTGTGTGCTTAACTTTGTCCTATATGCTGTGGGGTTGCATTCTTTCCATACTGGTAGAAGAGATGCCAACAAATAGGATAGATAAGTAAAATATGTGGTTGAATAGTAGTATGTGCAAGAGAGGAAGAAACAAAAAAAGGAGCAGGGGAAGTGAATTGGAAGTGAGATTATTTTTTTAAATGATCATGGCAAAATTGGACTAAACAAGACTGTCTTTTGACATTATCTCCTTAGCTGTGTCTCTCCAGCACTGGGGTGGTGTCTGGCATAAAACAATTCTCAAAAACTATTAACCTGGAAATATGAATGTAAAGACAGGAGTGATGTATATGGACTAGAACAGTTGGCAGTGGTTTTATGGAAGAAACATGATTTAATTTAGTCCTTCAAGCACAGAGAGGATTTGGAAAACATTACTTTTGTGTTAGTGCTCCTAATTAAACCAATACTCTTCTCTATTTTATATCTTACAGAACCTTCGTGGAGATGACATTAAGGGTGAACTGCATGTCTCTTTCTATTACAATATCAGTTAGAAATTAATGATATATTTGCAAGTTGAATATATGTGTGTGCATGTACGCAAACATAAACAGGACATAAAAATTTCCTATTACACATTAATTCCCTTAAATTCAACACTGCTATTTCAATTACATTTACCTCATTTTTAATTCTGCTTTATAGAAAGGTATATTGTAAACATCAGTCTGTTATAATAAACTGCAAAGTACTTTCTATTTTGTTTGGTTCTGTTGGAATTTTATTTTAACTTATTTATTCCGCAGATATTCACTGAATGCCTACGGTAGGCCGAAGATATAACAATGCCTACTGTAGTTTCTGAAGATATGACAATGAGACATGAATGTCTGCCTTTATAAGCTTACATTTTAGCAGCATGAAAATGTGAAATGTCTGGCATATTCAATGTTAATAAATGATAGAGAAAAGAAATGAAGCATGGAAGGTAGATAGCAAGTGCTTGGATGAGTGCTCCAATTTTAGACTGATTGATCAAAAGAGGCCTCAGGAAGAAAGGAAGGTTTCAACAAAATGTGATGGAAGCAAAAATGATAAGCCATGCATGTACCTGAGGGAAGAACATTTCAGGTAGAAGGAATAGAAACTGCAAAGGCTTGGTGGCAGAAACACTGCTTTAAAGACTCAGTGCCTGGGATTACTACCTTGCTACAAAGAGGATTTGAGGTTTTATTTGTTCTTTTTTGTATTATTTCCTTTGGTATTATAAAACTTATCTACATCATAAAAAGCAAATGGACCACTGAAAATTCTAAAATCAATCTTTTCTCTAACGTGTTCAACTTTAATTATCTTGATTTTTTTCCAATAGATTGTTTTCCCAATAATTTTTGTTTTTTGAGAAGTGATAGGCAAAGTAGGCAAGAGTTTTGCACTGACCATTTTGCTTTTGAGCATATATTCTAATAAGAAATAAAAATTATACATTAATATACATACATATGAGTTACAAAAACAAGGCTATGTATATATATATTCAAACATACATACATTTCTGCATGTATGAATATATATGACTAAGTGTCAAACTAAGGAACATATTCATACATACATATATAAATACATCTTTCTTACATATAATATTTTGATTAAAGGTATGATGATCTAGGAGGTGGCAGCTAAGGTCAAATGCTGAAGAGAAGATAAGAAGGATAATTTACTCAGTTTTCTAATGTTAATAGAAAAGTAAAGTCTGAGATTTATCAAGAGAGTCAGATTGGGAGTTTGTAAATTTCATAAGCATGGAAATATTGTTGTAGGTAAAGATTAGGAATCAGGATTAATATGGAGCTGGAAGGGTGATGTGCTTATTTTACCCAAGATCATCTCCAGAGAGCAATTAAGCAAACCTCGTACCTCCTCTTCTGACTTTCCAGCTGATGCGTATCACTGCTAATCGATGAGTTCAGAAAAGAAGAATTAAAATAAAACCATATTCCAAAAAAGTGATTACTCTGAGTGAGAGTGAAAATGCCTATGTGAAAAATATTTCAAAGCAAACCCTCAGAAAACAAAGCCTCTGAATTTCCAAGAAATGCTATGCGTGTTGGCAGTGCAAACACAGGCACACCCCAGATCTCTGAACTAACATATATGAGGTGTTAATGACCTATGGATTAACATCCACACGCACCTTCAACATAAAGAGTGATTCAAAGGCCAGTCAGTTCCAAATACCTTAGCCAATCAGGAAGCTGTAGGATTATCACTAAATGACACAAAGTTAAAAACAGCAACCTGATACACTTTTGGAAGAAAATGCCTCTGAAGAACTTCTAAGTATTCAGGATTCATTTGATTTTCTTTCTGAAATTTAGCTAGGGCTTATAAAATAAACTACTTTTGATTCTGTGCCTATATCAAAGCATATTTGGTAAAGTTGTAAGAGGTATTTTCACTATAAACTTCTGCTTTCCTCTTCTAAGTTTTTTTTTTCATTTTGGGGCCTAGAAATTTCCGTGTCTCATTTTATTCTTAATGGAAACTCCCTGGAAAACTGTGAAAAATCCATACATCCAGTAAATGCTTGGGACATTTGGGGTGGGGACATGGAGGCCTGCTTCTGCTGACTTTATCAAAAATAAGTGTAATTTCTACTCCCATTATTGTTCAAAAATAACATCATAAAACACTTCAAGGTTCCCACCAGATTAGATCTCCAGGGAGAAAAGGATGTAACAGCCACATAATCCAACAATACGAGAGGAGCGTTGAGTTAGTTGGCATATGAAAAAGCTTCATATTATGAGCAGAAGGTGATGGTTTCTCAACATAACAGAATTGTGTATAAACAGGGAAATCTGTCTTCCATTTTTGTCACCTCAGAACACAAAGCCAAATTGGAGTGACTTCATAGAAGAACAACAAAATGATTTGGGGACCGAGGGCTTGATTTATGTGGAGAGATTAAAAGAGCACAGAGTAATGTATATTTTGGCTAAGTGATTGCTAAACGGAGCATGATAACAGTCTCCAAATATGTGAGAGATGTAAACACCTCAGGAAAGGAATTTGGCAGGATGCAAATTTGGCAGGATGCAAATGGACAGCACAAAAGACTAAAAGGAAAGAATTTGAGTTAAACATAAAAAGAGAGGGAAAATGCTCACTATGAGAACCGATCACATCCTCAGAAAATCAGTGAGCCTCCTCATTCTTGGCACATTGGACACATCCTAAATAAAACCTCAGGG
Source organism: Neophocaena asiaeorientalis asiaeorientalis (assembly GCF_003031525.2). Taxonomy (NCBI): domain Eukaryota; kingdom Metazoa; phylum Chordata; class Mammalia; order Artiodactyla; family Phocoenidae; genus Neophocaena; species Neophocaena asiaeorientalis. The sequence continues at coordinate 5,589,663 of NW_020173124.1, read as the reverse complement.
AGGCTTCCTGAAGGAATAATTCTTTGCTGGTGTGATGCTATGGAATCAGTGGTCCCTTGGATCAAGGGAAAAGAGGAAGCACAGATGTGTGTGTGTGTGTGTGAGTGTGTGTGTGAGTGTGTACTCACTTACATGGTATATGGAATTGGGCAAGAATGGGGGAGTGAGTTTAGTCGAACTTTGGTTAAAAAATAGACAAAGAAAAAGATAAAAGAAAAAATATTTTCCAGCTGCATTAAAATGGACAATTAAAAAAAAAACTTATGAGTAACTAAGGGGAAACAAGTCTCCTATTGGATTTTGGAGATTGCCCAAAATATTAGAATCAACTCCTAAGTTTGTCTTGCCCTCTCATGACATCATTCAGAGGATGTAGGTGATTATATCTCAGGTCTGCCACCCACAGTTCCTAACCTCAAGGTTAAGTGTGGGTGGTCATAGCATATGCCACTTTTGGAGTACGTTGGAGTTTTTTTACTTAAACGCCTCTCATCCAACCATAATGTAAAATCATCTTTGAAGCAGTTTAAGTCTATAACAGCCTGGAGTGGTGTCACATCAACCTTTGTAAATGTGGAGTAAACAATATTGATTTGGGGAAACAGAGAAAAGAGGTGTTTTCATTCTCATGCAACCCTTCGCAGGCCCTCTGGCCACCTTCAACACAGGCAGATGCCAACACATGTGCTAGTTTCTGAACAGGCATCATTTATAGCCATTTTCCCTTGGAAGAAAAGGAAGAGAAACTTCTACACCGTTATTGAAAGAAAAGGTGGGGAGGGGGGGACAGAGGGTGAAGAGGAGACTTTTATCTCCCTCCGCCCTCCTTCTCTCTTCGATTTTGCAGCTAACCAACAGGAAGGCTCTTTACCTCTAGCAACAAGGTCAAGTGCACAGGCCCCCACACAGCCAGCACTCTGTGGAGTGACCAAGTGCTCCAGCTGCCATCCGCGTGAGACTAAGCACATCTGCTCAGAGATGTTTTCTGCATTCCCTGACCTGGGGCATGGGAACCTCAGAACATTTCCTAACCCAGGTCTCATTAGCTTGATACAATTAGATTACTGAAGAATGCAGTTGACGAAAGGCACATATTATTTATAATTTCCATTAGCAGTAAAAATTGCTCCAGACGAAATTTCATAAGGGCATCTCATGTCATTTCTCACACGATTAATCTCACCAAGGGGTAGGGGAGGGTGGGGGAATGGCATGAGAGAGTCATAGGAAATATTTGCCTGCAAAATCACTGACTTTTTTTTTTGTTTTCTTTCTTTTAGACAGGAACTGTTACTAGCCTTAGTTTAGTTGTGTGTGTGCGTGTGTGTGTGTGTGTGTGTGTGTGTTTTGGTTACCGCTGTGTTATTTTTGGCAAATAGATATAATACAAATTGTAAAATGTTATTTTTCAACTTGTGAGCTTTTTGGAGAATGAGTTAAGGGATAAGTGATTACCTGGTTGATAGTTACAGTTTAGGGCCCAAAATGTCATTAACACCAGTTTAAAGTAATACACTGAATGAAGTGGGAGGTGATTTGAAGGGGGCTGGGAGCCTTGGACTGGGTGTGAAGAGGTGTTTCCACTGCTGGCTCTGTCAGGTTGCTTATGTTCAGTCCTTGTAGAAGACACAAAAAATCCTCTCTGTAATTAGTCCCTCCAGTTGTGTATTTAGGTAGTTGCATGAAATGAACACTAAGAGGCTGGATAGATCTAAAGTCATTTAAATTAATTGGCTAATGATTAGATGAGAGAAGTTTAATTTTTGTTTGAAAACGATACATAAAAAAAAACTATACATAAATGTGTATATGTATATGAGGAGTGATAGACTAATATATTGCAACATGGACTCTTATATTCCTTTTAGGGGAAAACAGAAATAATTAACTGATTCTTTTTCAATATGTACAGCAAATAAACAGCAAATTAAATGAATGGACAAAACGAACTTCCCCTCATATAGTTGATTTCTTCCCTTTTTTATCCTTACTGCATATTTATGAAAGTATTAGTTATTAAAGGATTCTTAGTAAGATAAAAATGTGGTAGAAAGAAAATGTTCTTTTTTGGCTGGAATGATCCAAGAGGATTCTTTCCTTAGTGATGCTACTGTACAGTGTTCTTGAGGAATAAATTCAAGCTAATTTGGACTATAATAGAATATGGATATAACATTCAGAGATCACAGGGTAGCTTATTCTCAGTTTCTATGATTCGCCCTAATAGAAACCCCAGATGTATACATTTTCTGTTTAATAGAGCTCGGTATCATACTTTGAGAGGAGGCTTATAGTAAGCATATGGATCATTCTTTAATGCAGGAACTATAGAATGAGAATATCAAATTAGGTTTCTTTGCTTTTGTGTTTTAATAATTCTTTAAAGAAATGAGGATATTCTACTATGAAAAAATATTGTTATGGTAGCTGGTAAATTTTAATGATGTAATTTTTTAAATACCTACAAACATTTTCTACATTATGGGTCCAAACACAGTAATTTATTCATTCATTTACTTAATCATTTACTCATTAATGGACACCCATTAAGTACATACAATTTGGCAGACGCTCTTGGGCATAAGGATACAACATTTGTGTAAATGAATGCTAGGTTGAGATGTACTGGGGGCTCTGGGAATCCAAAATAAAGCCACTTAACATTTTTAACATTAGGAGGAGCTTCTCATAGGATGTGGCATTGAACCTGAGATTTAAGAAATAACAGGAGTTAGCCAACTGAAAAGTATGGTGAAGTGGGAAATGAGGTGGTGGTAGTAAGGAGAAAATGATGCACAGAGAAAAGCCCTAAGAAAAGTGTTCTGGTGGTGGGGGATCTCTAAGTTGAAAGGCTTGGACATTTTATATTTTGATACATAATGAAAAATTACCCTCCAGAAAGGCTGTGTCAATTTATATTCTCACTAAAGTGCTCCAGAGAGTCCATATGCCCACAGGTTTTACTAGGGCTAGAAATCTTAAGTTTCTTAGCTAAATACTAGTTGCATGTGTTTTGCTAGACACTGTGGAGATTGTGGTCTACACTGGATTAACATGGATAAGACACAGTCTCTGCCCCCCAGGAACTTATTATCTAGTTGAAACAAGAAGTAGGAAGCAGAGAACAATAATGAATTATGTGTATTAAGGGCACAATTGTAAAATACACTAAAAAAATGGTGAGGTGTCTAAGTAGTAAAGGCAATTCGTAAAAGTTGCTAAAGGCTACAGAACAAATATCCACTTACTTGATGAAAGAGTACAGAGAGTATGAACAAACAGTACCCATGCATTTCTCAGCTTACTTTTCCACTTAATATGCTTGTTACCATCAAATCATGAGGGCAATTGCTTTTGCCATAAATGATCCTTTTCAAGCTAAGATGTATTATGAAATGGTCTATACCTGGCCATTGCGAGTTGTGATCATATTTTCCTCAGAATTTCTCATCTAAATTCTTTTTTATCAATAAACATGATTAGAAGATACGCATTGACTCATTTACTAAACATTATAGAAAATTATAAACCTCTCAATTATATATTTTCATAAATTAAGAAAGCATAAATCCCAACACCTGTATTCAAAATGATTTCAAGTGATAGAAGATACATTCTGCATCAGTGTTTCACACTTGCAATTTCATACAACTTCATAAAGAATAGCTTGGCTACATATGCACTCATGATTTACATTGAATAAAAAGTATATTAGAATTAGAATAAAAACAGGACCTAACTTTCCATAGCCACAGCCATCAAATTCTCCAAGTTTGTTTGGCTTGATAGAAAGTACACAAGCTGTAGAATCAGTTTGGTTCAGATATGAGTTATTAGATTCTGCACTTTATAACATTTTAAACTAGGTTAACCTATTTTATATCATTGAAGTTCTATATTTGAATGCTGGAAATTAGAGATCATAATAACTCTTTCACATGTTGTGATTAATTTGTTGAGAGTATCTTCCACAATTCTAGATAAAGTGGAAACATTCAGAGAATAAAAGTTATTATTTTATATGCACATCAATGTAATACACCACATAAACAAAATAAAAGTAAAAAACCACATGATCATCTCAATAGATGCAGGAAAAGCATTTGACAAAATTCAACATCCATTCATGACAAAAACTCTCACCAAAGTGGGTACGAAGGAACATATCTCAACATAATAAAAGCAATTTATGACAAACCCATGGCCAATATAATACTCAACAGTGAAAAGCTGAGAGCCTCCCCACTAAAAGCTGGAACAAGACAAGGATGCCTACTCTCACCACTTCTCTTCAACATAGTATTGGAAGTCCTAGCCACAGCAATGAGACAAGAAAAAGAAATAAAAGGTATCCAAATTGGAAGGGAAGAGGTAAAATTGTCATTACATGCAGATGACATGATACTATATATAGAAAACCATAACGACTCCACACATAAACTATTAGATCTAATAAATAAATTCAGCAAAGTAGGAGGATACAAGATTAACATTCAGAAATCTGTTGCATTTTTTTACACTGACAATGAAATATCAGGAAATGTAAAAGAAAAAAAAAATTTAAATAGCACCAAAAAAATAATACCTAGGAATAAACCTGACTATGGAGGCGAAAGACTTATAGGCTGAGAACTATAAAAGATTAATAAAGGAAATTGAAGGGGAGTCAGAGAAATGGGAAGATATCCCAGGCTCTTGGATTGGAAGAATTAATATGGTTAAAATGGTCATACTACCCAAAGCAATCTACAGATTTAATGTGATCCCTATTAAATTACCCATAACATTTTTCACAGAAGTAGAACAAATAATTTAAAAATTTATATGGAACCATAATAGACTCAGAATTGCCAAAGCAATCCTGAGGGAAACAAAATAAAGCAGGAGGCCTAACTCTCCTAGACTTCAGACAATACTACAAAGCTACAGTAATCAAAACAGTGTGGTATTGGTACAAAAGCAGACATGTGGATCAACAGAACAGAATAGGGAGCCCCAAAATAAACCTACACACTTACGGTCATTTAATCTTTGACAAAGGAGGCAAGAATATACATTGGGGAAAAAACAGTCTATTCAGCAAGTGGTGCTGGGAAAGTTGGAAGGCTGCATGTAAATCAGTGAAGTTAGAACACACCCTCACACCATGCACAAAAATAAAATTGCTTAAAGACTTAAACATGAGACATGACACCGACACCATAAAACTCCTAGGAGAGATCATAGGCAAAACATTCTCTAACATAAGTTGTACCAATGTTTTCTTAGGTAAGGCTACTAAGGCAATAGAAATAAAAACAAAAATAAACAAATGAGACCTAATCAAACTTACAAGATTTGGCCCAGCAAAGGAAACCATAAACAAAATGAAAAGACAGCCTACAGAATGGGAGAAAATATTTGCAAAAGATGTGACTGACAAGGGCTTAATTTCCAAAATATAGAAACAGCTCATACAACTCAATGACAAAAAAGCAAACAACCCAATTGAAAAATGGGAAGAAGACCTAAATAGACAGTTCTCCAAAGATGACAGACAGATGGCCAAAAGGCACATGAAAAGATGCTCAACATTGCTAATTATTAGAGAAATGCAAATCAAAACTATAATGAGGTACCACCTCACACTGGTCAGAATGGCCATCATTAAGAAGTCTACAAATAACAAATGCTGGAGACAGTGCAGAGAAAAGGGAACTCTCCTATACTGTTGGTGGGAATGTAAGTTGGTGCAGCCACTATGGAAAATAGTATGGAGGTTCCTCAGAAAACTAAAAATAGAAGTACCATATGATCCAGCAGTTCTACTCTTTGGCATATACCCAGACAAAACCATAATTCAAAAAGATACACGCACCCCATGTTCATAGCAGCACTGTTCACAATAGCCAAGACATGGAAACAACCTAAGGTCCATCAATAGATAAATGGATATAGAAGATATGGCACATATATACAATGGAATACTACTTAGCTGTAAAAAAGAATGACATATGCCATTTGCAGCAACATGGATGCAACTAGAGATTATCATACTAAGTGAAGTAAGACAGAAAGAGAATAACAAATGCCATATGATTTTACTTATATGTGGAATCTAAAGTATGGCACAAATGAACCTGTCTACAAAACTGAAATAGACTCACAGACATAGATATCAGATTTGTGTTTGCCAAGGGGGAGGGAAGGAGAGAGAGGGATGAACTGGGAGTTTGGGGTTTTAGATGCAAACTATTATATTTAGAATGCATAAACAATAAGGTCCTACTGTATAGAACAGGGAACAATACCCAGTCTCCTGGGATAAACCATAATGGGAAAGAACATATATATTTGTATACCTGAGTCACGTGGCTGTGTAGCAGATTGGCACACATTGTAAATCAACTATACTTCTAATAAATAAAAGTTACTATTTTATAAAAATGACTTAATAGTTGAGTCAACTTTGGGCCCATGATCAACATGGCAAACGTGTAGTTCACCTTCTCCCACAACAAACATTAAAAATACATCTAGAAGTGGAACAACTCACATGGCACATGTACTGAACACCAGCATAAGAACTCAGACTTCTGGACCTATCTACGAGTCTTAGAGGGTCTCCTGGTGAGGCAAGGGTTGGCTGTGCCCCATTGAGAGGCAAGGACACTGGTGGCAGTGGCCCCAGGGAATACTGTTTAGCATGAGCTCTCCAGAAGGTCATCATTTGGGCACCAAGATTTGGCCCTACCCAACAACCTACAGGCTCCAATGCTGGAAAACCTCAAGCCAAACAACCAGCAGGATAGGAGCACAGCCCCATCCATCAGCAGACAGTCTGCCTAAAGCCATACCAAGCTCACAGCCATCTCTAAACACATCCCTTGACATGGCCCTGCCACCAGAGGGACAAGAACCAGCTTCACCTGACTAAACTCTCCCACCAGGGTGAAGACACCAGAAGCAAGAGGAGCTACAATCCTGCAGCCTGCAGAAAAGAGAACACAAACACAGAAAGTTAAACAAAATGAGATGGAAGAGAAATATCTTCCAGACAAGGAAACAAGATAAAAACCCACAAGAAAAACTTAGTGGAGATAGGCAATCTACCTAAAAAGTAACTCAGAGTAATGATAGTAAAGGTGATCCAAGACCTAAGAAAAAAAAAAATGGAGGCACAGACTGAGAAGATACAAAAAATGTCTAACGAAGACCTAGAAGCTTTAAAGAACAAACAAACAGAGATGAACAACACAATAACTAAAATGAAAAGTACACTAGAAGGAATCAATAGCAGAATAAATGAGGCAGAAGAAGGAATAAGTGAGCTGGAAGACAGTGCTGGAAATCTGTTCCACGGGACAGAATAAGGAAAAAAAAATTGAAAAGAAATGAGGACACTCTAAGAGACCTCTGAGACAACATTAATACACACCAACATTCTCATTATAGGGATCCCAGAAGAAAAAGAGAGCGAGAAAGGACCTGAGAAAATATTGGAAGACATAATAGCTGAAAACCTCCCTAACATGGGAAAGGAAACAGTCATCCAAATCCAGGAAGTGCATAGAGTCCCAGGCAGGATAAACCCAAGGAAGAACATGCTGAGACACATAGTAATCAAACTGAAAATTTTTTTAAACAAAGAGAAAATATTAAAAGCAACCAGGGAAAAGCAACAAATAACATACAAGGGAATTCTTATAAGTTAGTTAGCTGATTTCTCAGCAGAAACTCTGCAGGCTGGAAGGAAATGGCATATATATATATATATATAGAAAGTGAAAAAAGGGTAGAACCTACAATCAAGAATACTCTACCCAGCAAGGTTCTCATTCAGATTTAATGGAGAAATCAAAAGCTTTACAGACAAGCAAAAGCTAAGAGAATTCAGCACCACCAAACCAGCTTTACAACAAATGCTAAAGGAACTTCTCTCTAGGCGGACAAGAAAAGACCACAACTAGAAACAAGACAATTACAAGTGGAAAAGCACACTAGTAAGGGCAAACATACAGTAATGGTAGGAAATCATCCACACACAAATATGATATCAAAACCATCAATCATGAAGAGAGTGCAAATGCAGGTTATTGGAAATGCACTGGAAACTGAGAGACCAGCAACTTAAAACAATCTTGTATACACATAGACTTCTATATCAAAATCTCATGGGAAATGCAAGCCAAAAATCTACAATAGATACACAAAAAAGAAAAAGCAATCCAAACACAGCACTGAAGATAATCATCAAATCAAGAGAGAAATGAACAAAAGAGGAAGGGAAGAAAAAAAACCTACAAAAACAAATCCAAAACAATGAAGTGGCACTAAGAATATACATATTAATAATTACCTTAAATATAATGGATTAAATGGTCCAACCAAAAGACACAGACTGGCTGAATAGAAACAAAAACAAGACCTGTATATATTCTGTATATGAGAGAACCACTTGAGATCTAGGGACACATACAGACTGAAAGTAAGGGGATGGAAAAAGTTATTCCATTCAAATGGAAATCAAAAGAAAGCTGAAGTAGCAATACTAATATCAGACAAAATCAACTTTAAAATAAGGTCTGCTACAAGAGACAAGGAAGGACACTACATAATGATCAAGGAATCAATCCAGGAAGAAGATATAACAATTGTAAATATATATGCACCCAACATAGGAGTACCTCAATATGCAAGGCAAATGCTAACATCCATAAAAGTAGAAATCAACAGTAATGCAATAATAGTGGGGGACTTTAACACCCCACTTTCACCAATTGACAGATCATCCTGACAGAAAATTAATAAGGAAATAAGCCTTAAATGACACATCAGACCACAGACTTAATTGGCATTTTTAGGACACTCCATCCTAAAGAAGCAGAATACACTTTCTTCTAAAGTGTACATGGAACATTCTCCAGGGTAGATCACATCTTCAGCCATAAATCAATCCTCAATAAATTTAAGAAAATTGAAATCATATCAAGTATCTTTTTCTACCACAACACTATGAGATAAGAAATCAACTACAAGAAAAAAACTATAAAAAACACAAACATGTGGAGGCTATACAATATGTTACTAAACAACCAATGGATCACTGAAGAAATCAAAGAGGAAATTAAAAAATACCTAGAGAAAAACAAAAATGAAAGCATGATGATCTAAAACCTATGGGACGCAGCAAAAGCAGTTCTAAGAGGGATGCTATAGCAATACAATCTTACCTAAGGAAACAAGAAAATCCTCAAATAAACAACCTAACCTTACACCTAAAGCAACTAGCAAAAGAAGAACAAACAAAACCCAAAGTACGTAGAAGGAAAGAAATCATAAAGATCAGAGTAGAAATAAGTGAACTAGAAACAAAAAAAAAAAAATAGAAAGTATCAAACTAAAACCTGGTACTTTGAAAAGATAAACAAAATTGATAAACCTTTAGGCAGACACATCAAGAAAGGAAAGGAGAGGGCACAAATCAATAAAATTAGAAATGAAAAAGGAAAAGTTACAACAGATATCACAGAAATACAAAGGATCATAAAAGACTACAACAAGCAATTATATGCCAATAAAATGGACAATCTAGAAGAAATGGACAAATTCTTAAAAGGTACAGTCTCCCAAAACTGAACCACAAAGAAATAGAAAATATGAACTGACCAATCAAAAGTACTGAAATTGCAACAGTGATTTAAAAAGTGCCAACAAACAAAAGTCCAGGACCAGATGGCTTCACAGGTGAATTCTATCAAACATTTAGAGAAGAGTTAACACCTCTCCTTCTGAAACTATTGCAGAAAATTGCAGAGGAAGGAACACCACCAAACTCATTCTATGAGGCCACAATCACCCTGATACAAAAACCGGATGAAAATACCATAAAAAAAGACAATCACAGATCAGTATCACTGATGAACATAGATGCAAAAATCCTCAACAAAATACTAGCACTCTAAATCCAGAAACACATTAAAAGTATCATACACCATGATCAAGGGGGATTTATCCCAGTGATTCAAGGATTTTTCAATATCTGAAAATCAACTAGTGTGATACACCACCTTAACAAACTGAAGAATAAAAAACATCTGATCATCTCAATAGATGCAGAAAAAGCTTTTGACCAAATTCAACACCAAAATTATGATAATAACTTGCCAGAAAGTGGGCAAAGAGGGAACTTACCTCAACATAATAAAGGTCACATATGACAAACCCACAGCTAACCTCATTCTCAATGGTGAAAAGCTGAAAGCATTTCCTCTAAGATCAGGTACAAGTCAAGGATGGCCACTCTCGCCACTTTTATTCATCACAGTTTTGGAAGTTCTACCGACGGCAATTACAGAAGAAAATGAAATAAAAAGAATCCAAATTGAAAAACAAGAAGTAAAGCTATCACTGTTTGCAGGTGACATACTATACCTACAAGATCCTAAAGAGGCTACCAGAAAACTTCTACAGTTCATCAATGAATTCAGTAAAATAGCAGGATACAAAATTAATACACAGAAATCTCTTGCATTCCTATACACTAACAATGAAAGATCAGAAAGAGAAATTAAGGAAACTATCCCATTTACCATCACATCAAAAAGAATAAAATACCTAGGAATAAACCTACCTAAGCAGACAAAAGACCGGTACTATGAAAATTATAAGACACTGATGAAAAAATTGAAGTTGACACAAACAGATGGATAGATATACCCTGTTCTTGGATTGGAAGAATGACTGTACTACCCAAGGCACTCTACAGATTCGATGCAATCCCTATCAAATTACCAATGGCATTTTTCACAGCACTAGAAAAAAAAATTTTTAATTTATATGAAACCACAAAAGACCCCAAATAGCCAAAGCAATCCTGAGAAACAAAAATGGAGGAATCAGGCTCCCAGACTTCAGACTATACTGCAAAGCTACAGCCATCAAAACAGTATGGAACTAGCACAAAAATAGAAATATAGATCAATGGAATAGGATAGAAAACCCAGAAATAAACCTATACACCTATGGTCAATTAATCTATGGCAAAAGAAACATGAATATACAATGGCGAAAAGACAGTCTCTTCAATAAATGGTGCTGGGAAAACTGGACAGCTACATGTGAAAAAATGAAATTAGAACACTCCCTAACACCACTTACAAAAATAAACTCAAAATCGATTAAAGACCTAAATGTAAGGCCGGATACTGTAAAACTCTTAGGGAAAAACATAGGCAGAATACTCTTTGACATAAATCGTAGCAAGATCTTTTTTGATCCACCTCCTAAAGTAATGAAAAGAAAAACAAAAATAAACAAATGGGAACTAATTAAACTTAAAACTTCTGCACAGCAAAGGAAACCATAAATAAAACAAAAAGACAACCCACAGAATGGGAGAAAATATTTGCAAACAAAGCAACTGACAGGGATTAATCTCCAAAATATACAAATACCTCATGCAGCTGAATATCAGAAAAACAAACAACGCCATCCAAAAATAGGTGGAAGATCTAAATAGATATTTTTCCAAAGAAAACATACAGATGGCCAAAAAGCACATGAAAAGATGCTCGAAAAGATGCAGAGAAATGCAAATTAAAACTACAATGTGTTATCACCTCAAACTTGTCAGAATGGTCATTATAAAAAAAAATCTACAAATAATAAATGCTGGAGAGAGTGTGTAGAAAAGGGAACCCACCTACACAGTTGGTAAGAATGTAAATTGGTACATCCACTATGGAGAACAGCATGGAATTTCCTTATAACACTAAAACTAGAACTACCATTTGATCCAGCAATCCCATTCCTGGGCATATATCTGGAGAAAACTATAATTCAAAAAGACACATGCACCCCAATGTTCATTGCAGCACTATTTACAATAGCCAGGGTATAGAAGCAACCTAAACATCCACAGACAGAGGAATGGATAAAGAACATATGGTACATATTGTACATATACAATGGAATATTACTCAGCCATAAAAAAATGAAATAATGCCATTGCAGCAACAGTGCTAGACCTAGAGATTGTCATACTGAGTGAAGTAAGTCAGATGGAGAAAGACAAATATCGTATGATATTGCTTATATGTGGAATCTGGAAAATGGTACAAATGAACTTATTTGCAAAACAGAAATAGAGTCATAGATGTAGAAAACAAACTTATGGTTACCAGGAGGAAGGGGAGGGGAGGGATAAATTGGGAGATTGGGATTCACATATACACTGTACTAAATATAAAATAGATAACTAATAAGGACATACTGTATAGCAGAGGGAACTCTACTCAATACTTTGACTCTGTAATGGCCTATATGGGAAAGGAATCTAAAAAGGAGTGGATATATGGATATGTATAACTGATTCATTTGCTGTACACCTGAAACTAACACAACATTGTAAATCAACTATTCACCAATAAAAATTTTTTTAAAAAACACAAAAATAAATAAATGGGACCTAATTAAACTTAAAAGCTTCTGCACAGCAAAGGAAACCATAAACAAAACAAAAAGACAACCCACAGAATGGGAGAAAATATTCGCAAATGAAGTGATTGACAAGGGATTAATCTCCAAAATATACAAACACACGTCATGTAGCTCTATGTCAAAAAAAACCCCCAAAAAACAACTAACAACCCAATCAAAAAAGCAGTGGAAGATCTAAATAGACATTTCTCCAGAGAAGACATACACACAGCTAAAAAGCACATGAAAAGATGCTTAACATCACTGATTATCAGAGACATGCAAATCAAAACCATGATATCACCTCACACTTGTCAGAATGGCCATCATCAAAAAGTCTACAAATAATAAATGTTCGAGAGGTTATGGAGAAGAGGGAACCTTCTTACAGTGTTGGTGGGAATGTAAATTGGTACAACCACCACGGAGAACAGTATGGAGGTTCCTTAAAAAACTAACAGTAGAGCTCCTATATGATCCAGCAATCCCACTCCTGGGCATATATCCAGAGAAAACCATAAATGAAAAAGGCACATGCATCCCAATAATTACTGCAGCACTATTTACAATAGCCAGGACATGGAAGCAACTTAAATGTCCATCAACAGAGGAATAGATTAAAAAGATGTGATACATATATACAATGGAATATTACCCAGCCATAAAGAGAACAAAATAATGCCATTGCAGCAACATGGATGGACCCAGCGATTTTCATACGAAGTTAAGTAAGTCAGACAAAGACAAATATCATATGACATCACTCATGTGGAATCTAATTTTAAAAATGATACAATTGAACTTAGTTACAAAACAGAAACAGACTCACAGATTTAGAAAACAAACAGGGTTACTAAAGGAAAAATAGTGGTGGGGGAGATGGAGGGATAAATTAGGAGCTTGGGATTAACATACACACACTACTGTATATAAAATAGATAACCAACAAGAACCTACTGTATAGTACCTGGAACTCTACTCAATATTTGATATGGGAAAAGAATTTGAAAAAGAATGAATATATGTATAACTAAATTGCTTTGCTGTACACCTGAAAGTAACACAGCTTTGTAAATCAACTATACTCCAATAAAACAAAAATAGCCAACACAAGGAAGAAAGTGATGACTGCTACAAAGGAAGTTCCAAATGTGCCAAATAGTTTCAGAGAAAGTAGGTATTTCATTAAATATCAAATATAAAAAGAAATCCCGATGTATCTTCATAAAAGCAATAGAATCATTAATATCAGTTGACATGTTTGAAATAAAAACTTCATCACAGATATTCAGGAAGAATATAGGTAACCCTTCCCTAAACAGTTATAAAATTAATGTATACCATGTTTACTAAGTACTTAGCCTCTATTTTGAAAACGGAAGAAACTGGAATTCTCAGATAATGATATCAGAAGACAAAGAATATTTCTGAATTTTTATAATCTGTATTTTGATCTAGGGTTATACAGTGCATTGTGAAGGGCTTTATTTAGGCTATTGTGAACTTAATATCTGTTATCTGACAAAATGAATGGGTTTTAACATGCTGAAAAAGGAGTTGAGTTAATTTTGGAGGCTAGTATTTACTAGCATAAAAAGTTTACTTTTTACCAATGCTATTGGTTAAAAAAAAGAGAGACATTGTACCAATGTTATTTTTTATTTTTTTTAGAATATAATTTGTTGTTTAATTTGGACAAGCTGAAATTCACACAATTCAAACTGCAACCTTATGTTTTGGGTCATGGAGGAAGGAAGTTTCAGTGTTAAATTTAATTGGAAATTTACAGTTAAATCAAAACAGACCATGACAAATTAAACATAAAATCTCTAAATATTCTGCCTCTTAAAACTAAAATTTCAGGCCTTTTGATTTTTAAAAAGAAATATTTTACTGGTAAATATCCTTATTTTACATTTGTTAAAGACAATTTCATCATCTATAAAACTATTAGTAAATCATTGATTCCCCACTGATTTGGTCAAATATAGATTCAAGTATTGGTCTGTTATTCCCTTTCTACCTGTTTATTCTATTGGTGGATGCAAAATTGTTAATATTAACTAACACACCATTGTAAAGCAATTATACCCCAATAAAGATGTTTAAAAAATATATTTTTTTTTTCTTGGTGAATACAAGTGATTGAATTCAGAATTGTCAGCATTCTGAAACACTGAAATAATAAATATTAAATACATATCAGCGGGTTCCAATAAACTTGTCTTAAGAAATGCAACGAGTCATGAAAAAGAATACGCAATCCTTGTAACATGAGTGTTACTGGTATATAGTCACATAGACATTCTTAAAAAAACAGTCATGTGAGAGGACATTTTTATCAATATGACCAATATTTGTACATTTGTGTTTTGTTTTCCTCATCGATCCTTGTTTTCTATATAAGAAACTAATTCTGGTATCTATTTTTATTACCTCCTATCAAATTGAGACTATACCATCCCCATGTGAGATAATCAGATAGGTTGGTAATCAGTTTTGTCAATTCTGTGTGTAGCCGGCCAAAATGGCTGACTTAGTAGGTCAAGTTTGATCTTGAGCAGAGGAGACAGATTCAAAAGATTAGGAAAGGGAGTCTAGGATTTGACAGGTGAGTGGGTGAGAGATTCTAAAACTTTGTGATAATTAATTAAAGATTCATCAACAAGGACCTACTGTATAGCACAGGGAACTCTGGTCAATATTATGTAACAACCTAAATGAGAAAAGAATCTGAAAAACCAGATACATATATATGTATAACCAAATCACTTTGCTGTGCACCTGAAACTAACACAACATTGTTAATCAACTCTACTCCAGTTTAAAATAAACAGTTAAAACAAAAAATAAAATAAAACAAATAAAAATGGTTTGAGACAATTGCTTTTTATTTTAAAATGAAAATATCCTTCATAAGGATTTTTATATGCCATTCACACCTTATTTTAGATGAATAAGTCACAATTTTCTTTTTTTAGTCTAAGATTAACTTCTGTACAACTGAGAAATTGATAAAGTGTGAGGAAAATTTTGGAGTTGGGTGTTCTGGTTCATGTACAGCGCCTGAGTGCCTGGACTCCTGGACAAGGAGTTTAGATAGAGGGAAGATCCAGCATCAGCATCCTAGCGCATACCCAGGATGGAGGGAAGCCAGGAGGCCGATGCGGAGATCAAGGAGAGGTGCCAGGGCCAGAAGATAAATGCAGAGCACAATGTTTGGCACATAGTAGGTGCCTAGTACATGTTTACTGAATGAATATGAAAATTTGCTTACAGGTTTGAAAAACACAGATTTTAAATAAATGAATAATAAGGGAAGAAATTCTATGCTTATCTACCTGAAGCTAGATATGAGAATAGAAAAAAAAAAAGCAAGGAAAGAAAATGTGAAACAACAGGGAAAGAATGACAAAAACAGATTAGAGTCACCTTCGATCAGGAGTCCATTCCAGGATCCATTTCTCTGCTGAAGCAAATACTTTGGCTGCCTCCCTTCATTCTCTTCTGTCCTTAGTGTTGTCCTCTAGGAAGAAAGCCCTACTCATTGAATTTAAAGCTATTGATCTAGTCTTGCTGAGGCATTACTCCTTAAGGACCTCATCCTAACTGTTGGATCAGTAAGATGAATAGAGCCCAACAACGTATGTTTACGATGTCACTTTATTTCATTACAAGGCATGTAGATTACAAAGATGGAACAGGAAAAGATAGCTTAGGACATATAACACTTATTCATATGGACTTAGCGAAAAATCACTGGGAAAATACATTTATCTTTTTTACACTTGTTTGCCTTTTAGCACTCAGAACAGTGCTTATGAGTAACCTCCTGAACTGAATCAATTAGGAAATGAAGGCAGGAAAACTTAGGAAATTATTCTGTTTCTTAAAGTTTCAACTTTAGAACAGATGATTGATCGGATTGTTTCATATGGTTGGTGCTGAAATTTGTAGAATATCTGCCTGACTTTATATTCACTTTCTCCATGTAAACATTTATGACCTCCTCAGTAACAGGAAATTTTTCTTGAGTTAACCAAATTATGACCTCAGAAATTCGCTTAGCAAGATTTTAGGAGTCCCCCATCTCCTTTTATTTTTCCTAGGATTTCCCTCCCCCTCTTTTATTTTTCCTTCCAGACAATTACTTTCAAATTCTTTTTGTAGACACCATTTAAGCTAATGTTATGTAATCATAGAAAAGGTGAATAGTAGGTTATTTTTAGGCAAAAAGAATAAAAATCCTCAGATAAAGACTCAAATTTTACTTGAAAGGACAAATATGGTTCACCTGGGTTCACAACCCTTTCTACCCAGAGATAGGGTGATCCCTTGACAATGTAGTGTGTTTCTATGCTGTTGTGCTATGGAGAAACGTTGCAAAGGGTCCAGGAAGTCTGATGGAATATCCCCTCAATCCTCTGAACCTGAAAGCAGAGGCACTCCAAAGACAAATTTGTGTGTTCCATTGCTGTTTGCACATGTTATTACTGATCCAAATGAGAGCTTACTAGTTTGTAGGGAATGCTTTAACCTGGACACAGAGCCCTGTGCTCTCATCCTGACACTAAGTAGCCAAGTTGCTGTGATCAAGTTTTTTTTAGCTCCCTAAGCGCTTAAAGATGTCCAATGAAAGACCTATGAAGTCCCCCAAATTTCTAATATTCTAACCTATGCTGTCTTGTGATTACAGTTTCCTTGCATATTGAAACATAACTAAAGTTCCATGATCAGATACTTCCTGAGCTAAAGCATGTGAGTATATCTACTGATACAATTGTCCACATAGGTAATATAACTTATCCTTGAAAACACTGTATAGGACACCAGACCACGAAGATGTTACATCATCACAATGTAAGATGGACATCATCACAATGTATATGCTTTAAAAGGATCACTGTTAATGATCAGTTCTCAAGAACATAGTCACATTGTTATATTCCTAATGAGATTTGATGATCCTGCACATCTAAATGGTTAAATTCTTAAATAGGTTAACTATATATATGTATACATACACTCTCACACACACACACACACACACACACACACAAATCATTTGTGACTTGTGGCTCAATAAATCAAGTAATTGTAATCTTTTAACATTAGGAACATTTTGATCATCTCACATTGTAACAGACTGAGGAGTTGAAATTAAGCAACATAAAATGCAGAATTATAAAAACCCTCTTGTAATACAAAATTCATGGAAACAAAACTCCAATTTCCTGATGGATATATTATATTAATGTAATGGATACCTCAGTGTAGTTAAATTGCATTAAATGGTTATTAATGCTTGAATAAACTTCAAGGAAGTGGGTACTGGTTGAAATGGGATAATATTTTGCTCTGCTAAATTATATGTTAATTGGTATTTCCTCTCTTGTAAAAGGACCTAAAGGGTTTAATAAAATGTGTGGTGGAAACATTATTTTTTTTCCTTCTTGAGATATTAAGTCAAGATTTTAACTGGAAGTGTTTCAAACCCCTTCCCAGAAAATTCTTCAGTATTTGCGATGACATGAGTGTCAGGGACTCCCAAAAGTAAACAATTAAAGCTTTTAGTCATCCAAATAATGATAGACTGCATCATGGGAAAAAATGTTACAAACTGCAGTGGAGATTTGTTTTCTTACTGCATATTCCATGGAGGGGAGGGATAGCGGGCTGGGGGTGGGGTATATATATAGAGAGGCATTCCATAGCCAAGTATAGGCTACCTTTGTTATTCTCAAGTTACGTCAAATGCTGTATTTGATAATACAAGGAACAAGAATTTGCAGTTCATTTTCATTTTATCCGATTATGAAAAATACCAGAAACCTCAAGTTTTACCTGAGGGATGTGGTGCTTCTGTTATACATGAGGAAAACAGCTTCAACCAAGTACTTGAATCTGGCCAGGCTAGAGACACATTTTGAGCTTTAATTTTTTAGAGAGGCGTTAACTCTCTGATAAAATTAGGTCTGTGCCCCTGAATGCTTAAAAGGGACAGAGTACTTAAAGATCATATAGTTTTCAGGACTGAACACAAGTGAAACTGGCACAGGGGGCATATCAGGAAAATTAAGTTTGGGAACTTAGAAAGCATGCGGAGATTTACAAGCCAGAGTTAGTGCACTGACTTCTATTTAAATATTATTTAGAAGTTTTCCTGCTCAGTTCTTGTCTTGTGGGAGACACATCTCATTTTCTTTAGGGTCAGCAGTCACAATGTTACTCAAGTGCCATACAAAAAAGGAAACATGGGCCACTCAATCTAAAATAATAGACAATGTGGCCCAGTCACATGGACTACATCACCAGATGAAATATTTGTAGCACTGTAAAAGCTAAACCCATGAGGCTGGCAATTCCAAGTAACTAAGACCAACAGGAAGTGACCCCCAACTCTAGGGTGACACTTTGCTTTCAATTGAAACATAGCAATCAACAGGGAAGTTAAAAAAAAAGAGAAACTACAGAAAAGAAGAAAGAGTCATTAATCAAGGCACCAAAGGGGGAAAATGGTATGTGCACTTCAGGATAAACAGGGACATGGTAAGGTCAATGTAAATTCATGGCCATTTAAAATCTATCACTGAAAGCTGTGTGTACCCCCAGGTCCCTTAGGGATACACACACACACACACACACACACACACACACACACACACACAAAATTTATTCATCTAGAGAGAATACTGGGACAAAATTAAAAAGGATAAAAACTCAGCTAAACCCATACAACTGAGATGCATATATACTCTCACATAGGGTGAGCAAATAAAACAAAGTGTCAACTTTTAGTGTATTTGTCAACCTACACAAGGTACATTCCTGGTTCAGTGTTTTAGGCTTTGTATTAGATCCTATCTCTTTGAGCTTCCTCTAATATAATTCTCTTCAGAGGCTACTGCATTTGTTATTTTTAAAGACACACTTTATCAAGACATGACAGAATCTTACTTTTCTAGTGATTTAAACCTGGGAAGTACCTGGCTTCCAATGATTCTTGTTTGTCATCTAGTTTACACAGATGGAAACCACTGTTGTTTCTTTTGTGTGTGGATTGTTCAAACTGAAAATCCTGCATCATTGTGTCTTCTCTGGAGAAAACAAAAAAATTTTATTGGTCTCCAAAGACAGTGCACCTAATAACACAGTGCATGGGAAAATATCTTCCCTTCCCTTAACACTTCCTAGACTGTGCAGAGGAAATAAAAGATCTTCTAATGCCATGCCAGCACCAAAGCAAGCATATTGTTTCATCTACACGATTTTAATCCAAAAGAATCATGTAAAACATGTTAATGCCCTAAATTGAAAACAAACAGCCATTAGCTGGCTTTAAATCACAAGATGTGATTGCATTAGTTCAATGGAAAGCATTGGTGACAGGGGAAACTTACTTACTCCACCACCTTACTAGCTCTGTGACCTTAAATGAATTACCAAACGTCCCCACGTTTAATTTTCCTCCTCTTCAAAATGGGGCACCCACCTCCTAAAGTTGTGGTGTGATTTTCGTACTACATGTGTATTTTTTAACTGTCCCTAGCCCCTCTCCCATAGGAGAGTATCAAAAGGAGTGATTATTATATGCCTAATGGAATCCAAGAAATTCTTCATGTCAGGTGATATCTTACTTCATAAACTATACTAATAGAGGTGCTTTTAAGTTAGCACTCCTTTTATTATTAAACTTTCCCCTTCTAAAATGCCATACAATTTAGCAAATTCTTCTCTTACTAAACATTTTACACCTACCTCTGCCCAAATTCCTATGATTAGAAAAACTGATTACATTATCTCACCAAGAGAGGCTTATTGTCTCCTTTAGAGATAACCCCATCCTTCCCACCTTATTTAACTCAGAAAAATGTCCTACATATGGTGCTCACCTTCCTGCCACAAAGTCGATGTTTCTTTTCCCAGTAGCTCTCTGAACAAGAGTGATAATTATTGGTGCAGAATGGAGGGTGGTAATGACTGCCACATATTTCTTATCTCTATTTGGAGGCTTATGATATTTCTCTGTGTCATCCCATTTCTGACCTCATTCCAAAGCTGTGATAGGTCTTAGGGATGCATAGTGTAGACAACTGCATTAAACCATGAAAATCAGTTCTTTGCACATTTCGTCTGGAGGTTTTACCCCCGTCCTCCCAACCGTTTTCCTTCCATTATCTGGGACACAATGAGACTCTTATAAAGGACAAAGCAGCCTGGGAAATGTGTAGGAGAGAGAGTTTCAGGTGTAAGGACATAAACATAGTCTACAGTTGTGATACAATCTGAATAACTGAGAAGGGTGGGAAAAACTGAGAGACAGTGAACTTTCTTCTGGCATACAGGGAATGTTCAATAGGTTAAAAGAAGAAATAATAGCATTAGCACAGAAAGTTATCGTTTATTATATGCATTTCTAGGCAAATGTAAGAGAGTGGTCATATACTAAGACAATGATAAAAATGATAATCCCACTCAGGAATTTTATTCAGATACCTAAAAGAAAATTCCATAGGTCACTTTTTAAAATACAGATATCACATTCCCTTTCTGCTGACAAAAGCAGAAGAGTTAAAGTTTAAAAAATAAATGAAAGCTTCATGGTAGAGTCAGTTCCAATCTAAGAGCATTTAGAAACCTCTGGAAAGGGTAGAGAAAAACCTAAAAGAAGCATTTGGGGGTGTGTATTTTACTGGTTAGTATGACCAAGGGGCTTGTAGAGTCAAAGACAAGCATAAAGTCAATGCTCTCTTATGACTGAAAAGGAAGATGTGTGCTCTAAGTAAAACTGTACAGACAGAGAACCTGAGAACCTGTGGACTTTCAGTGTTGGACACTGTCATAATAGCCAGGCTGTCCTTTGTTATTTCCAACTGTTAAGCTCAGGGGCTATCAATTCATAGCCTTTCCAGAGTGTTCTAGATTACTGCTTCTGCTAGAGTCAGAAGGGGCAAAGTAACCTTTCTAATGCAATCAATAACTTTTGAGTGAAATTCTAGCTATGTGGTGTAAAATCTAACATGAGATTCAACTGGCTGATGGGCATAGGTTCTTAGGACATACACTGCTGCCTAACATGGTGGTGAGCCCTGCAGCTCTCAGAACGGAGTTCAGAGTACCTCCTTATGTTGTGTCTGGAAGCAGAAGACAGATATTAGGTCAGTAAGGAGGTTAATATAAATATGCAGAAGCAATGGCATGCAGTTGTAACAGATGTCCAACATGCGGTTCTGTCAAAGGAAATTTGTGACTATGAACTGTTGATTATTAGTGGCCTAATAGGGGCAACATTGATAATTTAGATCATATTGTAGATGATAATTATGGAAGGCCATGGTCTCTCCACTGTGAATTTGGCTTTTAACATGTTGCTTCTCCTTTGGAAAAAAAAAATGTTATTGAAGCTATTATGTTATTACTACACTCTAGGACAAAATGAGTGAACCTATTTTCCCGGAATGACAGATGATCACTGAATCATCATCCACTCAGACAAAATAGCAGCAGACACCAACTCAGTTAGTGCTCCACAACAGAATATTTTTTCAACTTTCATTCCCTCAATTCTCCTTGGTCACATATCTGCTAGTTCTGATCAAATTATTAAAAACATCTAAGCCATTATAAAAGAGGAATTAGATTTGATCTCTCTACTTAGAAGTGGCAACCAAAATGTGCATTAACAAAAATGTACTGAGCAGTCTCTGGGAGGGCTCACGCCAAGGAGTACTTCCCAGAACTTCTGCTGCCAGTGTCCTTGTCCTCACGGTGAGACACAGCCACCCCCCGCCTCTGCAGGAGACCCTCCAACACTAGCAGAGAGAAGAATTCAACATCAATTTTGGACCTCATTGCTCAGCATTTAGACATCTAGGTACCAAAGACTGCTCCGTAAGAGAGAACAGGGAAGTTCAAGTTCAGATGAAAGAGCACTGTCCATCTTAACTTCTTGAAGTTCTGATTTATTGAATTTCATTCATTTAAAAATTACAAAGGATTTGAGAAGATGGCGGAAGAGTAAGACGCAGAGATCACCTTCCTCCCCACAGATACACCAGAAATACATCTACACGTGGAACTGCTCCTATAGAACACCTACTGAACGCTGGCAGAAGACTCAGACCTCCCCAAAGGCAAGAAACTCCCCATGTACCTGGGTAGGGCAAAAGAAAAAAAGAAAAAACAGAGACAGAAGAATAGGGACGGGACCTGCACCAGTGGGAGGGAGCTATGAAGGAGGAAAGGTTTCCACACACCAGGAAGCCCCTTCGTGGGTGGAGACTGCGGGTGGCGGAGGCAGGGGGGTGGCTTCGGCGCCATGGGGGAGAATGCAGCAACAGGGGTGCGGAGGACAAAGCGGAGAGATTCCTGCACAGAGGACCGGTGCAGACCTGCACTCACCAGCCCAAGAGGCTTGTCTGCTTACCCGCCAGGAAGGGCAGGGGCTGAGAGCTGAAGCTCTGGTGGAGACTGCGGGTGGCGGAGGCAGGGGGGTGGCTTCGGCGCCATGGGGGAGAGTGCAGCAACAGGGGTGCGGAGGACAAAGCGGAGAGATTCCCGCACAGAGGACCGGTGCAGACCTGCACTCACCAGCCCAAGAGGCTTGTCTGCTTACCCGCCAGGAAGGGCAGGGGCTGAGAGCTGAAGCTCGGGCTTCAGTCAGGACTGGGGTTGGCTGCGTGAACACAGCCTGAAGGGGTTAGTGCACCACGGCTAGCCAGGAGGGAGTCCGGGGAAAAGTCTGGACATGCCAGAGAGTCAAGAGACTTTTTCTTCCCTCTTTGTTTCCTGGTGTGCGAGGAGAGGGGATTAAGAGCACCGCTTAAAGGAGCTCCAGAGATGGGTGTTGCCAGGGTCCCGGGATCCAGGGACAACTTCCCTGGGAGAATGCACACGCGCCTCAAGCTGGTGCAACGTCACGCTGACCTCTGACACTGCAGCCCCTCCCCCCGCACTCCGTGCCCCGCCCTCCTCCCGGCCTGAGTGAACCAGAGCCCCCGAATCAGCGGCTCCTTTAACCCCGTCCTGTCTCCCAAAACAATTAAGAAAATGGGAATAGGAACATACATATCAATAATTACCTTAGATGTAAATGCATTAAACACTCCCACCACAAGACACAGACTGGCTGAATGGATACAAAAACGAGACCCGTATATATGCTGTCTAAAAGAGACGCACTTTAGACCTAGAGACACATACAGACTGAAAGTAAGGGGATGGAAAAAGATATTCCATGCAAATGGAAACCAAAAGAAAGCTGGAGTAGCAATTCTCATATCAGACAAAACAGACTTTAAAATAAAGACTATTATAAGAGACAAAGAAGGACACTACATAATGATCAAGGGATCGATCCAAGAAGAAGATACAACAATTGTAAATATTTATGCACCCAAACATAGGAGCACCTCAATACACAAGGCAAATACTAACAGCCATAAAAGGGGAAATTGACAGTAACACAATCATAGTAGGGGACTTTAACACCCCGCTTTCACCAATGGACAGATCATCCAAAATGAAAATAAATAGGGAAACAAAAGTTTAAATGATACATTAAACAAGATTGGCTTAATTGATATTTATAGGACATTCCATCCAAAAACAACAGAATACACATTTTTCCCAAGTGCTAATGGAACATTCTCCAGGATAGATCATATCTGGGTCACAAATCTAGCCTTGGTAAATTTAAGAAAATTGAAATCGTATCAAGTATCTTTTCCGACGACAACACTATAAGTATAGATATCAATTACAGGAAAAGATCTGTAAAAAATACGCACACATGGAGGCTAAACAATACACTACTTAATAACGAAGTGATCACTGAAGAAATCAAAGAGGAAATCAAAAAACAGCTAGAAAAAAATGACAATGGTGACACGATGACCCAATACCTATGGGATGCAGCAAAAGCACCTCTAAGAGGGAAGTTTTTAGCAATACAATCCTACCTGAAGAAACAGGAAACATCTCAAATAAACAACCTAACCTTGCACCTAAAGCAATTAGAGAGAGAAGAACAAGAAAACCCCAAAGTTAGCAGAAGGAAAGAAATCATAAAGACCAGATCAAAAATAAATGAAAAAGAAATGAAGGAAACAATAGCAAAGATCAATAAAACTAAAAGCTGGTTCTTTGAGAAGATAAACAAAATTGATAAACCATTTGCCAAATTCATCAAGAAAAAAAGGGAGACGACTCAAATCAATAGAATTAGAAATGAAAAAGGAGAAGTAACAACTGACACTGCAGAAATACAAAGGATCATGAGAGATTACTACAAGGAACACTATGCTAATAAAATGGACAACCTGGAAGAAATGGACAAATTCTTAGAAATGCACAACCTGCCAATACTGAACCAGGAAGAAATAGAAAATATGAACAGACCAATCACAAGCACTGAAATGGAAACTGTGATTAAAAATCTTCCAGGGGCTTCCCTGGTGGTGCAGTGGTTGGGAGTCCGCCTGCCGATGCAGGGGACGTGGGTTCGTGCGCCAGTCCAGAAGGATCCCGCATGCCTCTGAGTGGCTGGGCCCGTGAGCCATGGCCGCTGAGCCTGCGCGTCCACAGCGGGGGAGGGTACAGCAGTGAGAGGCCCACATACCGCAAAATTTAGGGAGGATGGGAGGGAGGGAGAAGCAAGAGGGAAGAGATATGGGAACATATGTATATGTATAACTGTTTCACTTTGTTATAAAGCAGAAACTAACACAGCAGTGTAAAGCAATTGTACTTCAATAAAGATGTTAAAAAAATAAAAATAAATAAAAATTAGATATTGTTAAAAAAAATGTACTGAGCAACTATTTCAGTCAAGATACTATCTTAATGCATCAGGTGAGAGGGCAAAAGATGGGAAGGAGACAAAAATGCATTTTGTGCACAATATAGTCTAGTTATACAGATGAACTAAATGTACTTTGAAATCTTTGTAAAATGCCAACATCACATATTAATTCAACAGCACAAGAAAGGCCACAGAGCAATTCAAAATAATTTCTATTTGAAGAACCAGGGCATAAAATGCTATGAATGCAGAGAAGACTGCAGTGCATGGAGTGGGCTGAGGCTACAACTGTCATAGGACCGGGAGAAAAAGAAGAGCATGGACATCATGAGCACAAGCTCAGGCAAAAGAGTGCAGGACAAGCTTCCTAATGTAGGCCAGATTAACAGAAGACTGGGCTTACAAGTAGCATGTGTAACATTTTACCTATTTTTCAAGTTAAATTCAAGGCTAGCCTGGTTGGTAGTAGAGGGTGGCTGAACCCCCTCTGAAAACTCAAACGATCAGAGCTAAACATAAAGAAAATATTAAGGAAGGAGGTGAAGGAAAGAAATCCATGAAATCTACAGTAAATATGTATTAGGATAGAATAAGCAAAATAAAGGTTTTTTCTATCCCTTTCCCACACAAACACAACTGCTATGAGATTATAGGTGAGGCATAAATCTTACACTTTTTCTCATTCATAGTCTATTTAATTTATAGAAAAAACACACTCAATTTCTCATTTGGAGTGTCAAAAATATTCTCTCTTAAGATACAATCAGGATGAGTGTATCCTACAAGACTAGACAGATGTTGAGGAGAAAGGCAAGAAAGTACTTCCATCCACATTACAGGTGCTATCACTGAAAGGGAGACACACATATGAACATGTCAGAACTGGCTGTAAAAGGGGAAGCTGCTGTTCTAAGTACAACCTTGCACTTGGAAACATAGGGCTGCCAGGGGAAAGGAAACAGATGCCCTGCTGGACTTATTAATGGTGTGACACTTTTATATAAAGCACTGAGATCTGGTATGGCTTTTATAAAAAAGCAAAAAACCCAGGAAAACTTTCAGTTGCTTAGGTGACTGGACTTGTTAATGTTTGCTCTGATTACTAATTTGGAAATTTATAAGACCTTTTTCTTTGAATGTTTCAAAAACTTTCTCTGGGCATTGCTTTTAACATAATAACCTGTTTTGCTAGTAGGTGTCTACACTCTAACTACATTGCACCTTTCTCTACTTTGGCATTAGAATTAAAACATTTATGTTTTAAGATTTAACCAGAAATTTGTTTTTGTATTTTTCTTCACTTAGATTCTTCAAGGTTAATGAGGATCCTCCCCATTTTCCTATATTTCTCTATACAGGCTCAAATTTAAGGACAAATTATCCAATCTTCTTACTCCCAGTAGTGGCATCTCAACTGTTTAGACTTAAGGGCAGTAAAAATCATTTTTGTCAACTTTATGAGATTTCTCCAGTACATGAGAAAGAGCACTTAATCCTATGTAATTCAGTAAGCAGAATAAGGACCAAAGGTTCACCATACTACTTTATGATCTTTTGGAGTTTCCTCAAAGTACTACTACTCCCTCTTGTACCCCTTACACTAAACTTGTAAGGGAATTTGAAAAATCCCTGCTTGGAAACTCCTTAAATTTCCAAATATAGGCCTCTACACATTGATTTTAATTAATTATCAGAGATAACATAAGTCATCCTGGAGGTCCAGTTGCTAATCCTCCTAGTCGGCTTTCATCTAGGACGTGGACAATTCATCCATGGTAAAATTTAATTTTAGCTATAATTACAAAAGTTTGAAATTAAATCTCACTAGTGCTATGCTTCCATTAATATGGACAAAATAACTGATCTACTTAGGATTAATGTGGGGGACAAAAGTAAGATTTAATTTTTAACTTTTATAATTAATTGGGAAAATGTGATAAAGGATTTTGTTTCAGAGAGAGAGAAATAGAGAAAGTTTCAGGGTTTCAAGGAAGACATTCCAGCAGTCCCTCAAACCTCTTATATCCTTAAAGAATATTGTTTAAGGTAATATGAACTGTAGCTCAAACTAAAAATAATATGTAACAGCTCTCAAATTGAAGATTTGAAACTTGAGCTTATAGTACATTTCTCTCCAACAACTACAGAAGATGGAGATATAGAATAGAATTCTGACTTTTTATATACTACAGGGTAACTACATAAGCCAATTACATTGATAATCAGGGTGATCATAAGGAATACAATACTCTTACACAAAAGAGGCTCCACCTACTCAGTTACCTTATCACAGTCAACATTTCTTCATGCTGCTAATATTCTCACTGGTATATGAGTTTCAAGTTATTAAGGTCTAGAAAATTAAAAGAAACTGACAAGTATATTAAGAACCAGACTCTGAGACACGTTCAAGAAAATCTCAGTGCTTGATTTTCTGGTTCCTATTTATTCTACTTAATGACAGTTGTGGTTTGTGGAATGAAACATTCTCAAGTTTCAAAAAATTTCCAGCCTAGACCGTAAAGGGAGTAATCAGTGGAGAGAGAGATTCATGATATGCTCTAACCACAGAACTCTTGGAGATACAGACAAGAGGGTCTTTCAGTAACCCTAATGTGAATTACCCTAATGGGAAATCCGAATGAGTAATAGAATGTAAATGATGGTCATCAGTAAGCTGAGGCATCAGGGACTCTGTGGGGATTGATAATTATAAAAAAACATACTTAACCACAACTTCCTTTTTGCCTTAAATATTCAGGTGATTAGAGATTTCTTTTGTTTTCCTCTTCCTTGTGTATGCCTGTCATCTTCACTGTACTGGCAGCTTATGGAGTAAACACAATAAAATGTGGTGATACAACATTTAGACATGTTGCTGAAGGAGAAAAGAGAAAATACTAAGTTCTGAGAATGGATACCACCTGGTTTTAGTAACCACAGAGGCAGAATATTTAGTTATAAAGGCAAGCTCAAGTTTTACAGTCCATATCGCTCTTATTTAAATGTACTAGTTTTTTATTTTAAGAAAATTGAAGATGGTTTCCCACAGGATCAATGATACACTTGGATGTTACATTGCTTGAGAAATTCCAAATGACCACAAAATAAATGTGGAAAACTAAGAAATGATTTTGAATTTAGTCATAAAAAAATAATTATGATCAATGAAATCCAGTGGTAAGATATATAAATGAAGCTAGTCTTCTTTCATTGGATGGAAAGAACTATGCTGTTTTGGCAAATAAAAGAATGTTTGAATTGATTCATGGTTAAATTACTAGAATATTAGAAAGTGAGAGTTAATTTTAAAAGATCTGTAATATACCCAATGAATACAGAGGGAGCATTACTCATCTAATTAGCATTAAATGAATAAAAAATATTCAAGAACATATAACATTTTTGTTGGTGGTAAATCATTCAAAAATAATCCTTTAATATTATATTCCATAAAGTGATAAGAAATTCAAAATAATTTTTAAAATTTATTTCCTTAAAATGCATCATCTTCCTTATTTAAGGTTAGCAGTTATTGAAATTCACTTCCACATGTTAATGTTCCACTGACTGACACATAAAGAAGCTTGTTGAAAAATGAAATGTAAACCCAAAAGTGAAAAAGAGATTACTGACAAAATGTGAATGACTTTATTTGGTGGAAGAAAACAAACATTAGACTTTCCCATGAACATTTGTTTGATTTTGGTGTAGTTCATCTCCAGAAATGTGAAAATGATATAGGTTTTTTCAATCAGGGTTATATTAGATTAAGAGTGTGGAATGGAAAATAATACAGGTCAGAAACTTCTCATAAAAATCAGTTCTGAAGTTTTCTTTTTAATTATTCTCTCAACTTTGATTAAGATGCTAATATGTTCTGAACACTTATATGTTGATCAAAATACAACAAACGTCTAATCCACTTAAGGGCCAAATTATATTGGAAACAATGGGTTCATATAAATGAACAATTAAAATAACTTGTATTCAATTCAGCCTAACAGAAGAAGGAATCAAATATTATTTTCCTGAATGACTGAAGACATTAACTTTGGTTGACAGAAAGTTTCTCTCTTCTCACTACTGGTAAGTTAACAGGAGGATACAGTTTGCTATAGTGGTTAGTATTGTTCAACTAACTAAGGGTAACTGTAGTAATACGTGCTTGTCAAAACACCCAGAATAGGGGCTTCCCTGGTGGCGCAGTGGTTGAGAGTCTGCCTGCCAATGCAGGGGACGTGGGTTCATGCCCTAGTCCGGGAAGATCCCACATGCCGTGGATACCCAAAAAAAAAAAAAAAAAAAAAAAAAAACCCATCCAGAATAAAAAGCTAGTATATGTGCCAGTTTAATTCTTTCGAAGAACTTTTGACTGACTGTATAGATTATGAGATGAAATATTTCTGAATTAGAAAAAAAGATTTTCTGTAGGGTTTAGGGAGATGACCTTAGAAAAATTCATAAACAATGCAGAGTGTATCCCAAGCTATGAATTAGAATTTGTACAATTTCAAAAAATTCCTATCATGAGGTAAGATAAAAAAAAGGGATAGAAATCCTGCAGAATGGAGCCCACAAACACAGAGAGTTAGAGAAAATGAGATGGCAGAGAAATATGTTCTAGACGAAGGAACAAGATAAAACCACAGAATAACACTAAGTAGAGATAGGCAATCTGCCTGAAAAAGAATTCAGAGTAATGACAGTAAAGATGATCCAAGAACTCAGAAAAAGAATGGAGGCATAGACTGAGAAGAGACAAGAAATGTTGAACAAAGAGCTAGAAGCTTTAAAGAACTAACAGAGATGAACAACACAATAACTGAAATGAAAAATACACTAGATGGAATCAACAGCAGAATAAATGAGGCAGAAGAATAAATAAGAGAGCTGGAAGACAGAATGGTGGAAATCAGTGCCACACAACAGAATAAAGAAAAAAGAATGAAAAGAAATGAGGACAGTCTAAGAGACCTCTAGGACTACATTAAATACACCAACATTCACATTACAGGGTTCACAGAAGGAGAAGAGAGAAAGAAAGGGCCTGAGAAAATATTTGAAGAGATACTAGCTGAAAACTACCCTAACATAGGAAAGGAAACACTCGAATCCAGGAAGCACAGAGAGTCCCATACAGTATAAACCCAAGGAGGAACATGCTGAGACACATATCAAATTGACAAAAATTAAAAACAAAGAGAAAATATTAAAAGCAACAAGAAGAGAAAAGCAAAAATAATACACAACAGAATCCCCATAAGGTTATCAGCTGATTTTTTCAGCAGAAACTCAGCAGACCAGAAGGGAGTGGCACAATATATCTAAAGTGATGAAAGGGAAAAACCTACAACCAAGAATACTCTACCCAGCAAGGCTCTCATTCAGATTTAATAGAGAAATCAAAAGCTTTAAAGACAGGCAAAAGCTAAGAGAATTGAGGACCACCAAACCAGCTTTAAAACAAATGCTAAAGGAACTTCTCTAGGTGGAAAAGAAAAGACCACAACTAGAAACATGAAAATTACAAATGGAAAAGCTCACTACTAAAGGCAAACATAAAGTAAAGGTAGGAAATCATCCACATTTAAATATAATATCAAAACCAGCAATCATGAGAACAGGAGAGTACAGATGCAAGACATTGGAAATGCATTGGAAATTAAGAGACCAGCAACTTAAAATGATCTTGTATATATACAGACTAGTATATCAAAACTTCATGGGAATTGCAAACCAAAAATCTACAATAGAATCTACAATCACACACACACACAAAAGCAATCCATACACAACACTGAAGACAGTCATCAAATCAAAAGAGAAGGTGAACAAAAGAGGAAGGGAAGAAAAAAAAACCTACAAAAGCAAATCCAAAACAATTACCGAAGTGGCAATAAGGACATACATATTAATAATTACCTTAAATATAAATGAATTAAATGCTCCAACCAAAAGACACAGACTGGCTGAAGGAATACAAAGACAAGACCTGTATATATGCTGTCTACAACAGACCCACTTCAGATCTAGGGACACATACAGACTGAACGTGAGGTGATGGAAAAAGTTATTCCATGCAAATGGAAATCAAAAGAAAGCTGGAGTAGCAATACTAACATCAGACAAAATCAACTTTAAAATGAAGTCTGTTACAAGAGACAAGGAAGGACACTACATTATCAAGGGATCAATCCAGAAAGAAGATATAACAATTGTAAATATATATGCACCCAACATAGGAGCACTTCAATATATAAGGCAAATGCTAACAGCCATAAAAGGAGAAACTGACAGTAACACATTAATAGTGGGGGATTTTAACACCCCACTTTCATCAATGGACAGATCATCTAGACAGAAAATGAATAAAGAAACACAAGCCTTAAATGACACATTAGCCCAGCTAGACTTAACTGATATTTATAGGGCATTCCACCCCAAAGCAGCAAAATACACTTTCTTCTCAAGTGCACATGGAAAATTCTCCACGATTGATCACATCTGGGCCAAAAATCAAGCCTGGGGAAATTTAAGAATATTGAAGTCACATCAAATACCTTTTTCAACCACAATGCTATGAGATTAGAAATCAACTGCAGGAAAAAAACTTTATAAAACACAAACATGTGGAAGCTAAATAATATGTTACCCCCAAAAAACGGATAACTGAAGAAATCAAAGAGGAAATAAAAAAGTACGTAAAGACAAATGAAAACAAAAACATGATGATCCAAAACCTATGGGATGTGGCAAAAGCAGTTCTAAGTGGAAAGTTTATAGCAATACAATCTTACCTCAGGAAATAAGAAAAATCTCAAATAAACAATCTAACCTTACACCTAAAACAACTAGAGAAATAAGAACAAACAAAACCCAAAATTAGTAGAAGGAAAGAAATCATAAAGATCGAGAAGAAATACATGAAATAGAGATGAAGAAAACAATAGCAAAGATCAATAAAACTAATAGCTGGTTCTTTGAAAAGATAATCAAAACTGATAAACCTTTAGCCAGACTCATCAAGAAAAAAAGGGACAGGGCTCAAACCAATAAATTTAGAAATGGAAAAGAAGAAGTACAATGGACACCACAAAATACAAAGCATTATGAGAGACTGTTACAAGCAATTATATGCCAATAAAATGGACAATCCAGAAGAAATGGAGAACTTCTTAGAAAGGTGCAACCTTCCAATACTGAACCAGGAAGAAATAGAAAATGTGAAGAGAACAATCACAAGTACTGAAATTGAAACAGTGATTAAAAAATGTCCAGGACCCAATGGCTTCACAGGCAAATTCTATCAAACATTTGGAGAGTTAACACCTCTCCTTTGGAAAGTCTTCCAAAAAACTGCAGAGGAAGGAATACTCCCAAACTCATTCTATGAGGCTACCATCACCATGATACCAAAACCTGTCAAAGATACCACAAAAAAAGAAAATTATAGGCCAATATCACTGTTGAATATAGATGCAAAAATCTTCAACAAAATGCTAGTGAACTGAATCCAGCAATACATTAAAAGGATCATACACCATGATCAAGTGGGATTTATCCCACGGATGCAAGGATTTTTCAATAACCACAAATCAATCCGTGTGATACACCCCATGAACAGACTGAAGAATAAAAACCATATGATCATCTCAACAGATGCAGAAAAAGCTTTTGACAAAATTCAACATCCATTTATGATATAAAAAAAAAAACCTCTCCAGAAAGTGCACATAGAGGGAACTTACCTCAACATAATAAAGGCCAAAAATGCAAACTCAGAGCTAACATCATTCTCAATAGTGAAAAGCTGAAAGCAATTCTGCTAAGATCAGGAA
Source organism: Neophocaena asiaeorientalis asiaeorientalis (assembly GCF_003031525.2). Classification (NCBI taxonomy): domain Eukaryota; kingdom Metazoa; phylum Chordata; class Mammalia; order Artiodactyla; family Phocoenidae; genus Neophocaena; species Neophocaena asiaeorientalis. The sequence continues at coordinate 5,556,561 of NW_020173124.1, read as the reverse complement.
CAAGACAAGGATGTCCACTCTCGCCACTTTTATTCAACAGTTTTGGAAGTCCTAACCAAGGCATTCAGAGAAGAAAAATATATAGAAGGTATCCAAACTGGAAAAGAAGTAAAATTGTCACTGTCTGCAGACTACATGATACTATACCTAGAAAATCCTAAACAGGCTACTAGAAAACCACTACAGCTCATCAGTGAATTCAGTAAAGTTGTAGGATACAAAATTAATACACAGAAATCTCTTGCATTCCTATACACTAACAATGAAAGAGAAGAAAGAGAAATTAAGAAAACAATCCCATTTACCATCACATCAAACAGAATAAAATACCTAGAAATAAACCTACCTAAGCAGACAAAAGACCCATACTATGAAAACTATAAGATACTGATAAATCGAAGATGAAAGAAACAGATGGAAAGATGTACCATGTTCCTGGACCAGAACAATCAAAATGATTATACTACCCAAGGCAATCTACAGATTCAATGCAATCCCTATCAAATAACTGATTATATTTTTCACAGAACTAGGACAAAAATTTTAAATTTGTGTGGAAACACAAAAGTCCCTGAATAGCCAAAGCTATACTGAAGAAGTAAAACGGAGCTGGAAGGATCAGACTCCCTGTGTGCAGACTATACTACAGAGCTACAGACATCAAAACAGGATGGTACTGATATAAAAACAGAAATATAGATCAATGGAGCAGGATATAAAGCCCAGAAATAAACCCACACACCTATGGTCAACTAATCTATGACAAAGAAGTCAAGAATATACACTGGAGAAAAGGCAGTCTCTTCATAAATGGTGCTGGAAAACTGGACAGCTACATGTAAAAGAATGAAATTAGAACACTCCCTAATACCATGCACAAAAATAAACTCAAAATAGATTAAAGACCTACATGTAAGACTGGATACTATAAAACTCTTGGAAGAAAACACTGGCAAAACACTCTTTGACATAAATCGCAGCAATTATATTTTTGCATCCACCTCCTAGGGTAATGAAAATAAAAATAAACAAATGCGACCTAATTAAACTTAAAAGCATTTGCACAGCAAAGGAAACCATAAACAAATCAAAAAGACAACCCACAGAATGGGAAGAAATATTTGCAAACAAAGTGACCGAAAAGGGATTAATCTACAAAATACACACACACCTCATGCAGCTCAATATCAAAAAACAAACAACCAAATCAAAAAATGGGCAGAAGATCTAAATAGAGATTTCTCCAAAGAAGACATACATATGGCCAAAAAGCACATGAAAAGATGCTCAACATCACTAATTATTAGAGAAATGTAAATCGAAACTACAATGAGGCATCACCTCACACTGGTCAGAATGGCCATCAACAAAATGTCTACAAACAATAAATTCTCAAGAAAGTATGGAGAAAAGGGCACCCTCCTACACTGTTCGTGGGAATATAAATTGCTACAACCACTACTGAGAACAGTATTGAGGTTCCTCACAAAACTAAAAATAGAACTACCATATGATCCAGCAAACCCACTCCTCAGAACAATAATTTGAAAAGATACATGCACCCCAATGTTCATTGAAGCACTATTTACAATAGCCAGGACATAGAAGCAACCTAAATATCCATCAAGAGAGGAATGGCTAAAGAAGATGTGGTACATATATACAATGAAATATTACTCAGCCATAAAAAAAGAATAAAATAACACCATTTGCAGCAACATGGATGGACCTAGAGATTGTCATACTGAGTCAAATAAGTCAGACAGAGAAAGGCTAATACCATATGGTATCACTTATATGTGGAATCTAAAATACAACACAAATGAACTTATTTACAAAACAGAAACAGACTCACAGATTTTGAAAACAAATTTATGGTTACCAAAGGGGAAACATTGGTGGGAAGGAGGGATAAATTAGGAGTTTGGAATTAACATATACACACTAATGTATATAACACAGATAACCAACAAGGACCTACTGTATACCACAGGGAACTCTACTCAATATTCTGTAATAACTTATATGGGAAAAGAATCTGAAAAAGAATGGATATATGTATATGTATAACTGAATCACTTTGCTGTACACCTGAAACTAACACAACATTGTAAATCAACTATAATATAAATTAAAAATTTAATTAAAAAAGGGGGTAGGACTCTGTGATCTTAGCATCACATCAGTAGATGTTTATTCTTCATTGAACATCTGTATCAATTTGTTGGACAGAGAAGCACACAGACACAGGTCAATTGCATTCTTTGCAAGGTTCTTTATATAAGTTATCAAAATTACAGATTTTCTTGTTGATTTTGTAGTTCCTAACCATAGAGCAGTAATTATTCCAACCACTTACTCCATGGGAATTTTATTTTCCTGAACAAATAAAAAAAGACAATGTATGGAAAGGCATTATGGATAAGGCTTAAGAGTCTCATGTCTAGTGTGGTATGTTCTGAACGCTTGTGTCCCTCCAAAATTCATATGTTGAAATACCAACCCCCAAGTGGTATTAGCAGGTGGAGTCTTTGGGAGTTAACTAGGTCATGAGGGTGGAGTCCTCATGGATGAGATTAGGCCCTTGTAAAAGAGGCCCAAAAACGCTCCCTTGCCCCTTCCTCTATGTAGGGTTACAGGGAGAAGCGGGCTATCAGTGAAGAAAACTGGTCTCACCAGACATTGAGCTTAATGGCACCTTGGTCTTGGGTTTCCCAGCCTCCAGAACTGTGATAAATATTAGTTGTTTTTAAGCCACCTGGTCTCTGGTATATTGTTACAGAATTCCAAATAGACTAAGACATAGTATCACATTGGTTGGATTCAAATCCCCTGTTCCAACAGGTATTAGTTTTGTGGCTTTGATTAAGTTTCTCAAACTCTCACAGTTTCTCACCTGTGAAAGGAACATGACAATAATAGTATCTAACACTATATGGTCATCACTAGGACTAGCAACACTAAGGAACCTAATAGAATGCCTGGCACGTATTAAGGACAGAAGAATATTACATTCCCATGTATTACTTACTTACCATGTATTTTTTAATTAACTTGTTAAATTTATTTATGATAAAATAAACTCTTTGGGGAGTACAGTTCTATAATTTTTGACTCATGCATAAAGTCGTGTAATCGCCAAAATCAATACACAAAATACAAATACAAAATCAATACACAGAGGAGTTCCATCACCTCCCCACAAATCTCTCATGCTACCCTTTTGCAATCAAAGCTTCTTTTGATTTATAACCCTTGTAGCCACTAATCTATTCTCCATCACTGTAGCTTTGTCTTTTCCAGAGTGCCATATAAATCAATTCACACAATATGCTGACTTTTGTGATTGGCTTCTATCATGTAGCCTAATTCACTGAGATTCATCCGTATGGTTGCATGTATCAATAGTTTCTTCCTATTTTTATTTTGTCTATTTTTGTTTTTTCATGCATTCCCTAGTTCAGGGATATTGGGGTTGTTTTCAGTTTTTAGTGATTGCAAATGAAACTTCTATACACACCATGTATAGATTTTGTTTCATTTTTATATAAGAACATTATTGATAATGCACATAGATACAAATCATGCATTAAGATGTACAGTTCACTGATGTCCAGTGTATTCATAGAGTTGTGCAAGCATCAACTCAGTAAGTTTTAGAACATTTTCATCACCCAACGGTAACTTTGTGTTTAACATTTTGAGGAACTGTCAAACTGTTTTCCAAAGGAGGTGCCACATTTTACAGTCACATCAGGAACGTATGATGGTTCCAGTTTCTCTGTAACAACTGGTTTCTGAGTTATTTAATGTAACCATCCTAGTGCGTGTAAAGTGATTTTATTGTGGTTTTGAGTTGTATTTCCCTATGGCTAATGATGTAAAGCATCTTTCACATACTTTTTAGTCATTTCTATATCTTCTTTGGATAAATATATACTTAAATCTTTGCCCACTTTTTAAAAAAAGGGCTGTTTGTCTTTTGTCTTTTTATTATTTATTTGTAAGAGTTCTTTTAATATTCCAGATACAAGTCTCATCAGATACAAATGTATAAAATACCCAAGTATTTTCTCCCATTGTATGGGTTGTCTTTTTCCCTTTCTTAATGGTATCCTTTGGAGCAAAAAAATTTTATTATGATGAAGTTCAATTTTTCTATATTTTTCTTTTGTCCTTTGGTGTCTATAGATGAAGATTTTCATTATAACAAGGACACAAAGATTTACTATATTTTCTTCCAAAACTTCATAGTTTTAGGTCTTAAATTTAAATCCATGTTTCATTTTGAATTAATTTTTATGTATTGTATAAGGAGTTCAACTTCATCTGTTTGCATGTGGATATCCAGTTTTCCCAACACAATTTTTGAAGGCTATTCTCTCCCAATTAAATTGTCTTGGCACACTTGTCAAAATCAATTTACTATATATGTGAAGGTTTATTTCTGGCTCTCAATTCTACTCCATTTAGCTGTATGTCTACCCTTATACGAGCACCACATTGTCTTGACTACTGTGTCTTCAAACCAAATTTTAAAATTGGGAAGTGTGAGTACTTCACCTCTGTTCTTGTTCAGAATTTTGGCTATTCTGAGTTCTCTGATTCTCAATAAGAGTTTTAGGATAATCTTGTCAATTTCTTTGAAAAAAAATCTGTAATTCTGATAGATATTGCAATGAATCTGTATGTCAACTTGTGTAGTATTGCCACCTTAAACATTAAGTCTTTTGATCTATAGACATGGCCTTTTTGGCAAATATTTAGATTTTTAATTTCTTCCAACAATGATTCCTAGATTTGTTTGTTTTATTCCCATATTCACCTTTTATATCTTTAGCATCTGTAGTAATATCCTCTCTTTTATTAATATTATTGTTAATTTCAGTCTTTTTTTCCTTTTTTTTTTTTTTTTGGTCAAAGTAGTGGTTTACACATTTCTTGATATTTTCTAAGAACCATCTTTTATCTCCACTGATTCTATTTTTGTTCTCATCTTTATTTTTTAATTCCTTTTGCTTGCTTTTTATTTAATTTGTTATTTTTTCCAATTTCTCAAGGTGAAAGCTCTGATTATTTAAAATCTTTATTTTAATACAAATATTTATTGCTATAAATTTCCCTCTTAGAACTACTTTAGCTGCATTCCACAAATTTTGATGTATAGTAATTCTATTAAAAATATGTTTTTATTTTTCTTTGTGACTCATGCTTATCACCATTAGTTATATAGAAGTAGAATGTTTAATTTCAACCTATTTGAAGTTTTTCCAGTTATCTTCCTGTTATCAATTTCTATGTTAGTCCTGACATTATCAGAGAACATACTTTGTATAGTTTCCATTCTTTTAGATTTTTTTAAGGTTTGGTTTATGGTCCAAAATATGGTCTTAATAAATATTCCATGAACACTTGGAACAATATCTGTTCTGTAGTTGTTGAATAGAGGGTTCTATAAATGTCAATTAATTTCTAGTTCAGAGATTGGCAAACTTTTTATTAAAGTGAAAAGTAGTAAATATTTTAGACTTTTCAGACCAGGGAGCAATATTGAGAACATTGTAACCATTTAAAATGCAACAATTTTAAAGTATAAAAAAAATTCTTAGCTCATGGGCCATACCAAAAAAGGTGGTAGTCCCAATTTTATTGGTAAGCCATAGTTTGTCAACTCCTTTTCTAGTTAGTTGATGGTATTAAGATTTTTTTTTTGTATCCTTGCTAATGTTCTCTCTACCTGCTCTATCAATTACAGAAGAGTGTTCAAATATAATTGTAGATTTTTCTATTTCTCCTTTTTTATATCAGTTTTTAATATTTATTTTATTCTGGAGCTCTCTATGTATACTTTTAAGACTGTCATGAATTTAGAGTTTACTGAGTTTCTTGAATCTGTGAATGCTTGCCTTTCACCAATTTCGGGATGCTTTCAACTGCTGTTTCTTCAGATATGTTTTATGTAACTCTTTCTCCTCTTTCAGGAATTCCAATGACAAAAATATTAAACATTTAAGTACTATTTCACAAGACCCTAAGGTGTTGTTCATTTTGTTTTGTTTTGTTTTTGATTTTGTTCACATTGAATAATTTCTATTGTTCTAGCTTCAATTTTACTATCTCCTTCCTCTGTCATCTGCATTCTACTATTGACTCCTTCCAGTGATTTTTTTAATTTCAGAAATTTTTTTCTAAAATTTCCATTTGCTTCTATTTTATGGTTTCTATTTCTCCGCTTAGATTGTCTAATTTCCCATTCATTTCAATAATGATTATATTTACCTCATTAAGCATGATTATAATAACTTATTTAAAGTCTTTTTTTAAAATAAATTTATTTATTTATTTTTGGCTGCATTGGGTCTTCGTTGCTGCACGTGGGCTTTCTCCAGTTGCTGCGAGCAGGGGCTACTCATTGTGGTGGCTTCTCTTGTTGCAGAGCACGGGCTCTAGGTGCACGGGCTCAGTAGTTGTGGCTCGCGGGCTCAGTAGTTGTGGCTCGCTGGCTCTAGAGTGCAGGCTCAGTAGTTGTGGCTCATGGGCTTAGTTGCTCCACGGCATGTGGGATCTTCCTGGACCAGGGCCCAAACCCATGTCCCCTGCATTGGCAGGCAGACTCTCAACTACTGCACTACCAGGGAAGTCCCTCTTTAAAGTCTTTATGTGGTAATTCCAACATCTGTGTCATCTCAGGATTTTCCTCAGTAGGTTGCCTTTTCTGTTGAAAATTGGTCAGATTTCTCTGGCTCTTGGTCATATTGTCCTGGGTTTTGATATTTTGGGTAATTTCAATTGTATACTGGACATTTGGAAACTATGTTGTAAGAAATTGGGTCTTCTTAAAATCCAGGAGACAACTGATTTTTGTTTGTTTCTTTTAATAGGCAGTCAACTAACTCATGTACAGAATGCAGTCAGACTGCCTTCTGCAGGTGGTGATTCTAATGTTGAGTTTTCAAAGTTTTTTACTATGTTCTTTGAGTGTACATTTTACCTTAGCAACTCAGAGCATGAGTTGGGACTTGGGCAGTGGTTTGTATAGTAGTTCACGTTTCAAACCCTTGGCTATGCTTCTTGGGTGTGTTCTGTACTTAGACACTTGGGGGTGAGCTTAGGACTTATATTAGTTCATACCCAAATACAGGTTCTCCAGCTCACTCCTCTGCGGGATTTCCCTGACACTCTGCAGCTACTGTGGGCTAGTATTTGTTTGTTTTGGGGGGTATTGTTTTTGATTCCTCTGGACAAAAAGATGAGATTCTCTCAGTGTTTTGGCCTCTCATGTTCTTGTGCAGTTCCATACATCTGGGCCTGCCCTTGGGGCAAAGTAAAGAGAGAAGAGATAGAAAAAACATATGTTGGAAATTCTCCTACACTCTTTGTATAAAAGGACCCCTCTTCTCTGTTCCTGAATCCAGAGTGCTGAGAGTTTATCTCCAGTCTTTAGGTACCTGTGCCACTTCTGCTCTGCAGTATCATAGTTTTGCAATGGGGCTGGCTATGGAGCAGGGCTATAAGAATTTCAAAAAGGAGAAAAAGAAGAATTATCCCTACTTTCTTGAGCTCACAGGTGGCTTTTTTTCCTGGACTTCTGGCCAGAAAGAGGGATTATAGGAGATATTGATGATGGTATCCATCATACAGTTTAATATGTCTCACAGTGGGGAGATAAAGAAGAAACAAAAATGAGAAACATAAAAAGACCATATTCGTTGTTCTTCAAGTTTTAATGTCTTTCCCAATTTTCTTGTTCTTATTTACTTTTCAGATTCCTCAAGCAATTGCTTTTTGTATTTTGTCCAGTTTTAAGTAGTAATCAACTGCAGTGTGCTTACTCCAAGTAGAAGTTTTACCTTCTCCCTTTTTATTTCTGAGGCAACACACACACACACAGAGACTTTAAAAATAGAAGTTCTACAGGCTTTCCTGGTGGTGCAGTGGTTGAGAGTCTGCCTGCTGATGCAGGGGACGTGGGTTCGTGCCCTGGTCCGGGAAGATCCCACATGCCGCGGAGCGGCTAGGCCCGTGAGCCATGGCCACTGAGCCTGCGTGTCCGGAGCCTGTGCTCCGCAACGGGAGAGGCCACAACAGTGAGAGGCCCGCGTACCGCAAAAAAAAAAAAAAAAAAAAAGAAGTTCTACAAAATAGGATTCCTCCTGTATACTTCTAAAGAGTAAATGTTCTAATTTACTTAGTCGCTAAAGATACAGTTTTTGTTGTTGTTGTTAGCATTAGATCAGGTTGGGCTTTTGGGAACAGAGATCATGTTTATGAGCACTTATTGTCTCAAGAGTGATAAATTGAAATTGCTATTTCTAAAGAAAGCATGTGGTTTTTTTTTTCCCAGAATCTTGATTTCCTTGAAACCCTTTATAGAACTTCAGAGACAAATTATCATAATTGATTAAACTGTGATATCTGAATAAATTAAACAATATTTTAATGCCAACATTTTATCAGATTTGTAATTAGCTTTTATTCTAAAAAGATAAACTGGCCAAACATCTCTCAAGTGGTCATGCAATATTGCTGAAGGACATTCCAAGGAAATATCTTTTCATGAATTTTAAAATTATCTGATCCCTTGTAAATTTTTTAAAAATCCAATATATATGTCGCAATTGAAATTTATCATTACCAAATGATCTTGAAAGAATAAACCTATTTAAGCATATTTTTAGAATAATTTTTATCCACACTTCTCTCTACAGGTGTCTCACAATGCATTTTTTACCTTTTAAAATAATTAATATTAGTAAGATGCCAAACACCCAAGACATTAAAAATCAACCCCTGTGCCACAGAGTAATTGGGGCTAAGATAAAAGTTATAGTCCACAAAAGGCTAAATATTGATCTGTTCAGTTTGCATCCATTATTGCTGATCTTTCAGGATTTAAATATCGATTGTGCAGTGCAGTTACAATAAGCTAGAGCAAAAGCTCATCCATATTGCAATGCTGGGCAAAAGAAAAAGTTTTAACCTCAAAAAACCTGTGCCCTAGTTAGAAAATGCCATCCTCCCTCTAAATCTTTAGCCTGGCTATTAAAAATTAAAAATTTATTAAAACATATTTTATTACAGGACTTTCCCTCTGTCTCCCCGGCATGATGCCAGTGTATACTATGAAGTAACAGTTGGAAAATGACCTCCACTTCTTCAAATGAGTTGTTTCTTTAGTTTGGCTTAATATTAATCATTAATTATTAAAAAAATACAATAAATGTTTCTCAGGATAGCTAAACTCTCATGCACATGTGGCTCTTTGCCAGAGTCTAAGATGACATCAGAGTGATGTTACTATGACTGTACCAACGATCCTAGAATTATAATGCATTGCTCTGATGATATATTAAACATTGACGTGGAAATTGAATATGTAATTGGCAATGACTGAAGGAAGCATGATTTAATATCTTCCATGCCACCTTTCTCTTCCACTCCCCTCCCCCGAATTGCTTAGTGTCACTTTTCTCAATGCATTCCTGTTATTTCAAATAGGATATCCTGACGTATAGCACATGTTTATAAGTTCATACCCAAACCCTTTTGTTGGAAATATGTTGTACATATTACAGCACTCAAAGGGCTTTCTCATTCCTTTTTAAAAATAATATATAAAGCAGAATTAAAGACTTGATTTTTCCCCTCTACCCCAATAAATAGTACATGGCTGGTTAAACATTAAATACCTGATTGTTCATAGATTCAGAAAGCATAAAACATACCTTGAAACATATTACACCGAAGTTCATTTGTTTTCAATCTGTCCAGAAACCATATTTATAAACTATCAGCCAACATTTCAGAGACAAAATATCCTTCACATTTTTACCAACCTAGCAAAATCAACTTCTGCCATACTGTCTCATTGACATTTATTTCTTATAATAATCAGCAAAAAAGTATTCTTGTGAAGAAAATCAGAAGGCAATAAGTTCAGGTTGCCCTTGAGTCACTACTTTATATTTGTCTTTTTCTGTTTCCTGGGGATATTTTCCATTTTTTTCCTCTTTCAAGTATCATTTAAGCTGTCAGATATTTTCCTAAAAACCCTACGATGTGATTTTGAGAAATGTCAAATTTATTATCCTGAGAATTTCCTGAGAAGAAATCCACTGATTTCCCTTTTATTTTTATTTTTGGGTTTTCAACATCTGATATTACTTGGCCTTGTGAGTTGCGAGAAAGGTATAGCTCACAGTTTGATGACAATTTCCTGTACTCTGCCGTTTTCAAGTTTCAAATAATTATATATTTTTAAAACAATTGCTGTGAGACAGGCAAAAAGTTTTCAGCTTCGTCTCTTTCTTCCCATTTGTCAAAAATAATGGATACATTTCATAAAGAAAATCCTACTGTTTCCACATAAATTGTTCACAGTGAAGAAAGAGTTTAACAATTGTCTTGTCCTACATTTGGCAAAGTACACTACAGAATCACACCTGCTCAGCCCTTAGACCAGCATCTGTCTTATGTTGTACATTATTAAATAAATGAAAGTTTCTCTCCAATTTCATAGTTATGATGTTACCATTTTGGTTTTTGGGGGGGCTTTCTGGGGACTGCTTTCCTTTCCATACACATCCCTCAAAAGCAGTTAGAAATAATACGTTTGCTTTGCCTGAGATCCACAGCATGCAGATTTTAGTTTAATGACAATTGTCAAGACAGCTCTTCCCAGCATGTTGTCTTTGACTAAGACCATACTGAAGGAGGTTGGGGGATAGTGGGAAATGGCAAGAAAACATATAGAATACATAATATTTGGATAGTAAAATTGCATTTTAATGACAGAGTTGGATTGATCAAAAGAAATTTTTCATAAAAATATGTGCATTGTGCTGGCATGTTCTGCAGTTCTCTGGAAACATTTCTTTCTAAAATTGTTTTCCCTGTAATCCTGAGCCAGAATGGTCTGTGGACTGTTCTAGTATAGGAAAATGACACTGGTTACATTCTTGCTGTATAGCCACTGAAGGCAAGATTTAGGCAGACAGAGGGTACACTTTGTGTAGTTAAAGGTCTTTTTTTTTTTTCTCATTTAAAAAAATTAATCCTCAGGGCCAGGATGTCTACAGCCCCCTTATGTTTATCAAGTTTTTCAAAAAAATATTATAAAAAGTATCTTAAAGTTCTCACTCTTTGCTATAATTCATTCACTCTAATTAGTTTTTCTCAAAGTAGGTTTTGGGAGTACCATATTATTTGCACAGGGCTCTCATAAAAGAACTCCTTTGGATTCCTGGGTCTTGCAACCAATCAAATGAAATTATTCAAGGTAATTTTATCTTATTCTGGGTAATATCACATTCCTGGGTCAATATACACATGCTGAAAATTTAAGGATACATTCTCCAGGGCACTAGGTTGTTTCAAGCCTTGCTCTTGAATAAAGTAATAAATTTACATTTTATCATAAAGTCACTGACATTTTTGCACATCGTGAGTACAAACTTAAAAAAATAAGCTTTCTCCCTATCTCACACCATACTCAAAAATTAATTCAGAGTGGATCATAGGCCTAAATGTAAGAGCTAAAACTATAAATGTCCTAGAAAAAAAAAAAGGAGTAAATCTTTGTGACCTTGCATTAGGCAACAATTTCTTAGATGTGTCACCAAAAGCACAAATGATAGAAGAGAAGATTGACAAGTTGGACTTTATCGATTTAAAAAACCCTTTGTATATTGAGGATACCACCAAAGAAGTGAAAAGACAATCCACAGGGAGAAAATATTTACAAATCATATATCTGATAAGGAACTTGTACCAGAACACATAAAGAACACTTACAATTTAATTATAAAAAGAGAAATAACCCAATTCAAAAATGGGCAATAAACATTTTTCCAAAGAAGATCTAAAAGTGACCAATAGTCACTGAAAAAATGCTTAATATCATTAGTTGTTAGGAAATTGCAGATTAATACCACAATGAGCTATTGCTTCACACCTACTAAGATGCCTTGGATCAAAAAGACAGATAATAACAAGTGTTGGTAAAGAAGTAGAAAAAGTAGAATTCTCATATGTTACTGGTGAGAATGTAAAATTTGGAACACAGTTTGTCAGTTCCTCAAAATTTTGAACATAGTTTGTCATATAACCCATCATTTCCACTCATAGATATCAGGAGAAATGAAAAAAATGTGTCCACACACAAAGCTATACACAAATGTTCCTAGCAGTATTATTCTCTATAGCCAAAATGTGTAAAGAACCCAAATTTCCATTGACTAATGAATGGATACACCTAACGCCTTTATACAGTAAAATATTATTCAGCAATATAAACAAGTAAAGTACTCAAATATTTTACAACATGGATAAACCTCAAAGTCCCCTTGCTTATTAAACCTGCCACCTACCAATCTAGACCGGCCTGTCTCTTTCTTGGTTTGTGCTTGCCCTTGGAGTATAGAGGCTGGTTTCAGATTTTACCCAGGAAGTTCCTGATAGTTTTGAGAACCAACAATTGGAGAGTCAGCCTGGAGACCAAAGAAATGGGCTTTAGGAAAGAGGCATCCGCAGGGAAATGCCAAGCTGGCCATCAACATCTATGTTGGGAGGAGTGGGCCATTTGTTAGATGTTTGTGGAGCACTGCATAAGTATGGGGATACACCAGATGCTTTAATGTGCTTATTTGAGGAACTATGCACAGTGCACCGTGGCCAAAAAGAAAAACGAATGGCTGCACAGTGGACTTGGCTCTACTGTGGGTGTTTCACCCACAACCAAAGCCCAAGGAGAGGATGAGATCAAATAAAAATGTTGAAAGAGCTGAGGTTGGAGAAGGACGTTCCTTTTGTCCACTATTCTGCTAGCTTCGCAGCCTGTAGACAAGACCTTAGTGTGCCATTATGCAAAACTAGAGCAGTGTATGATGCCTTAGATTAAGGTTGGAGTGCTTGTGACAAAGCCTGATAGGGACCTAAGGTAGAATCCCTAAAAGACTGTTGAGAAAAAAGAAGAAAATGTTATTATATTGATTGTTGAGGAAATGGACAAAACGCCCCATGCCATCTGACGACTAATACAAAGAAAAGCAAAATCACATTCTGAGCCAGCCAGGCAGCCCCCAATTGAGGAAACATTTATGATGATAGAATTTACTTTTGCTGAGCTTATTGACATAGCTGTCAAGTTGCAACAAAAGGCCAGGAAAAGTATCTAGGCACAGTTAGTGTGACTATGAGATGCGGTGGGCCATGACATTTCTTTGACCAGGCAGGAGGCAAAAAAACAAAAAAAAAGAGCAACATCACCATACCCTACCCACTGATAGAGTCTGCAGGGTGCTTAGGGGATTCAAGACACTCACTCCCTTATAGATTGGATTAGTCTATTCTGAAGAGAGCCTTGGCCTAATGAGGGGGATCTCCCTGGGCATGTGGGACTCTGGAATTGGGAATGAAACAGGCAACCTACACCCCATCTTTGAAGAACCTGATTGGGCCACATTCACTACAGAAATGAAAGTTGAGATACTCCAGTCCACCCCCAACAACTGATATGAAGCGGGGCATTGATATCCATGCTGAGCCCAGCTATGGGAAAAGATATTTATGATATTGGGCAATCCACTGCTGATCTGGGGAAAACTAACAAATCCTGGGAACAGGTATGAGCTGTGGGAAAGAGGGAAGGAGCTCAGAAAGCCAAGGAACCATCTCAATAGACTATAGGAGGTCCAGGAAAAATAACCCGAAAGCAAATATGATTTGACCTCATTACTGTGGGGACTACACCTGAACAGGTAGACTAACAACCCAAGGCTGTGTTGGTCAGCTTTTGAAATGTTTTAAAACCAGAACAATAGTTTAGACTTCCTCATCTGCCCCTACCATCCTTAATCCCCACCTGCTTCAGAAGAGGCCTCAGGGATACAGTCCTATTCAGGATAGGTTCCCCCCTTGCCCAGGGGTATAGGATGCCAGCCAAGACTGCCTCTAGGTAAGGCCCACTGGAGGCAATCAGAGACCTCATGTTGAGCTCACTATTCACTGGTCCTCCAGACATACTCAAAAGGTAATGACTCTGGTTGACACTGGAGCTGAATGTTCTTTAATACGAGGTAACCCTCAAGAGTTTTCTGGTCCCCTCAGCAACACTGATGGTTATGGAGGGCAAACAGCTATGACCAGGAAGGTATTTTTGACACTGCAAGTTGCGGGTCACCCCACTGCCAAAAATATGAGGTTTTTAATCTCTTCAATACCAGAGAACATATTGGGCATTGATATCCTACAAGGTCAACTCTGCAAACCTCTATCAGTGAATTTGAGCTCCAGGTTAATCAAACCAGTGTTGAAGGGGAACACCAACTGGGAACCAGTAAACCTGGTACCCCTGTGAAGAATGGTAGCTCTCAAGCAATATAAATGTCTGGGGGAATAAGGAAGTAGGAGAAACTATCTAAGAATTGCACTAAGTGGGTATCGTATACCTTTCCCATCGTGCTTTCAACAACCTAGTAAAAAAAAACAAACAAACAGATGGCTCATGACATATAATGGTGAACTCCCAAGAACTGAACAAGGTAGTACCCACCCGCCCCCATCCATGGGGCTGTGTTCAACACTGCCACCATCTTAGATACCTTGGCCATGGTCCTAGGAGTGTACTATGCTATACTGGACTTAACAAATGTCTTTTTCAGTACACCCCTGGCCACTGAGTCACAAGATAAATTTCCCTTCTCTCTGGAGAGGCAACAATGGACCTTTCAAGTGCTTCTCCAAGCTCCCAAGCTGCCCAGCCCCACCATATGTCATGGGGTGGTAACCTGAGAGTTGTCCTTGTTCTCCTTCACCACATCAGTACATTTGAGGGTATAATGTTAACACGTAAAGACTTGCCCCTGCAACAGGACACTCTGCAGACTTTGCTAGAACACCTTCAAGGGAGAAGATGGGTGGTAAAACCACAGAAAATTCAAGGCCCAGGCACTACTGTAAGTTTTAGAAATCATTTTGTCAGCTAAGACATGTGTTGTCCCAAAACCTGTTTAATAAGATACAAGCCTATCCAACCCCTAAAAAAGTAAAGAAGATGCAAGCCTTTACAGGGATTTGGGAGTTTTAAAGGACTTTTATTCTCTACCTGGCACACTGCCTCCATCCCTAATAAAGAAAGGGGACATACGGGACAGAGAATCAAAGCAGCAAACCACTCTGAGAAGGCAAAAATACTAGTAAAGCAAATTAAACCTCTGGGCATCTCCCCCAAGCAGGGTTCCCGTTCGAGTTAGGCATGTCTGTGACTTTGAAACGTATGAGTCAGGCACTGTGGCAGAGACAACAGACGGGGAGATACTCCAGGAATTTTGGTCCCAGCTCTGAAAGGGGACAAAAACCGAATATACCCACAGAGAGCAACAATTCCTAGCAGTGTACACAGCACTCCTACAGGCGGAACCTCTCAGGAAGGTTGAACCTCTCAGGAACACCACGGCAGCAAATAGGCTGAACTCAGAGCGGTTTGGCTGGTGATCACTCACGAGCCCTGGCCATTAACCCTTTACACTAACAGTTGGGCTGTTCTAAAGAGATTATGGTTGGGACAATGGGAAGCTAAGGGATAGATGATTCATGAGTGGGCCCTTATGGAGTCAAGATATATGGAGGGACATTTAGGTTAGCCTGCAAGAGCCTGAGCAGCCCTCACTGTTTTCCATAGCCTGGCTCACAAGGCACTGACACTCCCTGGCAATCAGGAAGCTGATGTCCTAGCAACTGACCCTTCAGTGGATACAAAAACTTGGGTAGATAAAAAAAGTTACCATCCCAGTGCCCAGGTAGGATGGCATATTGCCAAGATGCTGGATTACCTTTAAAATACAGTGACTTGGTTAATGCAGTTAACAATATGTCCTGTGTGTTCTTTTTTGGGGGGCCGTGCCGCACAGCTTGCAGGATAGTTCCCCAGCCAGGGATTGAACCTGGGGCCCTGGCAGTGAAAGCACTAAGTCATAACCACTGGACCACCAGGGAATTCCCTGCCCTGTGTGTTCGAAACAACACCCAACGCAACTTCCAAGGGAGTCTGGGGCCGTTCACTGGAGTTCCCAACCAGTGAGAGGTTGGCAAATTGATTATATTGACCCGCTCCTTCTGAGTGAAGGTTCTAAATATACCCTGGTTTGTACAAACACCAAATCTTGCCTAGCCCAAGTTTTACCCTGTCACTGTACAAACCAGGCTGCCACTATTAGGGTATTAGAGAGGCTGAGTATCATATATGAATACGCTCATCAAATGGAAGTGACTGTCATATTTCAAAAGTCATGGTATGCAAGACTGGGGAAAAAAAATGAACATGACATTAAATAGAGGTTGCATCTCCCCTGTAACCTGAAAGAGGCAGGATTGATAGAAAGGAAAATGGAATACTATATTAAAACAGCAGATTAAATTCCTAACAGGTAAAATCACCTCAGCCAGGTGGACTAAAATAATGTCTCAGGCTTTAATACATTTGAATCATCAACCAATAGGGCCTGCTGCCCCATATGCCAGACTGAAGACCCTGCTGAGGCACCTAATACCATAAAATATAAAAATCATGGGAAATAGCCATTGCCCTGAATTTCACCGTAGATCAATGTGTTATGCTGCTGAGAACACCAAGCTCTGTCATACCTGGAAAAGGAATTATCTACTAAAATTTATTTACTAAAATTTACAGTGAGACATTGCCAGGATGGATGAGTTACTTGGCACCCCTGGATGAGGGGGAACCACTCAGTCTCCACTGGTATCCCGTTGTCCTGCTACAAGCTGGACCTATCAAAACACATTACACCTGGAGTAGAGCACACATCATTAAAAAAGAGGACAAGAAATTCTGGCCTGGCATATCCTGCTTCCAGTCCATTCTCTCCTGCCTGGCAGTGCTGCCTACCCCCACCAATGTGTATGGTACATACAACCAAGTCAAGTTCCTAAAGCTGCCAACCTTCCTCTCCTCAAGGCCAGGTGGGCACGTTTGGTTTCCCACTGGTATGTTAACAATATGTCCTGTGTGTTCCCCTCCATTTGGCTGCCATGTTTATTCCCTCCATTGGCCTGGAGGACATGATAGCCCTTGCTACATTCACAAAAAGGCTTAAATTATGGCAGCGAAGCCTGTTCTTCTTGAACACTGGAGCTCTCCTCCAAAATAAAATGGCCTTGGACATTATTGTGCCTCAAAAGGAGCCATCTGAACCATTATCCCAATAAATATGTTGCGTTTTCATCCCTGATGAGTCTATTAATGTGTTATTTTTACTAAATCACATAAGACCACAAGTGAATACCCTGAGTGATCTGGGGCCCAGCCTAGGGGACTTAGTAAATCAATGGTTTGGCTCATTGGGCTCTTGGTAAAATATATTAAAAAAAGGTACCACTAATTTAAAAAATTGTTGTCTCAATCTTTGTTTTCTCTTACACATGCTTGCATTGTTGCTGTGGCATCTGTCTCCAATGCAGCCAGATAGCCACCAAGTGAACCATCTCCATGCCAGTGAAACCCCTTGCTGACCACGCAGGATGTATTGCAAAAGAGGAGGACATATAGAGATTATAAAAGCCAGTCACAACAAATCGAGTGTTGGAGAAAGTAATGAGGAGGTGACTACCTGCTGACCCAAGAACTAAAACTGGTCAGTCAAAAGCTCCTGACTCCCTCCCCTGTACTTGGAATGTACGTTGAGTGAGCAATGTGTTGTTGAGACCATCTGGATGGTATACTGACTGAACTCAGCTATGCCTCTACATAAACTTGTAAGATTTGGTGGACAGGTGAGAATCTACTAATCTTGAAGCCACCCAAGATAAACCTTGTAAGTATGTTCTCATGCTTATTAAACCTGCCACCTACCTATCTGGAATGGTCTTCTTCTTTCTTTGGACTCTACCCCACCTCTGAGTACGGAGGTTGGTTTCAGAATTCACCAGAAAAGGTTGTGAATCAACACACTAAAACTTTGTTTCAGCAATACACAAATATACAACTATAAACATGGCAACTTGGTTTTTTTTAAAGTAGGAAGAGTAGCGTGATGATTTTGAAAAACTAACAAATGAAAGAGCAGACTAGTCAACTCTCTATTACTGGTATTGTGATCCTGGGCAAGATACTAATTTTCTATTTAAATTTTACAACCAATGAAATGGGACAATAGTATTGATACCTACCTCATAGGACTATTATGAGAAAGAAATTGTATAATCAGCATGAAGTATTTAGCAGAGTGCTTGGCATATATAAAACCAATTACTGATATTTATTATTATAACTACTACAACTAGTTTTTTAAATTTTTACTTCCATTTGTACTCTTGCCCTAGGCCCTTTGTTATTAGGGTCAGGACTGCCTTTTGCCCATCCCTTACTCCATTCTTCAGCTCTTGCTACCAAACCAAACGTGGATGCACTCACCGGACTCACAGTAAAGTCAGTCTACTGATACTGGGTGTGGCGAAGGAAAGTACAGCAGTTTTTGCAAAGCACCCAACATGGGGCCATAAGGAGAACAAGCGTCTCATGCTTAAAAGACCTGAATTCCTCAATGGCTTTCAGAGAAGGGTTTTTGAAGGAAGGGTGCCTGATCAGCTCGTGGACACTTTTCTGATTGGTTGGTGGGAGGTAACCAGGTGATATCATCATCTACCTTCTAGTTCCAACTGGTCTGGGGTCTACATGCTTGTGGTCAGCATGTAGTTAATTTCTTCCACCTGGTGGCTGCAAAACAACTCAAGGATATGACTCAGGATATTATCTATATACCTTGAGAAGGAACTAAAGACTCTTGACTTTGTTTTATGGCTAAACTACTATTATTTTGTCATGCTTGACTGTTTTCCTTTGTTTCTGCATTTTTCTCACTTCTTTGATTAAATTTGCTCTTTGGAACCCAGGGAAGGCCTAGGAAGCTAAAGCTTTTTTTTTTTTTAATACAAGAGACGGGTGACACCAGGGGGAGGGGGTCTGTCCGAGGAAGGCCCCACAGGGTACTGCTCAGTTTTACTCTGACTCTGTTATACATAACCTGCCCACAGAGGCATTTTCCTAAACCCCAGCTCTCCCTCCATATCAGTGTGTTTCAAGGCTCCCTCCAAGTTTCTGTCTAAATCAGAAGTAAAATCTGGTGTATCTCTCTAGAGCTTCCAAGATCTCAGTTACATCTCACACATCTTTCATGCTCCGGCTTTAACTTCTACTGCTCCTCAAATCTAATTGTAAATCAATTATGTAGTCTTCCATGTATCCTCTATGTTTGCCCTTTTGTTCTTCCTGGTCTAGGTAACTGAAATGGAATCCTCATCCTTTATCAAGCATTGAAATACAAGCCATTCTTGACCCAAGCTTCAGAAAAATTCACCTGTCTACAGCAGCCTATCCGATCTCAATCATCTAGATCCTTACTACTCATCAGTTGTAAGACATCCACTGGGATCCTTTTGGAAACACAGAATCTCACACTCCACCCACGCATACAGAATCAGAATCTACATTTCAACAAGTTCCCTGGGTGATTTTTATTCCCTCTTGCACTGTTGGTGGGAATGTAAATTGATAGAGCCACTATGGAAAACAGTATGGAGGTTCCTTAAAAAACTAAAAATAGTACTACCATACGACCCAGCAATCCCACTACTGGGCATATGCCCTGAGAAAACCATAATTCAAAAAGAGTCATGGGGCCTCCGGGGGAAGATGGTGGAAGAGTAAGACGTGCAGATCACCTTCCTCCCCACAGATACACCAGAAATACATCTACACGTGGAACAGCTCCTACAGAACACCTACTGAACGCTGGCAGAAGACCTCAGACCTCTCAAAAGGCAAGAAACTCCCCACGTACCTGGGTAGGGCAAAAGAAAAAAAGAAAAAACAGAGACAGAAGAATAGGGACGGGACCTGCATCAGTGGGAGGGAGCTGTGAAGGAGGAAAGGTTTCCACACACTAGGAAGCCCCTTCGCGGGCGGAGACTGCGGGTGGCAGAGTGGGGGAGCTTCAGTGCTGCAGAAGAGAGCACAGCAACAGGGGTGCGGAGGGCAAAGCGGGGAGATTCCCGCACAGAGGATCGGTGCCGACCGGCACTTACCAGCCCAAGAGGCTTGTCTGCTCACCCGCTGGGGCGGGTGGGGCTGCAAGCTGAGGCTCGGGCTTTGGTCGGAGCGCAGGGAGAGGACCGCGGTTGGCGGTGTGAACACAGCCTGAAGGGGTTAGTGCACCATGGCTAGCCGGGAGGGAGTCCGGGAAAAGGTCTGGAGCTGCCGAAGAGGCAAGAGACTTTTTCTTCCCTCTTTGTTTCCTGGTGCATGAGGAGAGGGGATTAAGAGCGCTTTTTAAGAGCTCCAGAGACGGGCGCGAGCTACGGCTAAAAGCGCAGACCCCAGAGACTGGCAGGAGACACTAAGGCTGCTGCTGCTGCCACCAAGAAGCCTGTGTGCGAGCACAGGTCACTCTCCACACCTCCCTTCCGGGAAGCCTGTGCAGCCCGCCACTGCCAGGGTCCCGGGATCCAGGGACAACTTCCCCGGGAGAATGCACTGCGCGCCTCAGGTTGCTGCAATGTTACGCCGGCCTTTACTGCCGCAGGCCTGCCCCACACTCCGTGCCCCTCCCTCCCCCTGGCCTGAGTGAGCCAGAGCCCCCAAATCAGCTGCTCCTTTAACCCCGTCCTGTCCGAGCGAAAAACAGACGCCCTTCGGCGACCTACACGCCAAGGCGGGGCCAAATCCAAAGCTGAGCCCCTGGGAGCTGTGAGAACAGAGAAGAGAAAGGGAAATCTCTCCCAGCAGCCTCAGAAGCAGCGGATTAAAGCTCCACAATCAACTTGATGTACCTGCATCTGTGGAACACATGAATAGACAACGAGTCATCCCAAATTGAGGAGGTGGACTTTGAGACCAAGATTTATGATTTTTTCCCCTTTTCCTCTTTTTGTGAATGTGTATGTGTATGCTTCTGTATGAGATTTTGTCTGTATAGCTTTGCTTCCACCATTGTCCTAAGGTCCGTCTGTCCATTTTCTAAAATTATTTTTCTTAATTATTTTTTAATTTAATAACTTTATTATATTTTACTTTATCTTCCTTCCTTCTTTTTTCCTTCCTTCTCTCCTTCCTTCCTTCCTTCCTTCCTCCCACCGTCCCTCCCTCCCTCCCTTTCTTTCTTTCCTTCTTTCCTTTTCTTCTTTCATTCTTTCTTTCTTCCTTCCTTCCTTCCTTTATATGGAATTTAAGAAAAAAAAATGTCATGAAGGACCTAGGGTAAGACAGAAATAAAGACAGAGACCTGCTAGAGAATGGACTTGAGGATATGGGGAGGGGGAATGGTGAGCTGTGACAAAACGAGAGAGAGGCATGGACATATACACACTATGAAACGTAAGGTAGATAGCTAGTGGGAAGCAGCGGCATAGCACAGGGAGATCAGCTCGGTGCTTTGTGACCGCCTGGAGTGGTGGGATAGGGAGGGTGGGAGGGAGGGAGATGCAAGAGGGAAGAGATACGGGAACATATGCATATGTATAACTGATTCACATTGTTATAAAGCAGAAACTAACACACCATTGTAAGGTAATTATACCCCAATAAATATGTTTAAAAAAAGAGTCATTTACCACAATGTTCACTGCAGCTCTATTTACAGTAGCCAGGACATGGAAACAACCTAAGTGTCCATCGACAGATGGATGGATAAAGAAGACATGGCACATATATACAATGGGATATTACACAGCCATAAAAAGAAACGAAATTGAGTTACTTGTAGTGAGGTGGATGGACCTAGAGTCTGTCATACAGAGTGAAGTAAGTCAGAAACAGAAAAACAAATACCGTATGCTAACACATATATATGGAATCTAAAAAAAAAAATGGTTCTGAAGAACCTAGGGGCAGGACAGGAATAAAGACACAGATGTAGAAAACAGACTTGAGGACACTGGGAGGGGGAAGGGTAAGTTGGGACGAAGTGAGAGAGTGGCATGGACTTATATATACTACAAAATGTAAAATAGATAGCTAGTGGGAAGCAGCCACATAGCACAGGGAGATCAGCTCTGTGCTTTGTGGCCACCTAGAGGGGTAGGATAGGGAGGGTGGGAGGGAGACGCAAGAGGGAGGAGATATGGGGATATATGTATAGCTAATTCACTTTGTTATAAAACAGAAACTAACACACCATTGTAAAGCAATTATACTCCAATAAAGATGTTAAAAAAAATTTTTTTTGAGAAGCTCTGACCTGAAGCACAGCAGTGGTGATTAATTTAAGATGTGTACTAGAAACACCTGAGATATAAAAACAACGACACCTATACTCCATCTGCAGATATTTTGATTCAATTGGTTTGGCTTTTATCCTAAGAATTCTATTTTCAAAAATTTTCCAGTAAATCCAATATGTAACTAAGACTGAGAACCAATAACTTGGAGCCTAAATGATACCATTACATAAATGTGTGTTCTCCAATGTTTCCAGATTAAAATCAACTTTCACTAAGTAGAAAATATATATGTATAAATTTTATTTAAATATTCTATTAAAATTCTATCAAATATTCTATTTAAAGTTAATCTCTCTCTATGTATGTGTGTATATGTATATACACACACATATATCAGTATGTATGATTCCTCTGAAAAAGTAATAAGTCAAAAATATACTGTTTATAAACTTACTAAGTTTAAAAACAGTTATAACTTTTCTTGCTACTACTATTCAAGTTTGGATACTCATAGTAGGAAAAAAATCTAATCTAATATCTAAAAACATCTAATATCCAAATCTAATATCTACCATTTATGGAATTTGTTTGAAATTTCCAAAATTATATGAATTAGGGATTTATTATTTTCTTCACATTTTTATAATAAAACTGAAACTTTAGAAAGATTAAATAACTTGCCCAAAATTACACATCTAATAAGCAGTACCATCAATATATTAAGTTGACTCCTATGTCAGGTGCATTCTCACAGACAAATAACAATATAGAACAACAGTGAAAGTATCACTCTCAGTTCCTCTTTTGAATTAATTCTTGAATCTAACTTCTTTTCATTTGCAGTCCAACTGTCAGGCCCTTTTTATTGAATTCTTGCAATAACTGCCCAATTGCTCTTTGAGTCAAGCTCCTCAGATGTCAATTTTATATTATTTCCAGATTCAGCTCTGTAAAATACGAATTGTAACATATCCCTTTCTGTTCCATCCATATGATGGCTCCTTCACATACTACAGTCCTCCATAATTTGGCACCTACCTCCACGTTGTTGCTTACTCTTTTTCCTTGGCTTACAATGCTTTCCCCATTTTCAGTGTCTGGTGTACTCTTGAATGTCCATATCAAAAGTCCCATTTAAAGTCTGCTAAAATATAATCTATACTTCTAAATTCATTGTACGTGTTTACAGAAACTGTTTTGAAACATCCACTTTTGGAGGAATGGTCCTTTGGGACTTGGGATAGAGCACTAGGTCAGAGGGAGTCTCTTAAAGCATTTGACATCCATGACTCATCGTGGGACCTAAAGTAATGAATGTTTCCTGCCCAAAATTTTAAACAGGCTTAAAAAAAAATTTTTTAAGGGATATTGTGAGGCAAGGAGTCAGCAAAGTTTTTATTCTGAGATCTATTCTGAGATAAATGAATTTTTGACATCTGTGACACTGTTCCTAAGCACTAAAAGATCTGGGTTATAGTGTACATCTTGGTCAGACATATGATATAGCATCAAGAATCAGAGGGAAAATAAAGGCAGAAATATATTAAGACAAATAAAATGAAAAGATGTGGAGTAACCTTGTGCTGGTGGACTGTCACATGCTTAGCCTTAGAGGAAATTCGGATTAAAAAGTTTGAGTGGAAGAGACATTGTTTCTGACCATCACTACTTACATGGAAAGAATAATTCCTTCAATACCTACTGAGGCAACCTTAATAATCTGCCCCTGCCCTTTTGCATAGGCAGACCTTTTACCTTATTATGCTTTAAAACTCCATCCTTAACACATTTCTATGTCCATTCTTGCTCAACAAATATTAGTCGCATGAAGGAATCAATACTCAACATATAGAATATACCCAAACTATATTGAAGAAAAACTAATGTTTCAAAGTTACCATATAAAAGGAATGTTTTCATACCTAAAAATCCATTCCCATATATAACCACCACATATTAAATATGAATCAAGTTAATATTTCCACACATGTCATATTAGATATATATTTATAGATAAAGCTAATTACTACTTAACCAAATACAACTGCTTAACCCATGTTAATTCCAACTAGTTAATTCTGCACTTCTGTGTCTATAAAAAATGCATTATCACAAATACAAAGTTTACCAGTTATTTGACTGAATCGATTGATTAGCTTGAATATAAGTAGTTTTATCATTTAACTGAGCCAGACACTATCTTATTGGATTCTAATTCATTGGTCAAATCACATCATATATCTCAATGTTAAATATACTATCTATTTTGCATTTAACACAATTTGGCTGCATTTATTTGAGTGATTTAAGTGCTGATAAGTTCCAAGCCTTAGAATTGTATAATATGGGTATTATAATACATTTTCAAATGCCAATAATATTTTTGGCACTATCTTAAAAAACAATTTTAAGACCTAATACAAATTTGCTTGCAAACCTCCCATTTTACTTTTTAGTGTTTTACTGAAGAAGTCCTGTGAAAAATTACCAAGGTCTCTAACACAAAATTTAAATTCTTAGTGGCCAATGGAATTCTGCAATTCCATTAACACAAGAGCCTGACATAGCTGAGATTTATATTGCCAGAAACTCTCATTTGATTTATAATCTGGTAATCCTTTTATCCTCCATTTATATGCAGTATAACTTGACGTAACTGCAAGAATGCCTTCACTAATAGAATTCACGAATATTGGACCAAGACATTTTTTAGATCATAAAGGCTCTCTGAAAAGGGAAAGAAAGAGAAAGGCTAGACCTGACTAGGATGGGATTTGGCTTTAACACAGTCTAATAAAATGAAACTCAGGTTAAAACTACTGACTTTAGAACAGTAGATTGGCATAGAGTTCTCTTTAGATGGATGGGTCTGCTCTCTCAATGCAGCCCACATAACTGTTTTATCAGTCCTTGGGCTACAAAGGAGTTAGATATTTGTAGCTTTTGTTACAGTTCATATTAAAAAGTTACATGGACTTATGAAGTGTATGTATATGGGGAGAGACAAAGAAAGTGGAATCTGGAAGGGGAGAACGTTCTAAACATCATACTGAGCCTGGGAAAATTCTGGGATATAAAGAAAGTGAAGTACAACAAAGAACGTTTGCCACATTTGCTTCATTTACAAAATGGTATCTTTAAGTCAAACAACAACAACAAAAAAAACATAGTAAACTAAGAATCCAAGGTTTGTATCTGTTACCGTCTTCTCTTTCTAACCAAGCTCCACTCCTTTCCCATCCATATTATGTCCTATTTGTTGAATACACTTTAAACTTGGTTTGAGTATTAATTCTGCTCAATATTTTCCATTCAACATCTCATTTACATTCATTCAAATGCTGATTTTGGACAAATATTATTTTATTTTCATGATTTTTCTCTATGCACTACAGAATTCCAGTTTTCAAAAAATTCTTAGATACGTAAGAAATATTATGTATAAGCCCATATCCATACATGATACATGCATAGAAAACTCAATTAGAGGACTACATTATTACATTTGGGAGGTTAGTGGGATATCAAATGACTTGGGGATACTTGCCTTTGTGCTTTTGTATGTTTTCTCAATTTTCTGCTTGAATATGTATTATTCTGGAGCTTCGTAAAATTCAGAAATATTCTTGTGAAGAAATAAACTTTGAAAGTGCCTACATTACTTTAACAGAAATGTATAGTAGAGTACAGTGATAAGGTCATAGGAGATGAGTGCTTTATGATACCAGGTCATCCAAAATAAGGTACTACTCAGGTAGTTTCTACCATTTTTAGCATTTTAAAATTTTCTGTGATTTAAATATCACTCTCTCATCAATAATATGTCTTTGTTACTTTTATCATTTGCTATTTTAAACCTTACAATATACGGCATCCACAATACTAAATAAACTGTGGCGAAATATGTTTTAAGGTTAATTTAACCACAAAGTCACAGCTTTAAAACAAATTTCACAAGTAAAGCAGGATAAAAAAAATATTTACCTCTCACTTAATAACTTCAGACATAGAATAGTAATGTAAATACTTAATTCTACTGAATTAATCGTTAGATTTTATTTTAGTGATCTTTAAGTCAGAGAAAGAAGGGGAGGGAGAGATACAGAGAGGGAGAGATTGAAAGGCAGAGTTAGAGATGGAGAGACAGAGGTAGAGAGAAAGAGAAAGTCACACTAGCAACATTAGGCAGAATCCTATGCCTGGATCAAAAGCTTGACACACTGTCCCTTTAGTTGATGTGAATATGAGTCAACTACAAAATGTCTCTGTGTCCTCTAAAGGAAAAATACTGTTACCAAGATCTCATACCACAAACACTCTGCCTTGCAGTTTAAGCTGAATGCAAAGCCTGGCATCATAAAAGTTGTACAACTAAATCTTCCTCTATTAACATGCATATATTTATTATTATTAAATTTTTAAATTTTAGAGTATTAGTGGGCAATGTAGAAATTTTGTTGACTCATTAGAAAGACCTAATTTGTTAATCTGCACAATGTAACATTGTATTAAGAGGCTGTATTTATAGCATTAATTTTAAGTCCCCATTTGAACTGCTATATTAGAGAAGAAAACAAAAAAACGTAAATCTAAAAATTAAACTGAGAGCTTTGCCTAGTTTTCCAATTTGCTGAACACACACATATTCTCTCCTCTTCTCGCCTCATATCTACCCCTCTCTAAATTCCTTTAACCTTTTACTTCGTTTTCATCTATTTCCCTCTCTGTTGCCCTCTCTCCATTTTCTTTTCCACTATTCCTTTTAAATTTTTCTCCCTATTCCTTTTAAAATTTTCCCACCCTACTACCATACAAGTAGAACTTTGCATATTACTATGTCAGTTCTGAATTCCATTCATTTATTCACAGGGATCACCAAAGACAAATTATTACATTTCCTTCTAAAGTAGTTAACGTTTTCAGAAACTTCATGCATTATAGCAGTTCGTGATTCAGTCAAAATGAATCAAATAAAATATTGGTTAAGTTTCATATTCTACTTCCCTATGACTTGTGATCTGGTTGTACTGAAATAAAATTAGGAAGCTTCTTAGAATTAATTTAAGCATTATACTGCATCATACTAGAAGTAATCATATGTGTAGTGCATTACTGTAATCCATTTTTTCCTATTTTCTAGATAATGATTGCCTCTGTGATACAATGATATAATACTGTCACTACATTCAATTTTTCAGCAAAATACATTTAATTCTGGTAATGATTAGAAATCAGTGCATTACAGTATCTACAGGACTGTATCATAACTGGACAAGAAGAATACACCATTTATACCTTTTTCTATACCTTAATATGGAAAAATGTGTTACTCATTGCAAATGCGTACTATCTTGAATTACAATAGGCAAAGTAGGGGATAGTGGGAAAAAGTCTGGCATTCCAAAATTAACTTAAGTCCTTGATGACATGTTTTTCAAAATGAACGTGTGTGTGTGTGTGTGTGTGTAGGCAAAAGTTCAACACAAGATAGAAAAGGACATGTTCCAGATGTGACCAAAAATAATATTGAAGTAGTTTATAAAATGTTCTCCTGGAGAACTCATTTTCCTTAGGAATGATGGATTTTCTCTAGGGCAGGGAAATGAATTAACGCATCGCTAAATATCATTTCAGTTTGTTTTATCTGTGAAAATTTCCTAAAAATAATTTAAGTTGGAGAGTTAGAAATACTTGGATGTAATTACTATTTTTAATCTTAAAAATTTTTGAGAATGTTACTTAACTCTTTGATTCTCAGGGGTTTTTTTTGCTGTACGCGGGCCTCTCACTGTTGTGGCCTCTTCCGTTGCGGAGCACAGGCTCCGGATGCGCAGGCTCAGCGGCCATGGCTCACGGGCCCAGCCGCTCCACAGCATATGGGAACTTCCCAGACAGAGGCATGAGCCCGTGTCCCCTGAATCGGCAGGCGTACTCTCAACCACTGCGCCACCAGGGAAGCCCGATGATTCTCAGTTTTTAACTAAAAAATGGAGACTACACTCCTCAATGTTATTGTGTGGATTAAAGGATATAATAAAAGTTAAAGCAACTAGCATGAATATACAACACACCTTTCTCTCTTTCTTGCCCCCTTTCTTTCAGAATATCATTTTGACCTTATTTTCAGGGAATTCATGTGTTAAGGTAATTATTTTCTTATAACTCTTAAAATAAGAACAGTAATAAGACTCGGGCTTCCCTGGTGGCGCAGTGGTTAAGAATCTGCCTGCCAATGCAGGGGACACAGGTTCGAGCCCTGGTCCAGGAAGATCCCACATGCTGCAGGGCAACTAAGCCCGTGCGCCACAACTACCGAGCCTGTGCTCTAGAGCCCGCGAGCCACAACTACTGAAGCCCAGGCGCCTAGAGCCCGTGCTCCACAACAGGAGAAGCTACCGCAGTGAGAAGCCCGCGCACCACAACGAAGAGTAGCCCCCGCTCACCTTAACTAGAGAAAGCCCGTGCACAGCAATGAAGACCCAACGCAGCCAAAAATAAATAACTTTTTAAAAATGACTCTTTTTAGTTCTATTGAGTTATACCTTCATTTCTAGAAAGTAGAAAAGCCTTATGATAAAATAATCTAAGTTAAATATATTAAATATATCAATTATCTCTGATTTGTATTTAGCTAAATGGATTTTCTATTTCTTTTAAATGAGTAATGTAAACCACATGATAAAAAGAATTTTTGTCTCTGGTCTTTTGTCTCTGGTGGCTAGAAAAAAACACCTCAGACATATGCACTCAAGGAATATTTATAGAATTGAAAATAAAATCAAGTTTGAGCTGTTACCCATTTCCCTCAATCCATTTTAATTGGAAATAACTGTCCTGACTTGGTTTTATTAAAAATAGACAAGTTAAACTTATGGTTACCAGAGGGGATGAGGGGAGGAGGGACAAATTTGGAGATTAGCACTGACATATACACACTACTATATATAAAATAGATAATAAGGACCTACTCTATAGCACAAGAGCTCTACTCAATACTCTGTAATGGCCTATATGGGAATAGAATCTAAAAAAAGAGTGGATATATGTATATGTATAACTGATTAACTTTACTGTACACCTGAAACTAATAAATCACAAATCAACTATACTCCAATAAAATTTTTTTTAATTTTTAAAAATAGACAATTTAATATTTTCAATGATAATGTACAATTATCTTCATTTTAGTTTAAAGTACAAAATGGAAAAGGTGATGTATATAGTAGAAAATTAACGTATCAACCTACTCATTTTTTGGAAATAAATCAAGCATTCAAAGTTTATTCAAACTATTTGGAAAAAAGAATATTTGCCAGTTTATTTACCAATAAATGTTTACCATATTTATTGGTAAATAATATTTACCAATATGAGAAGAATGATAACATAAAGTTAATATACTCATTGTCCAAAGAAGAGTTTGTATTGGCAATTTGCAAAATTGAGTGCTCAGTATAACCCTTGTTGTTCAAAATAATAGAAGACAACTGTGGATTCTGAACTCATATGAACATTTCATCTTTTGCAATTAACATACTTGAAGTTTGATTATGCTACCCTCTTCTTATTTCCTATATATACATATAATTTAAATATATATATATATAAATTTTCTTTTGATCTCCCACAATAATAAAAGTTTTTTGGAACAAAAGGAAGACAAGAGCTACCATCTGGAGAGAGAAAGTTTTAGGTACATCATCAAAGGCAATGAATCTAAGAATCCAGGAAGATCTTGAACTACTACTCTTTCACTTTATTTTTAATCATGAAAATACTTGCTAGGAAAAAAGACTATCTAAATAGCAGCCATTTTTATGTTCAGATATTTGCCATGTAAAATAATTGGATGTCAGATGAGGAACTGCCTGTCATATTTTGCTATTAAAATAATATATTTCGGTGCATAACTAGACCTGCCTTAGTGAGTTACTGTAGCTTATGGTCTCCCTGAGATTTTCCAATGGGATTTTAGTAATACTCTTATGTTTGCCATCTTAAGCAGTACAGGCTGTTAAACTCAATTTGTAAGAAAAATATTCAGGTATAAAACCAGATAATCTGTATCCCTTTGGAATCAAAAGTCACTTTGCCAAAATATTTTAACACGCGAAATTGCTCTTGAGAGATGTTTGCCATGATAAAATGACAGAAAACTACATTTCCATTATAATTATAACTGACTCGTGGTGCTAAGTTTTTATAATTTAAAGGTATTCTCAACTCTGACAGCCCTTCCATGTTGAATTATGCATCTCAGGCTCTTAAATAGTTCTGCTGGCACGAGACAGCTGAGATGAAGTTGTCTTTCTAAAATAATTGCTCCATGGAGCATCCATTATACCTTCAGAAAAAATGTATTACTTGACTTCTACAAATTATAGACTAGCCTATAATGGGTATTTTTGACAGCTATTAGCTTAAAAAAAAATCTGAACAGTAAAATGAGTATTGATATCACAATGGTGTGCTGTGCATGTTAATACCAACCTTCTCTGTACTTCCCTTCTAAAACATGATGTAATCGTTAATTATAATAATATTGATGTAACTGAACTCATGTTAAAATATAGTATTGGCAAAGTATGTCATTTTCTCACCTATGAGATAAAAAGCATTAACTCAATATTTACAGTATGTATTGAAGGAACTGTCCAAGTTTAAAAGATAAAAAATGAGTTCACTTTTGGTAATGTTTTTCTGAATCATGAAGTTACTGGGTTTATTTTTAAAATTGTGAACGAGACAATAATCAGAGAAAGATAAAGATCATATGTTTTTATCTCCCAGATTCCTCTTCAAAATATTGAACACTGGTGAAAGCATGATTTGTCAATAATTTGTTAAAATATATATTCTAATTTCTTGGCAAGAATTTTATGCTTTGTATTGTTATGGCAGTTAAAATTTCCCCTAATAAAAACACTTGCAAATGTCCTTTCAGGAATATTCTATCTCATGGAACCATAATGATCCATTATTAAAATCCAGAACAAAAACAATAGTGACAGTCAGGAATCAGGGTCAGGGGCTATTTTCTTTACTGTTTCTATGTATACCAATTAATTGCAGTCATGTGAATGAAATATTTGTTGTTAAGTTTAGGAGAATTCTACGCAAACATAGGTAAAGTTTTCAATGTTATGTAAACATCCAGTAAATATTTCCCAAGTCTACTGCATTGCTAGGTTTTTTTATTTTTTGTTTTTTAATATGACCACAGTAGGAAGAAATGGCTTAAGTTCCCATGTCTCTCCTATATAAACAGTTCACAGACCCAGACACAGACATACCTCCCATCTAAAGAATCAAAAAGCTAACATGTATAATGAAAATTCAGGTTAATTAATATAATAACCAAAGGTGTATCAACTGCCTAGTCTGTCCTACCCTGCCAAGAACTGATCACACAGTTATAATTTATACATATTCCTTATTAACCATATCCTAGAGGGCTCATCCCTCCACACATGGCCAGATCAAAAATTGCATGCGTACGTGGTCTCTTCAAATTCCT
The DNA here is from genome assembly GCF_003031525.2 of Neophocaena asiaeorientalis asiaeorientalis. Classification (NCBI taxonomy): domain Eukaryota; kingdom Metazoa; phylum Chordata; class Mammalia; order Artiodactyla; family Phocoenidae; genus Neophocaena; species Neophocaena asiaeorientalis. The sequence continues at coordinate 5,524,814 of NW_020173124.1, read as the reverse complement.
TTGGCTTTAAGTTCATCCTCATCTCTTAGGTTAATAGTAGAAAGACAATTCTTGTGCTAAGCTCCAGCACTCCATTTGTTACTTACTGAGGCTTAGGTGGGGTGGTGGTGATGGGTAGAATGATAGATGGAAATATGACAGAGTTTTAGTACATCTTTCCAGTTCTACTTTCTTACTTTCACATCTCTTATTCAAATGAAGTCTAAATGACTAGCTAGCTTAAGAGGAAGAGAAAATTTAAAAATAAATCTTTAGTAGATAATTTTAAGAGAACAGGATAAGAGGGAAGAAAGAAAACAGGCTACAGTGACTTTGTAATACCTTGCTATACTTTAACCATCACACCCTTAATTCCTTTATACTGGACACAGTGGGTAGAGCCCAAGGTGGAGAAAAATACCCCAGTGCTGGGATTAACAAATTACATTAAAGTGATCACAACTGTCCATGATAAACTAAATTAAAATTTCTTCCATGTATCCCTTGCAGTTGATGTAAAATTAAACTTTAAAACACTTTTTAAAAAATGAGTGTCCTGCATCCTGATAGCATGAGATTTAGCTTTTTAAAATATTTATTGTAGTCCCAAATGATTATTAACTAAAATTTACCTATTTACACAGTTTAGGCATTATATGTAGAATTACCAAACCAATGAGTATCTACCCCTCCCCCCAAAGCAAAATTGCATAGAACAACATAATGACTTTTTATTTCAGGAAGCTTGAACGATACTTTACATCTTTAAAAATCATTGAAAATAGTTTTTTTTTTAATTGGGAAAGAACCTGCCATCAAGAACCTTTATACATCATGTTCTTTCAAAAGCCTATGCATTTATTATGAATAAAATCCAGCATGTGCATTACATGTATGCACACACACCTACAATTAATGTTAAAATGATACATAAAATAGTTCGTTGAGATGCAGTGGATTTTTGTGGGATTCTAATTACCTCTTTAGATTTTTCTATAGCCTTCAAATTCTATACAATATGAATAATTATTTTTGTTTTACGCAAGAAATACAAAAATCTGTTTGTTTCAAAATTTTTCAACAACAAAAATACAGTAAAAACTTAAAGTAATTTTTCTTGATGTCTTTACACTTTCCATCCTCCTTCTGACCTCTAACCCCAATAACCCAATGTTTTCCCAGATGCAACTGATGTTAATTATTTGTGAGCACCACCCAGACCTTTATTTTCTACTTTTTTTCATATATACTATGTGTGGAGAGACTACAGGTTAGCTATTCCTTATTCAGTCTCTCAAGATAGAGAAAAAAAAATCCTTCCTCCAGCTTCCTTGCAGACAGGGGTGTGACATCCTCTGGTCAATGAAATAGAAGCAGAAGTCCTTCTGTTGGGCTTTGGGAAACTTCTTAAAGTATGACATACCCAAAGGGGCATTACTCCCCTCTATCCCTCATCTTTCCCTTTTTCCTGTCTGGAGCTGTCAAGGTGCTTGGGGGGGCAGGGGTTGCTGGCAGCAGCCTGTTTTGCAAACACAATAACAAGAGCCATACCCTTTGATAAGTCAAAACAAAACAACAAAAAACTAACTAAAAAAAGCTGGACTCTTGCTGATATTGTTGTAATACTGAATGGTTATCTTTGCATTTTGTTCTATGAGACAAGATAATGAATAGTAAGCCCCTATCTTGCTTAAGCAAATGTTATTTATGTTTTCTGTTGCAAGAAGCTGATCTGAATTCCTAGTTGAAGGTATCTAGGTACATTTAAAACTATAGCTCTGTTTCTTATTTTACATGACATTATAAGGTATTCAATTTCAAATTGTTTTTATTCACTTAATGACATTTTTAAGATATCTTCATTTTAGCATATACAGATCTACCTTTAACTTATGTGGACTATTCAATTCTATTAATGAAACATCATTAATTTAACTTGGTAAATGCTTAAATTTAACTAGTTAGATGCTTAGGTGGCACACAATACTTGGTTATTGAAATCAATGTAGAAATTAATATCCTGGTGCTTGCATGTATATTTCTTGAGGTAGATACACAGAGTAGTAGTAGTGGTTCCTGGGTTCAAGGATATGTATATTTTGAATACTAGTAGATATTTGGAGAATCTTAACTAATTTCTTCTCCCACCATATTGAGTGCCTTTTCTTTTACATTGGATATTGTCAGATATGTGAATTTTTTTGTCCATTTTCATGGAATAATATGAAATAACATGGTTTTTGTTTGCATATCCCAGTTACTATTGAATTTTTTTTAATTTTTAAGATTTATTTTTATTTATTTATTTTTTGGCTGTGTTGGGTCTTTGTTGCTGTGCGCGGGCTTTCTCTAGTTGCAGTGAGCGCGGGCTACTCTTCATTGCGGTGCGTGGGCTTCTCATTGCGGTGGCTTCTCTTGTTGCGGAACACGGGCTCTAGGTGTGCGAACTTCAGTAGTTGTGGCACGTGGGCTCTAGAGTGTAGGCTCAGTAGCTGTGGCACCCGGGCTTAGTTGCTCCGCGGCATGTGGGATCTTCCTGGACCAGGGCTCGAACCCGTGTCCCCTGCAATGGCAGGGGGATGCTTAACCACTGTGCCACCAGGGAAGCCCCCTACTATTGAATTTTAACATATATCCATTTATTTATAGTCATTTGTATTCCTTATCAGTAAATTGCTACATTGACCATTTAAGAATATATCTATTGGGTTGTCTTTTTGTTGTTTTTAGGAAACTCTTTATGTAGTAAAAGTTAGCTTTTATTTGTGGCATATATATTTGCCTGAGCTGTGGCATAGACAATCATGCATTGTGCCTTTGTTGTAAATGCTGAAATCATTTAGTACTTGTACTTCTGTTTTGCTTCTTGAACGTCACACATTTATATTTTTTGTATGTATTTTTCACTTTGCTTCAGTGCATCCTAAATAATTATTTCAGATAAATAAATTTGGAAGGAAATACTTTTATTGCAATCTCAGTGTAAATGTTTTTATTTTGTCCTTTGCTTTTAATTTAACTTGAATTAGGCCTGTGGTGTTTAGTTTTAAAGCACTGTGCCACAGGATCTTATTTCTAGATACTGTCATCCCTCAACTACTTCATAAGAAGTCTGACCTTTATTCTATTTCCCCTTTCTTTGAAAGCTTTTAGTAACTTTAGAAATTTCAGATGTTTAAGTACATATTTAAATTCAGCCTGCTTGGCACTTAAGAAACCTTTTCAATACAAAGATATATGTTGTCAAGTAAGTTCATTCTATTATTGAGATTTTGTTTTAATTTTTATTTTCGAGTAACGTCCTTGCTTTCTAAATATTTCCTTTTCATAGTGTTCTGCTCCCATTTTAATTATTGCATATTTCCTGATGCACATATCTGCTATTCTATATGCTCATTTTGGTCCTTCTCTTTTTTAAGAGATTTGTTTCCATAATATTCATAGCTATGAATGATGAACTCAGTTGGTTATCATGGGTATTTGGTGTTGGTTTCCTCTGAAGTTTATTGAAGTGTTCCAAAATAGACTATCCCATAAATGGGATGGGTGCCTAAAGGCTCCTTCTAAGGATGGAGTGGGCATCATGACCTACAGGCTTTGCTTTAGGGTGCTTAGATATAGAGACAGATAGCACTTAGAATCCTTCAGATTTTAAAGTGACCATGACTTGTCTTGATATTGGAGGAACTCAAGTATTTCTCTCCTTCATGGAGGTTTCTCTTCATGTACTACCTATGACCAAAGATTCTCTCTCACTCACATGGGCGACAACCTGAGTAGCAATTCACTTTGTCCACACAGGTCTCAGGATCAAACGTCTCTGGGGCCTGCTGCTCCTTTGGTTAGTGATGTCATTAGGACTACAGAGGTAGGACTACTCTTCTGAATACAGAATTTAAAGCAATTTCTCTATTTTGGGATCCATCTTTTTCTGTATATTTGTTGATTTCACATGTTTAACTTTTCTGGTTATAGTCCCTCCTTCTCAATAGTTTTCCTGTGTATACTGCATAGAGGGCTGTGCTTTTCTTCTATTCTTTTTTAATTTTTTTTTCTCTTCTTTCAATCCCTTTTATTTCTATCTGTAATAACTCATCATAATAGCCCTTGGCACAGTACTTATTTCTCTAGACTATTAATTAATACATGGATTTTTTTTCCAGATTATTTTAAGATATTTGGGGACAGAAAGGCATAGGAGAAGGGGAAGTAGATGCCAATACTCAGTTCATAATCTTGAACCAAGTCTCCTTAGAGTTGTTTATTTATAATCAGAAAAAAAATATATAGCATTTGCATGTTTACATATGATGCATGTGATATGTGCATATAAAAAGTAAGACATTAGCTGGCAATAAAAAACTAGAGTGAATTTTATATTCCTCGTGTATTTTTTTTTATGTTTTGAGTAATGAACATGTATTGATTTTATCATAAAATCTATAATTAAAGATAAGTGTCAGGCTTCCCTGGTGGCTCAGTGGTTGAGAGTCTGCCTGCCGATGCAGGGGACACAGGTTCGTGCCCCGGTCCGGGAAGATCCCACATGCCACGGAGCGGCTGGGCCCGTGAGCCATGGCCGCTGAGCCTGCGTGTCCAGAGCCTGTGCTCCGCAACACGAGAGGCCACAACAGTGAGAGGTCCGCGTACCGCAAAAAAAAAAAAAAAAAAAAAAAAAAAAATGTGTGTATA